>NW_026852520.1:0-315494 GCF_026571515.1 Ruditapes philippinarum
TAGATTTATAAATTTAGCTTAGTATTATCGTATTGATATAAACTTATACGAATAGTTGAAATCAAGTATTAATTAAAGATACATGTATTGACAGTATGCATGGAAATATTATATATCTATACTCAATTTTAAAGAGAGCTTTACACTGTTGGCATTGTTGAAAAAATAAAGTATTTTTTTTGTGTAAGTGTATTGTTATCATGGGTTTAGATTGATCGAGGAAATCAAGATCTATCATTAACTGAATTAACTATTGACCAGCTTAAAGATGGTTAATTGTTCTACAGCTGCTTGTATATTGCTGGGAGTTTGCTATTTTACTCATTTATGCTGGCGTGTTGCCAATATGTCATAAATAGTTTCAGTGGGAATTATTAATTAACTATGAAATAGCTTTGTTTATTTACTCTGTATTCTTTTTCATATGCTACTCTTTCTTTTAGAAATTGCATTCTTCCTGTAAATTTTGTTGTAGTTTGACTGATGTTCCTTTAATCAGTGTCACAGAGATGACTGAATGTTTTAGTAAGCTTCTAGATGAAGTGGATGAATATGATCTCATACATGATCTGATTCTACAGGTAAAATAAGTTAGGAATCTTTGTTCTTCAAAAACAGAATTCTTTTAGTAAGATTTTCACTCTAACAAGCTAAGATCCTACGTTCTTCATATTGTTGCAAGTACATTAACTTTTTTTATTTTTTTTTTTGCAAGTTTTGAAATTTCAACCAGATTGTGGTACATGTTTTCTAAAATTGATGCAGCATTCACTCATGATAGATCATTCTCTGTTACTTTAAAATGTGGCATAACTAAGGTACATTAAGATATTGGTACAGAATCCAAAAATACTTAGGTAAATGCTCTTAACAGTAAGTTATCAATTTACCCCTTAACCCAATTCAGCCATGAATTAATTATGGAACATCAGCAATCTACTCAAGTGCACGTTAGTGCCAGAAATATGCACGGAAGGGCACCTGAGGTCTCCCTCCACCAGTAAAGCTGGAATGTTGCCATGTGACCTATACTGTGTCTGTGTGACGTAAAACCCAATCAAACAAACAACAATGAATTTATATAATAGTTTTAAAATTATATTTTGTAACCTTACGCTTAAATAATTATGTTAAGCTTTTGTAGCAGAGTGATCATTTTTCCTTTTTTGCTGCGGGTTTAAAACACATAGTGATTTTCAATTATGTTCTACTTTATCATACCTGAAACAATACACAGAGGGGTAATTAATCTGGAAAGGGGAATCATAACATAAGCTGTGTCACAATAATTTTAAACTGAACCAATCTTAATTAGAATGATCTGTTTTACAGGTACATGAACAGAGATGGCCTGTGCATAAATATATACTTGTTAACAGATGTGCCAATTTTCCTAGTCTTCTTGCCAACAAATCACAAACTTTGAATGAAATGGACATTCCTGTAATAGAACTAAATGACCTTCACCCTCAGATATTAGAACAGTTACTACAATTTGTATACACTGATACATGTGATCTCTTAACTATTGGTGCTAAATTTGTGTTGACCGAAGAATCAGCGAAGCATGACGAGATATTTCAATTAGACTTGGACAATTTTGACGGAGATTCTGACGTAGTGGCGGGAAATAAAAAACTGTCTGCGTATCATGTTGTACAGCAAGGGAAGAAGAAAAAGAAACATGCAGGAAAAGAAAATCACGAGGAAAATCACAGTCATGAAAGAAATCCAATTAAACTTTTGTTGGATGTTGCGAAAAAGTGGGGAGTGAAAGGACTGGCAAAAAGGTATGACACAAATGTTTGTTGTTTCTTGGTTTATCTTTTCTAAGTAAACAAAGAAATATTTAGTTATCTGATTATAAATGCTAAGAAGCTACAAATGGCTTAAAAAATTTAATGAAGTTAAATTGTATTACATGGCTAGAAAAAAAGTTCTTTTTACTGCAGAGAGACTTTTAACAGTCAATTTATATTGAAAACACTGAATTTATAGTCTTTAATATTTGTTTCCTTAAGTTTACAAAAAACTTATTGTCTGATTTACTTGCAAAAAAGTTACTTTGTCCATATAAGCATTAGTATAACAATACTGTTTTTCATTGTATTGAAGTAAGCAATTTGTATACTATATAACTGCTTGTTTTAGACTTGGATGTGTGAGTTATAAAAAAGGACAGATTTGCTCAGCTGGTAAAAGCATACCTAAAACAGCACTCAGGTTTGACAGAAATAAACTTAGGTGAGCAAATAATCTTTATCTTACAACAAAACATCAGGTTACTTTTTTAAAACAAATCTTTCAGAATGTTGTTATAGACAACTGTGGAATTGAAACATATTCAGAGTAAATTAGTAGCAATAATATGTTTTTATAAAAGTTGAGGCTACAATTAAGCACTGTCAATGTAAAAGCATTTCATGATTTTTGTCTCAACATAAACAGCAGTGCTATAGTGAAAGTCAAAACAATATATTATAAATCAAACCTCATACCAAACTGTACATTTTCTGCATAATTTGAAAAAAAAAGTTAAGTGAAGTAATGTCAGGGGGGAAAAATCAATAACGTGACATGATGAAAAAGATAGACAGGTTTGCTAGATGTAGTAATTTCCTATGGATTTAACTTACCACAGTGTTGGAGCAGTACCTCTAGACACTTGCAGAAATCATGATCAGTAGAAAGTAGAAATATAGAAATATGCTGATTCTTACATTTTTCATTCATTATCATTTATAAATCAGTGTGAAGAGATGACTTAAACATTTTAAAGTCCATTTGGGTTGTTGAATAGGCAGAATTTTAGCATTAAAGTATTCAAGCGCCTTTTCCGGAAAATACCGGGATATGGTATTTAGTGGGATGTTTCATCACTTGTTTTAGTCTAACTCATTTTCTACCTGTATATTCTGGTATATTTCAGGGACACTAAGTGGGAATTATATGATGTCAGTATACAGTCAGAGGATGATGTCACCTACCAGTGTCATAAATGTATCCTTGTAGCACGACTTGAGTATTTTCATAGTATGCTGGCATCAGGATGGATGGAGGTAGTATATCATAAAGTCTCACAAATTTTGCTGGACTATTTGAAAAATAGTTGGGTTATTCTTTGCACCCAGGCATCAGCATAACAATTTGGTGTATTTTCTTGTGCTCCTTCATATCTTATCAACAACTGAAGATATTTTGCTTGCAACTTCACACATTTATTTAAGATAATATTTGGAGGTCAGTGTTCAAGGACCACAACTCTGGCATAGATTTTTATTAGCTCGACCTTTTTTTTTTCGAAAAAAAAAGTAGAGGTATTGCTATAGTCGCAGCGGCGTTGCCGTTGCCGTCCGCAAACTTGTACCTGGATCATAACTTTTTTATTTCTTGGTGTATTGTCTTCATACTTGGCCACAACAACCCTTGGGACAAGACCTTTCAGTAGACCACACTAACCTTGACCTTCATCCATAAATGACCTTGACCTTCAAGGTTAAAAGTCCAAATTTTGCTTGTTCATGCTGTTATTGGCTGTAACTTTGTTATTTTTGAATGGATTGTCTTCAAACTTGAACATAATAATCTTCAAGGATATCCTTTAAAAATAACCTGACAGACCTTGACCTTCACTCATAAATGACGTTGACCTTGAAGGTCAAATTATTGAAATTTTCATGTTTTTGGCTATTATTGGCTGTAACTTTGTTATTTTTGAATGAATTGTCTTCAAACTTGAACATAATAATCTTCAAGGATAACCCTTAAAAATAACCTGACAGACCTTGACCTTCACTCATTAATGACCTTGACTTTGAAGTTCAAATTATTGAAATTTTCATTGTTTTGGCTGTAACTGGCTGTAACTTTGCTATTATTGAAGGGATCAACTTCATATTATAACAGAACATACTTAAGGACAAACCCTTGTTGTTTATCGTGACTTCACCACATGACGCCACCACGTGACACCACCACATGACTCCACCACGTGTCTCCACCATGTTTCTCCACCACGTGACTCCACCACGTGACTACCACGTGACTCCACCACGTGTCTCCACCACGTGACTTCACCACGTGTCTCCACCACGCGACTCCACCATGTGACTTCAACACGGGACTCCACCACGTGACACCACTACGTGTCACCAAGTGACTCCACCACGTGTATCTATAGAATTTTCTATTTATATAATTGTGTGTTTCTATTTATAGAATTTTCTATTTATAGAATTGTGTGTTTCTATTTATAGAATTGTCTATTTATAGAATTGCGTGTCTCTATTAATATATATATAAATTAGTATTTATATATATAAAATATATAGACAAAACTAATGTGACAAGACAGACCGCTTAATTTTATAAAAAGGAAACGTTAAGATTTTGTTCAAACATTTCTTTGTTTGCTTTTAGAGAAAGTAAAAAGTCGAGCGTTGCCCCGCCCAGCGTCATTAATTCCCACATTATCCATGCTCTTGTTTTACTATCCAGCACTGAGAATTGTTGAGCATTTTGTCAGATATCATTATTTATGTGGCTATAAAGATGTGACTGATTAAGATATAAAAGTGCTTGTATATAGATTTAATATGATACACTCTACTTTCACAGACATCATCTAGCACTGCACTGTCTCTTCCAGTACCTGGAGATATTTTAGAAATTCTTCTAGACTTCTTGTATACAGATGACTCCCAAGTTGTAAATTGTAAGAATTTTTCTCTGTTGTTAAAATGATTTGTATATGTATATGTATCTATTTATTAAGAATAATAAGGCACGCTTTTGTAAATGAAGTGGTGCTGTTGGTAGTTTTCATTCTGGATCACAGCAGTCAGTTACATTGAATTTACCTGAGCTTAGTTTAACAATCGCATGGTTCATTGGTAGGCCTTCAAGCAGTTTACCAGTACTAGTTGCCTTCACTTTCACAAGGAACTAAGGCTCCCACATTTACAATTTTTTGTAAATGTTTACACAACTGCTAAGAACCGAAACGATACCCGTTTAAACGGTGGTACCTCTATGTACTATATATACACACCATATATTTGAGTCGCCAAATGATGTCTTTCTTTCTATTTTTAATACATGTACAAATAAAGAATGTGCAAGGCTCATCACGATTGAGTCAGCACACATTTTTTGCATTGTAACCCCATTTTTTACCAAAAATGTATTATGTCATGAGCAATTTTGCACCGTAATGCTGTGTGGAGGGTTGTAAACACCCATTTTCCGTTTGTTTACTTTGGAATAAACACTACAACTACAAAAAATCCATGATTACAGGCAATGATTAAGAAATTTTGTAAGACAATATGGTCATTTCGATTAAACGGTAAACAATATCGTAAACGTTTATGAATGAAAATCGAAACGAATCCGTTTAAACGTGTAATCGTGGGGGCCTTACAAGGAACTGATAACTTCTGTACATGCCAGAGTAGAGGTGCAGTGCGAATGACCCTAGAAAGGATTTCATGATCAATCACAATGAAAGTGACCTGCCTGTCCCCGGATCGAACCGGGATCTCCCAATTCACATTCAAAAACTCATCCTATTGAGATAACAGGACTGTTTTTGTAAAAGTTAAGATAAATAAATAAAAAAAGTCTTGTTAACCATTCATATATTTAAGGTTTTGTACTGTTAAAGGCACTCTACTGAGCTCAAAAGCTTAAAAAAGAAAATACATATTTTTGCTAAGATCAAGTGAAACAGTAAAACAGGGAAACCCTGCAAAGGATGATAAAGAAATATGCTCAGAATTAAATAGAAATTCAATTATTTGTGCTGTTCTTGGCTCAATTTGAGTGAAAAGCATTGCAACGCTTTTCATTTTTAGGTCATTTTGCACTAAAAGAATAATTATTGCGGTCAAACGGGTTAAAGGAATAATCTGAAATTTTGCATATAATTATTGGACCAAACCTACATCAAATGGTACACAAATACTGGAAAAATATTTTTAGGTTTGTCATGCCTCAGTGGAGTCCCTTTAATTTCTTCTCTAGCTATTTCTGTTTTATGTAGAATGACTCTTTGATGGTCATATGTTGTTTATTAACCTTTGCATTAAAGACATTAAGTTCCTTTTGAGGCATTATTTGTGCTAATACTACCAAGAGATGGCATCAAACCCGTTGTGGATGTCACAAAACAGTTTGAACTGAGCTTACTATTTAGCCATTAAACTGAGCTAACTACTTAGCCATTAAACTGAGCTAACTACTTAGCCATTAAACTGAGCTTACTACTTAGCCATTAAACTGAGCTTACTACTTAGCCATTAAACTGAGCTTACTACTTAGCCATTAAACTGAGCTTACTACTTAGCCATTAAACTGAGCTTACTACTTAGCCATTAAACTGAGCTTCTTTCTTAGCCAAAGAGGCCTTAGATGTTTTATATTTGTTAAATTGTTGTCACATATAAAAATGATTGTGTCTTTTTATTTTCAGCCACTCAGAATGTAGAGTTATTGTGTAACATTCTGGTTGTAGCTGATCAGATGTTGGTGGTCAGACTAAAACAAATGTGTGAAGCTGCAATAGCTACCCTCTGTAAGTCCTTACAGATAAAGATTATCATTTCAATATCATTTCAATAATTTATCAGCCTTTTTTAATAAGTATTCTTCTGTTAAAAATCCTAAATTTATTATAATAAATCTTTTGTTGTTTAAGTAATCAATTATTATTCAACCTTTAAACTATACATGTATAGAAATTTGATAAGGAATTAAAGTTGAGTATCTAAGTGGTAATTAATACATACATGTGAACTCTCCCCCTTTTAGCGGGAAACTCCCACTTTCTGCAGCCATTGTTTCAAAGATAATTCTTAAAATAAGGGGTATTTTCACAAATTAAAGAAATCTCCCAATTTTTGATATCAGAACTTCCTTCTTTGTTTATTGCAAATTCCAAAATCCCCCTCTTTTTGAAATAAAATCTCCTCTCTGACCATCAAAAAAATTTTACATGTTTAATATTAAATATCATATTTTTTTTAAGAAATTGTTCTCACTTACATGGCTCTGATTACGTTTAAATGTATTTGTCCGTGTATGCTGGATGTTTGTTGTATGTATGTAGTGACATTAAAGAATGTTGGAGAGTTGTTGGAGTTTTCTACCATGTATAATGCTGATCAACTGGAGGCTACATGTAAACAATATATCATCCTAAACCTACCTGCATTGTTTGAAGGGAGGTGGGTATAATTATTAAACACATTTTGAAATTTTACATGCTTTATAAACACTTGTTTAGTATTATCATGGCTGTATATATAGTAAATGTAAGGTTAATATTTGTGTCTTAGTAATTTTCATAAAGAAGTTTGTTTCATTATTCCATTAAGGCCCATGCATTGTCATATTAAAGCATTGTTTTGTTGTTGTTACTTTTGCTACTGAAAGGTTATACTGAAATACATGTATATCAAATACAAATGAACTTGTATATAGGTAATGGTATAGTTATGAGATGTGGAAAATGAGTATTTGATCATAGATATGCTGCTTGATTTCAGGTACCTTGATAATTTAAGTGATGATGTCATTGAAAGCCTGTCCAAGTATTATAAAAATTCTGTAAGTTGATGCTCATATTTATTTACTTGTCTTGAACTTAAAGCGGCATGCCTCCAGATTTATGCTTATTTTCATGAAAATTTTGAAAATGTATTTTAAAGTAAAATACTGTGAAGTGAACGAAGAAAATAAGTTACAAATTGCAAACGGCAATTACAATCCAAGTAATTACCAAAAAAGAGGTCAAAATATACATAAATACCTCTTACTGCGTTACTAACGCAGTAGAATTATAGTGATTGATATTGCAAAATCAGTCATTAATCGCACAAAAGATGTAAATAATTAATTAAATATTGAATCTTTTTACTTTTCTTAAGATCTTAATACATTTTTCTAAAAATTGAATTTCTTGAAATATTTTGGCTCATCTGGAGGCGTGCAGCTTTAACAGCAGCTTGTTTTGATTTTTGAACACTGAATAAACTGAGGTGGGGGGGGGGGGGGTTGTTTTTTCGTTTCATCTAGCCTTAATGTTGACAAAGTAACATTCAATTATGAATTTACTGTTAGGTTTAACAGTTTATATGTTAACAAGTGGTACAGTGTTACAAGAAATAACAATTCATATAAGACATAAAACACTTGTTATATTTGCATGTTTTTGAAACATTTGTAGATTCCAAACATGTCTCGCCGAATGATTACACCTTATGATGAAAGCCCGGAAAAAGCATATTTGGAATACATAGCATCTCAGACAAATGAAGATTCTGAAAATAATGTGACTGGGGCCTCTATTGATACCAAAAAGAGTAAATCTAAAAGAAAGAGAAATAGAACGAAAAGTTCAACAGATGAAGTGGAGAAGGAATCAGACAGGGGTACAAGAAGAATGTCAGAAAGGTTGTTATCAGTCAGCTCAGATGTCAGTATTAAATCAGATGAAGATTCTGTCAGTCTACATGAACTAAGCATAGATTGTACAGGAGATGGGAAGGTACGTGTCTGCTCTTTATCAAATTTCATACAATTCTCTGTCTTTGTTTTTATCATTCCATGACAGGTCACTATATAGAATAATGGTGTAGTAATAAATTGATTGTTACTTGAATGTACTCTAAATATTGAATTAAGGGAAATTATCAAAAAGTAAAAATTCATCCAATTCAGAAATGCAATTAATTAAATTAATCATGTAACCAGGATTTCAATGATTACTGATTACATCTTATGACATGATGTTTTCAATCAATTACAATTTACAGTTACCACATCTCTGCTCTTAAATTTGCCAGTTTCAACCTAAAATGTTGTGCTACATGTAAAAGTTCATATATTGATAAAAATTACCAGTTTAGGATTTCTGGTTTATTTATTAAACTTATCCTAAAGTATGCATTAAACCTGGCTAATAGTAGTATACTAAAGTCTTTGTACAGTGACATTTACTACAGTAGTATTGATTATTGGTTATAAGGTTATTTTTAGATCAAGTTATTTATAGATATGACATTGTGAAATGGTTGAATATAGGACATTTATACAGTTATAAATACGTTTCTAGAAAGCTTAAATAGAAAAAAATGCTTATTATGTAATGAATTTTGAATTTAAAATGATGCATTGTAGAAAATTAAAATTAGTAAATGTTATATTTCTGTATGATTATACAGACAATTAAAATAAATAAATGAATTATTTTTTGTTTATGGTTTATAATAACATATGATAATAATGACCCAGTTGGGACATTCATGGACTGAAGATATATATAAGTTTTCCTGGCCTGTCAAGAGTTAATATTGATTGATGATGGATCAAACCTTGGTTTGTCCTTAGAATAAGACAATTTTTGAGTGTTGGTACACTTCAATGTGTACTAAATACAAAATAAATTATTATGTCAACTCTTTTCATTGCTTAATTCTTGGTGATTGAAATTACCAGGCATATTGTGTTCACATGTAGGTATTTCTATTTTACCACTGCTAATAACAGTGGTAGATATTTGACTGAATAATAATAAAAGACTTAATGTTTGAGATACATTTTTCTTTGTGTAATGACATTGCATACAGGATTTTGATTAATATACTTGTAAAGAAAGAACTTTTGTATTAGGAAATATAAACAAATATACAACTTGTGGATTATTTTGTTGAGTAGATAGCAAGAAGCTATTTTATCAAATATTGAAGCATGATAAACATCATATGCTAAAGAGGTTATGTATTTAACTGTACTGCAAAAATGGTTTGACCTTAAAATACATCAGAAATCTCCATCATATAGTGGCTTATGTTGTAAGCGTGTTCAAAACAAATCCTGTCTTGTACTTTGAATTTTTTCATATAAGGAAGGCCGAAGCTACCCATCTATCAAATTCAAAGGTTGTTGGTTCTTCTCATATAATGTACCAAGATGCAGCTTATGTCTTCCTCCACATGTAAAGCTAAGAAGTTGAGGGATGGCCTTAAAAATGTTTGTTATAATCACCATAACAAAAATGTGTAGATATACAAATGTACCAGATAAAAGCTTCAAAGAACTAGCTTTTAAAATTGAGAATGCAGAACAAAGCCATCAGTTAACTTCTTTTTTTTCTTGTAGATGTCACCAAGAAGTCCAATAAGTCCATGGGATGGCAGTAAAGTTCAAAAGAGTCCAAATCTAAAGTCTCCTGTTATTACAAAGCATACTGGGAACCAGGGTTTAAAGACTGGCAAGGAACAGAAACAAGCTACAAGTCACCGGTCCCCGGCAGGATCTGTACAAACACAAGCCAGTAGCCAGGTGTCTGTAAACAATCAGACTCCAGAGAAAGAATTTCCAGGGCTGGTTCCTCAGAAAAATCTGGATAACAATATCATTACTGGTGTAACCAGCAGTCCTAGTCTGCGTGACATTATGCTAGAGGAACAGAGCAAGATATCCAGGGAAAATAGGTAATTGTAAAAATTAAACATTTAATGAAAAAACAAGATTTCCATAGAGAGGTTTTCTATGAAAATTAATGGGGAAAAAATTGAGTAACACCAAGACATGCATATTTCAGAAAAGAAATGATTTTTTATATAAAAAATAAGGCAACACTACACGTAGCTTATAGTTGTAAAGTGTAATAACTTGGTTTATTAAAAAAATTTTTTTTTTAAATGTGAAATGTTACAATTTTAGGCAATTGATAACATCCTCTTTGTAAAGAAATCATTCAAGAAAGATAATCAAGTCCTATTGCATTTAATCTACATTTATTATAAAGCTAGCTTTTGGAAGGTTGATTGTTCAACTGATGTGCGTGTTTGTGCTTGAGATAATGTAAATTAGGAAAGTAACCATATGACCTTAACAGAGTGTTAAAGCCCAACATAAAAGAGCAATATTTAATAAGTGATATTTTTGTATGAATGTTTCAGTGGTAGGAAAGCAGGGAAAGTGTCTTGGAAAGAAGTGAAGAAACAACAACAGCAAAAAGTTGCCACTCAACATAATACTATAAACAACAATATTGTTAGTGCTAGCACAAATGGGTCAAAGGTCAATGAACAAAATACCTTGCAGGGAAATAGTGTAAACAACAAAACAGTTGGAGCTGCATGTCCATGGTAAAATAATGTGATATGCATACCATTCTTGCAACTAACTTTACAGCTGAAATCTAAAAACTTATTTTGATGCATGATTTGACCTCTCATTATAAAATATGGCAGTATCTTTTGATTGCTCTTTTAAAAGCATAGAGGTTACAACAGAAAGAAAATTTATTGATGATATAAGCATTTTATGATATCTATGACTGGTAAAAAGAAATAGATTATTTATATTTACAGAGTTATTTAAGTCTTGATAGAATTTGTTCGTTCTACATGTTTAGCTTTAACTTTCGTTACACAGGGCATCTCTAAACAAAGTTGTGAGTTCATTCAGAAACTTGATGGTTGAGGATCAACAGGCAACAGTTGAAAAAAGTGCACCAAAGGTTAAAGGTCAACAACAGGTCAAGGGACAACCTATAGTAAAACCGAGAACAGTTGTCAACAAGCAAGACCAGGTGAAACATCAGTCACAACATAGTAATGTTCTCAGCTGGGGCCTACCACAGAACAGCAAGACATCAAGAACTTCCAGCACTTCACAGGCAGTTTCATCTCCAACAGATATTGCTCCTCCAAGGAATGCTTGGGGTGTTGAACCTGCTAGTCCAAGGTCACCTGACAGCAGTTTGATGGCATCAGCCATGGCACAAAGTCCCTCCGACTCTGTGTTTAAGTTCTCAGATATAGTCAAGGATGAGCAGCAGAAAACTGATGTGTTAACTAAAACAACAAATAAACCTCTACATCTTATTCAGGTAAATGTATATTCTTAGTTTTAGTTGACAATAGCAATATTTCTTTTAAGTTGATGATTGTCATTTGTCCAGTTTTTTGCCCTAGAGTCACAATAGCTAATGAAGCTTAGGATGTAGATTTTAAATCACTTGCATGTAAGTTATGAATTCAGTGAAGTTAATTTTTTGTATGTATGGGTTATAAACTGGGTGTAACTTTTGTAAAGGGTGAATAAATCTTGTGATGGGAGGACTAAATAAACTTAAGAATGGGGCTGGTATGAATAACTTTGAAACCATGCGATCAAGATGGCCTAACATGGTTGACAGTGTTATACCCAGTATGTAAAGTAATTTTTTTTTAAATTTTCCAGGGAAAAATAAAAAATGGTTATGTCCGATTAAATGAGGGAAAAGCCCATCTCAGTATTTGCAGGAAAGGGTTTAATCATCTTTTTCCCCTTGTGAAAGCTTGATAGTCTTATGACGGGAATCCCCAATATAAGAATTTTTTTCCATTTACTGAATGTTTTGGGATTCTATTCCCTTTATTTTTTCTCAATGAAAAGAAAAAAAAATTATATTTTACTCTGAAACTCAAAAGAAATCAATAGATATTTGTAGTTTATATCAATCAAAGAACAGAAATGTAAAAGTGTAGATTGAATTAACTTTGTATCATTTATGAACCATTTTAACACTCTGACTCATAACACAAACATGCTTTTCACATTGATTTAGCCTAAACTATGTTTAATATTGTTATTCATGCAATGTAATATCCAAAATTTAAAAAGAAAAAAATCTTATTTTTTGTCTTTATCAATATAACAAAACATTTGCTTTTTTAATTTTTAACCAGGTTTTCAACGAAAACCGGGTTATTGTAATGCCGAAGTCGGCGGGCAGGCAGGCGGGCGGGTGGGCGTCAACTTTTGGTTTCCGCTCAATAACTTTAGTTTGCTTTGGCCTATTGACACCAAACTTGGTGTATGGATAGCTTATATCAAGAGGCAGCTTGGGATTGCTACCCAGGTGTCTGTGATCAAGGTCAAGGTCACTGTTACTAAAAACAGAAATTCAGTTTCCGCTCAATAACTTGAGTTTGCTTTGACCTATTGACACCAAACTTGGTGTACGGATAGCTTATATCAAGAGGCAGCTTGGGATTGCTACCCAGGTGTCTGTGATCAAGGTCAAGGTCACTGTTACTAAAAATAGAAATTCAGTTTCCGCTCAATAACTTGAGTTTGCTTTGGCCTATTGACACCAAACTTGGTGTATGGATAGCTTATATCAAGAGGCAGCTTGGGATTGCTACCCAGGTGTCTGTGATCAAGTCATGGTCACTGTTACTAAAAAATAGAAATTCAGTTTCTGCTCAATAACTTGAGTTTGCTTTGGCCTATTGACACCAAACTTGGTGTATGTGACACCAAACTTGGTGTATGGATAGCTTATATCAAGAGGCAGCTTGGGATTGCTACCCAGGTGTCTGTGATCAAGGTCAAGGTCACTGTTACTAAAAATAGAAATTCAGTTTCCGCTCAATAACTTGAGTTTGCTTTGGCCTATTGACACCAAACTTGGTGTATGGATAGCTTATATCAAGAGGCAGCTTGGGATTGCTACCCAGGTGTCTGTGATCAAGGTCATGGTCACTGTTACTAAAAATAGAAATTCAGTTTCTGCTCAATAACTTGAGTTTGCTTTGGCCTATTGACACCAAACTTGGTGTATGTGACACCAAACTTGGTGTATGGATGGATAACTTATATCAAGAGGCAGCATGGGATTGCTATCCAGGTGTCTGTGATCAAAGTCAAGGTCACTGTTACTAAAAATAGAAATTCAGTTTCCGCTCAATAACTTGAGTTTGCTTTAGCCTATTGATACCTAACTTGGTGTATGGATAGCTTATATCAAGAGGCAGCTTGGGATTGCTACCCAGGTGTCTGTGATCAAGGTCAAGGTCACTGTTACTAAAAATAGAAATTCAGTTTCCCCTCTATATCTTGAGTTTGCTTTGGCCTATTGACACCTAACTTGGTGTATGGATAGCTTATATCAAGAGGCAGCTTGGGATTGCTACCCAGGTGTCTGTGATCAAGGTCAAGGTCACTGTTACTAAAAATAGAAATTCAGTTTCTGCTCAATAACTTGAGTTTGCTTTGGCCTACTGACACCAAACTTGGTGTATGGATAGCTTATATCAAGAGGCAGCTTGGGATTGCTATCCAGGTGTCTGTGATTAAGGTCAAGGTCACTGTTATTAAAAATAGAAATTCAATTTCCACTAAATAACTTTAGTTTGCTTGGGCCTTTTGACACCAAACTTGATGAATGGGTAGCTTATATCAAGAGGCAGCTTTGGATTGCTACCCAGGTGTCTGTGATCAAGGTTAATGTATTTAGTTTTCATGTTATAACTTGAGTTTGCTTTGACCTTTTGACAATAAACTTGCTGAGTGGCAGCTTTGGATTGCTACTTAGAAATCTGGGAGCAAGTTCAAGGTCATTTGCTTACAATAGAATTTTCAGCTTCTACTCAATAACTTTAGTGTACTTTGACCTATTGATTGCTGTCACATCAAAATTTGGTCGTTGAAAACCTGGTTTTCGTCGCATTGCGGCGCTTCTTGTTTTTTTGATATATGGATATTATTTTGTATGAATAACAATATTAAACTTATTTAAAGTCAAACAATGTGACTAGCACCATTGTAATAACATTTCCATTAAGAAAAACAAAGATTTATTTTTTCTATTTTTAGATTGAAGAGCAAGCTATCCAGGATTTATTGAAGTTTTACAAGGCAGATGAGAATGTAGATGAAATTATCACTGTGGAGAGGGTGGTACAAGCATCTGCCACACCTGTCTGGAAACGTGAAAGAGTACAGTCTTCGTGAGGGTGGGAAATAGTCGAAGTAGTTTGTTTGAAAGCCTAGGATAATAAACTTAATAAGCCATGAATGATTATTTTATGGGAAATCTGTATATTTTTTGAAAAACGTAAGAAGTTCAACATGCAATGAAATATTTTTTCTATAATTTAAAAAGGGAGAGAAAAAAACAATATTAAAACAGAAATGAGCCGTGTCACGACAAAACACAATGCGTTTGCGACCAGCATGGATCCAGACCAGCCTGTGCATCCGCGCAGTCTGATCAGGATCCATGCTGTTTGCATACAAACCCTATAACAAGTAGAGAAACCAATAGCGAACAGTATGGATCCTGATCAGACCGTGCGGATGCGCAGGCTGGTCTGGATCCATGCTGGTCGCAAACCCATTATGTTGGTTTTGTCGTGACACGGCTCAAATGATCATCCTTTGACTTTTAATGTTACATGTTCTGGATCTGGAAGAAGTTGAAAAAAGTGTATGAATTACATCTAAAATTACAGGAAAATTGAGAGTAAAAAATAAAATTGTTCAAGTTGAGGAAATGAGATGGAATATATGTTGCATCATAGTTGTCATTGTAATATGTGAAACTTTATGTACAAATGTGAAAAAGAAAATGTGTGAATAGTCAGTGCTAGGTGTGAAAAGAAGTGCTAAATTCATCCATGTTCACAATTTAAGATGTAATTATTGCAGAAGTGCACATTTGGGATTACATGTAGTTAAAATCAGCTTAAATCAATTATTTGTGCAAATGACAATGTTTTTACTGTAAAGATTTCATTAATATCAGCATGAATCTGGGGTTATTTTCTTTTAACAGACATGTACAAAATGTATATGAACATATTTTGTAAATGAGAACAGATTTAGAAGTTGAGAAATTATTATAGCTTGACAGTGTTATTATGTTTAATTTTGCTCAAGATTTGATAAAGAAAATCTCAATTCTTTTTTTTAATTATTGGAGAGACTGCTATAGCTTTGTGCCAAAATGTGTATATTTCTCAGTATTTGAAGATATTGTGTATATTTATCATTTACCTCTGTAACTTTTCAATTGAATCCTTTCAGATTTTTACATGTATATTAATCAGCCTCTTCTGCTACATTTTTATGTTCCTTTTAAACAGTTTCTACCTTTCACAAACATTAATGTAAATGAGATGTTCATTTTTTAATACTAGATGTACAAATCGTATATTAAAGTACTAGATGAATATAATTTTGTCTCCTACATTTTGTAAAAGTGATTTATTTTGGTATTATGTACATATGGAATTGTATCATATAAAGTGAATTACATGTGGAAAGAGCTTGCTTCACTGAAAGATTGCAGTTTCATTTTAAAATTTTTGTTAGGTCATCCTATATAACTTAAATTAAAGGTGTTGTTTAAATGTTAGTCTCATTGGGGAAACGCAAGTCCATTGGCTTCATATTTCTTGACCACCATCAGTGATTGTTCAGATCTTTAGGGAGATTACATTTGTGAAAAACTAGTCAGTTATCTCCTTAAAGTTTCATTGTTCATCCCATGTAATCTTCTTGTACCAACATATATTTAATAAGGGACCGTTTGGACTTTCATCCACCAAAACAAGTTTAAGAGATGCCATATGACCTCACCATTGACACCTGAATTCAAAACCTAGCAAAAAAGAAAACATGTTTTACAGTACATACTCTTGACATTCCATGAAAGATTAAACTAATGGCAATTTGATATACTGTTCTCATTTCTTATAGGAAAGCCTGACATTTCCTTTCATAATGGAAATTTTACAATGTTTGCATTATACATAATGTATTAATTATTATGACCTTAGAACTTAAATGACCTATGACCTGTTACATATTTTATGTGACTCATGTTTTAGATGGTTACTTATTGTCTGTTGCTTCTTCATCTATAAATGTCTCATTTTCTAATAAGTAATTTACACTGCATTTTTTTAATTTCATTTTCCCTTTGGGGGAATAAGGTTAAATTTTGTTGCTGATTTAAATTTAAAATTTTTCATTATTTAATTATTAACATTTAAAAGTTTGTTTTTTTCATTTTTAATTACGAAACCTTTTGTTTTGTTTGTATATTTGCATGAATTAAGATCATTGTTTTGGGAAAGGCCATATCCTAGGAATTTTGTTTTTATTTGTTTTATATGAATAAATAAATATGAATAAATACCCTAGAATAAAAACCATTTTTTGTCCCAAAAAGTGTAACGTAGATAATAAAAAATAAAAAAAGGTAAAATTTTTTTGTTTATACGTTATATTTCAGAGTTTTTGTTACAGAGAATATTACCCCAAAAAACAAAATTTTTGTTGTTTATTAAAATGAGTGATTAATTGATTTTTATTCATTTAAAACATGTATTGCAATGAAATTTTATTAAACTCAAGGGAGTGTATTCTTTTCTCAATGAATTTGGACTTTTGAATATGGATATTCTTTCTTTGTATTGTTTATAATATACCCTCTGAATTTGTATTCTTTGAATTTGTATTCTTTACTTCTTGAATTTGTTTACTCAAGTCTTAAAATATGTATTTTTTGCTCTTTGAATCTGTTTTCTTTGCTCTTTGACTTTATACACTTTGCTGTTAAGAATTTTATTCTTTGAAGATTTGTAGGCTCACCTTTGTTTATGTAATCTTATCTATTTGAATTTGTATACTTCACTGTAAATGTGTGAATTTACAAGTATTATTAGCCCTGAATTTGTAAATTAGTACATTCGACTCTAGTTTTGTAAATTTGTATACATGTACTCAACTCTGATTTTCCAAATTGACTTTTTTAAATGAATTTATCAATAGTTGTCTATAAGTTTCTATTGACTTCTATGCTTATAGAAAGGATTGTTGATATTATCCAAATAAGTACTGTCAAAAGTTAATTTATTTTGTAATAGATGCATGTAATCAAATGAATGTTTAAACTTACTTTAAAGTGCTTACCATTACTGTAAAAAATGCATTTTAGACAATTCCATTACCATGGTGACCACTGTATAATTGATAAGCTTTAATTAAGCTCATTTTGTGTCACTGCCAAAATTATAGGGGTTATAGTGAATTAACATGTGATGTAATTGTTGAATAAATTGTTGCAATAATATAAACTTGTTTGTCTTTTATCTTATATCAGCTAAATGGTGAATATGGTGTTAAAAGTGAGGTATAATGATCCTATTTTGTACATAATTTGCCTGTCTCTCTGTCTGTCCAGCTAAAAATCATTCCAGTGAATTATTGTTCATAACTACAGAAATTTAGCAAGTGCAAATTGAATATTAACTTGAAAATTTTCTAAGAGATACTTTTTTAGTTGTTTAAAGAACACTATTCCTTTCAAAGGTATGGTTGCAAATTTATCTACTTCATTACATTTCACAGATATAACATTATCTAATTCTTGAACAGTAAGGGAAAAAAATAAATGTGCTAAATAAGATGCTTTAATCAACAATAAAACCCAACTGTATACTCGTACCACATTTTTTATTAAATTTAATTCATAGTGAATAAATCATTGCGCCGTTGTACCTTTATTTGCAATATATGATATCCTTTTACATTGATTTGCATAACAATCTATCAGCATCAGCAGACGAACATCTTCCCTGGAAACAATTAAACCAGTATGTGAATTACAGACACTTGTCACAAACTGTCCATGAAATAGTGTACTATATTCTGCGTGTATATATGTGTTTATTTCCTGAATTCAAACCATCACATCGAGATTAAAATCTGTATTTCAGTTTGAAGCAGCTTGATATGTTTACTGTTCAAACTTGGCAATATGTTAGCAATTTCCAATTAGTGACATAAGTTTTCAAGAATAATATTGTATATCATAAGAAGATTTTATCTTTTCTTTTTCTTTTTTTGCAATTGAAAATGTGATCAATACATGTTAATAGGTAGGCAATCTGTTGTCGATTTTACTGTAAAATTATGATAATATTTATCATATGATATAAATTTACTGCAACAATGGATCGTAAATTTGTCTGTCTTATTTTCGGGATATTTTTCATTGCAAGTGTGTTTAAACTGGATGCTGGTAAGTGAAACATTCCTTTATTAGATCTAGTTTTTTATGCTCTATAATTAAAAAACGCAATGCTGCAAAACGTTTTTAAACCATAAAGAGACTTTTAAGACCGTTGTTAGTTTAGAATTACACGTTCAGTTGTTGCTACGTCTTATTATATTTGAAAAATCAAGATTATTTTATCAATGTATAAGCATTTGATGGTATTTATTTGCTAAATTTGCTTAGGAAATAGATCTATATCAATTCTGAGTGCATTGTTGTAGAATAGTTCAAATGCGTAGTAAAATAATCACGAAGGCCGATAAGCCGGAGTGATTAATTACAAAGCATTTGAACAAAAAGCCGTGCATTATTTAAGAAATAATATATCCCAAACTGTGATTTTATGGCTCAATAAAATCACTGTTTGGTGTTCGGATGCTAGGAATTATATCACGAGGGCGTACCCCGAGTTATATAATGATGAGCATCCGAACTCCAAACAGTGATTTTATCAAGCGATAAAATCACCGATTTGGATATATTATTTCGATTCTAACACGACAACAAATAAATGCTGCCGTACCTGATATAACTTGCGCCTGATTTGTTTCCGTACTTATTTTCAGCGCATCGCATTTTAGTGGTTATGTCACATATCTTAATATTGTTAATGTCGTGTTAGAATGGAAATAATATATCCAAATCGGTGATTTTTATCGCTTGATAAAATCACTGTCGTTCGGATGCGCATCATTATATCACTCGGACTTTGCCCTCGTGATATAATTTCTCGCATCCAAACTCCAAACAGTGATTTTATTGAGCAATAAAATCACAGTTTAGGATATATATTATTTCTTAAATAACACACACTTTCGGTTCTTCTGTGTTCAATAAGGGAAAAAATGCAGGTTGTGTTGGAATGCACATTCTACATTGGTAATCGATTTATAATGTACTGGTTCCAAGTAAAATATTCTGCCCTCCATGCAATTAAAATCTAAGATTGACCATATATGTTCTTAACTTTACAGAAGCACGAGGATGTCCGTGCATACCACAAGAAGAGTGTAATGGCAGACGTCAGTATGTGGATTGGACCTGCAGCTGTAGTAATTCGGACCTTGTCTGTTGTTGTCACGAACGGTTCACACAATGATGGAAATATATTAAGCACAGTTTGGTAAAGACCTGTGTTTTCTCTGCTTAAGAGCACGCTATACAATTTGGTATTAATGTGTATGTCCCATGCATTTAATGCCAACTGCCAGCAAATTTCTTCAAAGATAAAAATGTCGAGAAAAGTCTGGAAATATCGGAATATAATCATGTTATCTTCAGTGAAAAACTCATGTTTATTGTTTTATCCTTTGACATTGTTTTTGTATTAACACACATGAACACAGTCATGTACCTTACGTGCCCCTCCTGTAGTGTTCATAACATGCATTAATGTCATATAACAGTAAATACTTTACCAGTTCATATTATTTTGTTGTTTCCAGTTTAAATCTGTTAACATTTGCACATATATACCACGGACATTGAATAACATAAATGTGTACAGAACATATAGATTATATGTAAAAATTTAAACCAAATTCAAGTCAGGGATGTCTTTTACCATCTCACAAACATATAAATGTCGAAAGTTTCTTCTTTATTTTTCAAAAAGTTCTGGTCTGGTGTTTGACTTATGTTTGATAAAAATCAAGATGACAATGAAATGAATACAAAATTAATAAATGAAATAAAAATTGTTTTCAAGTGCAATAATTTTGTCTTCGTATTAACCATGTACATTACAAATTCTGTTATTGAGTGGTGTTCGTTCAATTTAATGCCTACATGTGAAGTGGCCCTCAGAAGAGAAACTCTCAAAGGCAACGACAAAATATATATTTCACCCGTTTGTAACAATTTCTATAGACCTTTTTACGACGCGGTCCGTTGCTATGAAAAATTGACCGGAATTAGAATTTTCTCGCGCATGCGCAATCTGCGTAGGGCAAAACAAAGCTTCGCCCTACATAGAAATATAGTAGTTCATAGACAATTCCGAGTTAGTTCAAGGTAAACGGTAGAAAATTATATAAAATAGCTTTCAACAAATATAGAAAAGGTGACTTTATAGCTTTGTGGCGAAGAATGCCATAAAAAGGCATGAAAAGGTACTTGTTTAAGAATTTAAGATCACGGACCTGACACTGAGATCATTTTTTTAAAGAAGATGTGGAAATATATCTATTAGCAAATGAAAAGTCAACTTATTTGCTGTTGAAATAGTTCATTTTAAAAACAAAAGAAATTATTTAACATGAAATCGAGATTTATTATCATTCAGCAAAAAATCTCAGAACAAGTAATAATGCAATTTTAGTGTTCAATATATATATTTATATCCTAGCTTTATCCGATTTGCCTGTGATGCAAACAGAAAGATTTAAGTCACATAAATAGATTTAATTTTTTTTTCAAAATCTTGAAGAGTTAATTAAGATGGGTTGTTTGGAAAAGATATAACACACATTTTATCCGCTTCTTCGTAATACATGTTATTTCTAATAATGCACGTCACACAAATTTTCTCTTCTCAAAATCCATAAACATTGATCGATATATTTAAAATTTACATAAATTACCATTTTAATAAGCGTAACTGATTAACTATATCGTGATATTTAACAAAAAACGTTCGCGTGCCAATCTGTTTGACACTTGCCGCCTGGCCAATCCAGTTATTCAAAGGAAGCGTACAATTCAAATTGTGTAATATTATGTAATACAGGGGTAATACAATTTTATCTTTAACACCATCCTGTTTCAATTTAAATTACTGATGGAACAGTCGTCTAATGATACATTAAACAAAGACATGTGTGTGCCCGTTTTGACCATTGAATTATTACTCCCGCACATTTTTGTAGATCTGTTAAAAAATAAATTCACGTTTTCAGTACTTACCGCCTTAAGTCATCCGAAAATTAATATGTTTTGGGTGACATAACATGAAATCGCATCTATTAAAGCCTTAAATTATGATAAACTGTGGACATCGTTATTGCTTTTTGCCCTACGCAGAATGCCCATGCGCGAAATGCAACATTCGTTGCTATGAAAAATCGTATTGTAAAAAGGTCTATAGACTGTCTGGTCGAAAAGTTAGAAAATACTGACTTCGTTAGCAAAAGCAAACTTTGTGAGGCACGAATTGAAAATAATTATAAAAAAACAAGGGAGGGGGGATATATCATGACTTATCTATTCGTATTAATTAATTATTATTCTTAAGCACACCCCGGCTATCTCTACAATATAAATGACGATAATGCCGAACTTTCTGCACATATAGTATCTTATCATCTACAATAGCTAGTATTATAAATTGACCTGCAGATGTTTATACTGTTAAATTTTCCCTTGATTATCTTGGTATGTAATGCAAACTCGGCGAATTTAAACAACAGGTAAGTCCACAATTTGTTCTTAATTATATTTCAAAATAGCTCACTTTATTTAAGACTCGTCGTGATAATGCTAATTTATATTTGATTTATGATTTAAGATTTAATGTTACTTTGAACAACTTTCTACTCTAATATAATAAGATTATAAAAAGCATGGCTGCAACTTTGGATGAACAGAACAGAACAGAACAGAAACTTTATTTTCAGACTTGTACAAAATACATCGTCTACACAATACAAACAATTAAATATATTTAAGTATAAGTCACATTACATAATAATATCATAGTCAAATGTTAGCAAAGCATATGTTTTTAATTGCTTAATTTATAATTCCGTTAATACAAAACATATCAAAATATTATCAAAGCAAAATGTAATCTATATTTAAAGTTAGACATTATGCAATCAATACTTATTTATCTACGCTATGTTACACAGAGGATTAACCGTGAATTCAACGATGTGTAACTGATATTCTCATAGCCAATGCTTCTCGTATATAACAAGCAAGGTTACGTAAAATAATCTTATTATCACTATTTAATAATTCTAAAAAATTATACATACTAGGTCTAACGTAGTAAAATTTCTTAATATATTTCTTTCTAAGGTCATTGTAACAAGTGCAAACCAAAACAAAGTGGTACTCATCTTCAATATCATGTAAACTATAGTATATACAAAAACGTTTATTTCTTGGTATCTTATTTGAACCTTAACGACCAGATTGCATAAGAAACGGATGTTCTGATAATCTTATTCTACTAATATAATGCCTAAGGCTGCTAGGCAATAAATCCAGATATTTTTCATACTGGAACACATTTTTTACATCCTTGTATAACAATAAAACATGACTATTCACAATATCAACATGCCAGCTTTGTACAAAGATATCGATATCAATTAAACGCTGTTTGAATTCTAATAAAAACAATTTACTACATAAAACCCCTTGATTATGCCATACATACATAAAACCATACGACGACAATAAATCTTTAACACTTGAAAGCCAATTTTTCTCACCATTTATACAGTCTTCATAAGATATATCATAAATTTCTTTAAGAATGATATTGTCTGTTTGTAATAATTTAAGCCAAAACTTTACTATCCGTAAATATCTTGTAATGTATAAAGGATAACGAGCCAGTTCACCATAAACTGCTGCATTACATGTATTCATTTTAACATTAAGTATTCTTTTACAAAACTTAAGATGAATTCTTTCAATTTCTTTTGACTTACTATTTCCCCAAATTTCCGAGGCATAACAAAGAATGAACACGTGCTTTTATAATTCAATGGTCACCATTTATGAAATGTAGCACACAGAAGTTTAATTGGGTAGTTTTATATACGCCTAGGTTGTTAAATTGCTATGTTATGAAGCACAGAGTTTATAAATATTGATGCACTGCGGGGATGGGGTAGGGTCTGTGGGGGTTTTATGTCGATTTGCAATCAACAAACAATTTAAGTAATAGACCATGCCATTTGATTGTATTGTATGGTTATTTGTTATACGTACTGTGTACGCATGGGCATATTGCCCGAATGTACTTTGAAATAAACTCTTGAAACTCTTGCCACCATTCATTCCAGTTGCCTTACATATTTGATTATTCGTCTTTAAGATGTTGAAATGAAATTTTAAATTTACATATCCACGGCTTCATTAATATAATTTAACTTCCTATAAGACAAGCACTTGCGAATGAAGACAAAATGATATATACATTTTTCATGGGGAAATTTACAGAAACATTGCCGATGGGATTTCTTAGCAGCATCTAAGTTGACTAATACACGGTATTTTCAGAAAATAACAAAAAATGGGTCGTTTAGATGGTAAGGTAGCAGTGTTGACGGCGGCGGCACAGGGTATCGGACGTGCTGTAGCTGAGGTAAGCGTCTCGTTAAGACGAGTATGAGACTACTACTCGTAATAATTTATATTTGTAAAAGGACCATTATGCCCCAGAAATGCTTTTATTTTTATTTCTCAAAAGCTTTTTATTTTCGATGTACCTTTATAGTTTCTAAAAAGTTACTCATTGATCAATTACCTGAACCACCTTTTTCATGTGTCGCTTTTTGGGCAATTTAGTATTTGTATGGAAGTCAAATTACTACTTTGTTTACATTTTGAAACTTTTTTGTGACAAATCACTTCAAATTGAGTGCTACTTTCTTCAGGTAACAAGCATCTAAAACCATTATTTGTATGAAATATATATTATCACTACTGTATGTCTTAAATAAAAAGATTTGTTTATAATAATTAGTATAATGGTAAACATGCAACAGAGCATATTATTTATCTTCAAAGGCATTTAATGTTATTTGAAGTGTTGTGATCATCCAAATTAAAGGGAGTTCAAAAATGTATCTTTCCAATTACAATTTTCAGGCGTTTCTAAAAGAGGGGGCAAAAGTAATAGCAACAGATATTAACATGGAGAAACTAAAAGAATTAGAACAATTAGGTAATCAAGATATGAGCCGCGTCACGACAAAACCAACATAATGGGTTTGTGACCAGCGTGGATCCAGACCAGCCTGGGCATCCGCGCAGTCTGATTAGGATCCATGCTGTTCGCTTACAAACCCTAAAACAAGTAGAGAAACCGATAGCGAACAGCATGGATCCTGATCAGACTGCGCGGATGCGCAGGCTGGTATGGATCCATGCTGGTGGCAAACCCATCATGTTGGTTTTGTCGTGACGCGGCTCATATGTTTCTTTGTCACATTTCTAATAACATACAGGATTTTATACCACCAGTGGTGAAAAATTCAGAAAGCATGTGGAAACAGAGTATTTGCCACTTTTGTCTTATTTTTTCCTTACAAGAAAATATCTAGCTCTGTCTGTGGCTTGCTTGTACCGTTTTAAATCACCAAATCGTGTTCAAGAATACAAAAGTTACAACTTGTAAACTGTCTAACCAAGTTACCCTTCTGACGTTTCTTCAAACTTACATTAAACGTTTGACTCTGTTAAGTAAATAGTGGAGGTTTCAATACTGAATTCATTGGACGGCTCGCAAAGTATTATATAATTCAACTCGTTCAATATATTCAGCACTGAAGCTACACGAATTAAATGTAATACTAAGTACTAGTATTCTATTTATCGTATACCTAGAATAAGTATTGTTGTCAGTAAAAATGTTTGCTTTTTTTTCATTTACGCTTGTTTAGTATACTAGAATTAAGTGAATTCGAGTCGAAGATTTGTCTGCATATAGCATGCGAACAAATGTCTATATACCAATAAAAGGAAACGAATTAGTCATATTAGTAGTTATATATGTATATCATAATGAGTTTCACGTTGTGAGAGAATTGTAGACAATGTGGATATTTTTCTATCTACACTAGGAGCTGAATGTCGTGTGTTAGATGTAATGAACTCGTCGGCTGTTGTATCATTTGCTGCTTCCATACCGAGAATTGACATTCTCTTCAACTGCGCCGGGTAAATAGTTCTAAATATGTTTGGCCCTAAAACTTAAAATAATACTCAGCATAGATAAAACTCAGACTGTTCAATTTATTCACGCTTTATATAATATAATGGAAAATTTGCAAAACATCATTGTCTGAGTCATTTGCGACATTGTTTGTCTGATTGGAAAGAAACAAAAAGCATGCCTCATAGCGCATGTAGGACTGAGTCCAAAATTTCATCTCTCTAAATCACAAAGTAATTATGTAAATGCATATATGAGCCGCGTCACGACAAAAGCAACGTAATCGCTATCAGTTTCTGTACTTGTAATAGGGTTTGTAAGCGAACAGCATGGATCCTGATCAGACTGCGCGGATGCGCAGGCTGGTCTGGATCCATGCTGGTTGCAAACCCATTATGTTGGTTTTGTCATGACGCGGCTCATATATATTTTATGGATATAACATTAAATTTCAGTTTTGTATTTCATGGAACTATACTGGATACTGAAGAGAAAGATTGGGATTTCTCATTTGATCTGAATGTAAAAAGTATGTACAGAATGTGTAAAGCATTTTTACCAAAGGTAACTTCATATATTTTAACATTTGTCCTCAATAAGAAATACAGACAATTATTAAGTTTTCAAGATTATAGTGACGTTGGAATAAAAGTGCGCTTTGCTTCATCTGAATAATTTGTGTATAAGGTGAACTTACAGGCGAAGTATTATGCTTAACATGGCCAAATAGATGTAGTCGAACATAACACGCCCCAAGCATCGGTGATGCTAAGCAAGAAAAAGGATTTATTGTTTTACACAAACAAACTCTAGAATACATTTCATAGCTAAAAGTCAAATGTTTAATTTTAAACATATGACCTTGTCCGTGCCACGTCTGAATATAAAAGAACAACTTTTTGATACCGACTTTACCACTGTTAGCTTTACACCACTATTATATATTTTGTAACTGTAAGATGTTGGATGAATAAATGTCTGACAGTTGATTTTAACGTGCAATTTATTTACCTAATATAGATGATCCAGCAAGATTATGGAAACATAATTAATATGTCGTCTGTTGCATCAAGCATTAAAGGCAAGTTGTCTTTTTAATCCATTCTCGTATTTTACCATAAAATACTTTATGCTAATAAAAAAACGTTTTGGAAAAATAAATATCAGTTCTAGTAAACATGATTAATCTCAAGAAAAGTTTGAAACATTCAACTTTAGAGGTATATTTGTATGTTAAGAATTTTACAGATTATGAGTACATTTTTTTGTATGGAGTTTGTAGTTATGATTGTACAATTATGTGAAACATTACAATAGTCATATTAGATTTTATTGCATACAGTCGAGACTGCCTAAGCAACCCTCTGATTCTTCGACTCTCTGTCTTATCCGACCTTGTTTCAGTCCGACAACATATATCTTTGGTTTTTCTATGTAAATGTATATATAATGTCATTAGATTTAACTATATTTTTGTTCTTGAATACATGAATTAACGTTATGATTTTCGTATATAGGAGCACCTAACCGTTGTGTATATGGGGCAACAAAGGCAGCTGTGATTGGTTTGACAAAAGCTATTGCTGCTGACTTTGTTACAAACAACATCCGTGTCAATTGTATTAACCCAGGTATACAATTATCAGCTATATATTTGGGGGAAAAACATGATTGATTATTTTACTCTTTTTCCACAAGTAGTAATTAATGTTTTCATTACAAAACTTGTGTGCATTAATTGTACATCAAATTAGAACTAAACCTATTTTAGAACATACCTGTAATGTTTACAATAACATTGTTTTTTAGTATAATGATGCTGTGACATGGCAAATTATTAACCCATCGATCTGAAGAAAAAGTCAGACACTTTCTACCATTAGATTTAAATAAAGTACTTTACAAATTTCGGTTAGAAAGTAAATGCAAATAACGAAACCTGTATAAGACTTGTAACAAATTTTGTATCATTTGATAGGCACTGTAGACACGCCATCTTTACGAGGCCGAATTGAAGCTCAGTCAGATCCCGAGCAAGCGTTAAAAGATTTTCATGCTCGTCAAAAACTAGGACGTTTCTGTACAGCAGATGAAGTTGCTAATCTAATCTTGTACCTGGCTTCAGATGAGGTAATTTTTGACCAATTTTATGTCTTCATGGGATGCCATGATTTATTCAAATGGGTATCAACAAAATTGTATACACTTGCAGAGAGATGTATAAAAATGCTTTTGGTCCAATCTTTCCTCAGGCTCAGCCATGAAACTCAATTTATTTAATTAAAGTTAATTAAGTCACTATTTTAATAAGTTTATCTCTTACAATCATTAAGTTAATGTGTACAGGAGAATAAATTGAATTAGTAAGAAGTATTCGTAATTTAATCTGGTTTTTTTTTTCAGTCTGTGTATATCACGGGACAACAGTTTGTCATTGACGGTGGCTGGAGTTTGTAGATGTTCACTGAATTGTGCCGAGATCTCTTATATGTCTTGTTTTCTTTATAATTGTTGAATGTGTACATGTATATAAGCATACAATTACAATAATAAAGACTACGTTATGCAAGCAAACTATGTTCTAGAAAAAAATACGTTTCTCTAAATGTCAATACATGCCAAAATGAAAGGGAACATAAAAAAATATACAAACAAAAAGGATCATGTACTTTACTATGATTTATTAACCAGGTTTTCCGAAGGAAAAAACTGGTTATTAGATTGAGGTATGTCGGCGGGCGGGCGGGCGTAAACAATTTCTTCTGTGCGCAACTCCTCCACAGAAGCTTTGTCATCAAGTGCCCTGGCGCATATTGTCGGGGTTTTGCGATTAGATAATATTTGACCTAATTATGGCCCTTTGTTTTTTTTCCTTATATAAAATATATAGTGAACAATTTCTTCTGTGCGCAACTCCTCCTACATTTCTCAACGGATTTTGACCAAACTTTCTCAGAAGCTTTGTCATCAAGTGCCCTGACACATATTGCCAGGGTTTTGCAATTGGTATATATTTGACCTAATTATGGCCCTTTGTTTTTTTTCCTTATATAGAATATATAGTTTCTGTGCGCAACTCCTCCTACATTTCTCAACGGATTTTGACCAA
The DNA here is from genome assembly GCF_026571515.1 of Ruditapes philippinarum. Taxonomy (NCBI): domain Eukaryota; kingdom Metazoa; phylum Mollusca; class Bivalvia; order Venerida; family Veneridae; genus Ruditapes; species Ruditapes philippinarum. The sequence continues at coordinate 28,909 of NW_026852520.1, forward strand.
ACTTTCACAGAAGCTTTGTCATCAAGTGCCCTGGCGCATATTGTCGGGGTTTTGCGATTAGATAATATTTGACCTAATTATGGCCCTTTGTTTTTTTTCCTTATATAAAATATATAGTGAACAATTTCTTCTGTGCGCAACTCCTCCTACATTTCTCAACGGATTTTGACCAAACTTTCTCAGAAGCTTTGTTATCAAGTGCCTGGCACATATTGCCAGGGTTTTGCAATTGGTATATATTTGACCTAATTATGGCCCTTTGTATATTTTTTCCTTATACAGAATATATAGAGAACAATTTCTTCTGTGCTCAACTCCTCCTACATTTCTCAACGGATTTTGACCAACTTTCTTATAAGCTTTGTTTTCAAATGCCTGGCACATATTGTCGGGGTTTTGTGATTGGATAATATTTGACCGAATTATGGCCCTTTGTATATTTTTTCCTTATACAGAATATATAGAGAACAATTTCTTCTGTGCTCAACTCCTCCTACATTTCTCAACGGATTTTGACCAAACTTTCTTAGAAGCTTTGTTTTCAAGTGCCTGGCACATATTGTCGGGGTTTTGTGATTGGATAATATTTGACCGAATTATGGCCCTTTGTATATTTTTTCCTTATACAGAATATATAGTGAACAATTTCTACAGTGCGCAACTTCTCCTACATTTCTCAATGGATTTTGACCAAACTTTCACAGAAGCTTTGTCATCAAGTGCCCTGGCGCTCACTAAATTCCCATGTTTCTTCCAAGACATCATTCAAGTATTTTTTTAAAATTGTGAACATACTTTTCTTGATATCGCACAAAACACCACACGCCAATATTGTTGACAAAAGAAAATGACAAGAGACGCAAAAATGCAAAAATTAAGCAAAAATAAAGTACTGTTTACCTTTCTAAAACATTTGGGGAAAAAAGGCGAATAGACAACATAAAATTTCTCAATCATTTTTGTTTAAGGAATATTAAAAAAGCCATAATTCCTCCTAAAAGTTCAATTAAAAACAAATGCCCCTTCATGACAAAGCTTCTGTGAAATATTTTGCTGAAAACCTGGTTGCATCGCATTGCGATGTTCCTTGTTTTATTTATTTGTGTTAAATGATCATTACCCAATACAAATATACAGACGCATACATTCAAACATATCACTGGAATGACAATACAAGTGTGATAGCTTTTAATGGTAAAAAAAACAAATTTAGTTAAAGATATTTTGATAGCTTTTAATGTTAAAAATACCAAATTTTGTTAAAGATATATAATTTCTTGTTTTAGTCATGGACAGTCAGTTATAAATAACAACAATAAGTTTTCTGTTCTCAAAGAATGCTGGTTGGTATAGACAAAAGACAAAGGAAAAGAAATTAATCGGCATTGTATACTTTTGCTAAACAAATTATGGCTAAATGGTACAATGACATATAAATTAGAAAATAAAAGCGTTATATAGGTTATACATCGGTTTATATTTATATGGGATCAGCAATAAATTGTATGGATTAATAGTATATATGACCGATTTGCTACGGATTTAATGTCTTATTTAAATCTCCGTATATTTGCATTAAGGACATTTTTGCTTTCTTTTATCTCAAATCAGTACAGCATGGTCACAAACTACATGTATTCTTAAAAGTACACCAACAAGTTCAAACTAATTATTACTTATATAATGACATCTCTTGCGCTAATGGACAGGACAGTAAGTATTCAGAATATTTGTCATTAAAATCTGTACATGACATATCACCGCACAAGTTATCACCAGGGCGGGAAAATAAATTCTAAAATACCGTGGTCACTATGGTCAACGTGGTCAAATCTACATCTTGCACTTTAACCTTAGTATTGCATATTATATTTACAGTACCACAGATGTTTAAGGATATTTTTGCACTGCCAACCAAACACATGAACACATTTCGTGAGGTATTTCGTTTCTTAAGATCGTTTAGAAAAATATGTGCGTTTCTTGCAATAGGTCCAATATAACAGTTTTCGAATGACCACAATATTATGTTAATATCTCACTTCATTGTCTGGTAACCAAATTATTCCGAATGTATACACTAAGTAATTTGTAAGACTTTTAAGTACAGAGCCTGTGAAACACGAATGTAACAGTACTTTAAACATCTTATGCGACGTGATACTGTCAACGTTTCAGCAACCTGATACTTTTTTATATCTGATAATCATCCTCTTTGTATATAAAAAGGATTCATTAAAACCTTGTTTTGATACTTTACTATTCAAATAATTATGATTCGAGTGTTACTTTTGTTGATTTTCACCGCCGCCGGGGTTTGGAGTTTAACACCCGCAGAACTACAACAGTGCACGGCAAACCTAGCGTGTGCTGTCGACTACAAAGATATGTACCAGACTAAGTTGGACAATGCCACGCACGTTATGCAACTTGAACTTGAAATATTAAAACACCAAACGGACAGCCAAGTTCTACCGCTGCAGACTCAAGTGAACGCGCTGGAATCTAAACACACTCAACAGACGACAGTTACGAACGCTGCACTCGGAAAATTACAAAATGACGTCAGTTATGATAGGTACGTTCTATTTTTAGGTTCATTTTATCGTTTTGAATGAATGTTCTGAAATATAGGCATGAAAAACGAATGGGCTTTAGTTGGTTATGTTTTACACGTTTGTCGTAATTCTAAAAGAATGGCCACTTTCATAAGAAACTAACATTCAAAATGTTATTACCTATACAGTAGAGATATCATATCTAAAATGCCCGTCACATCTATCTGAGATTGGAGCAAATGGCAGAATGTCAAAAATAGTTATAAGAATTTTGTTTAATCTATCAAAGACCTTAATCCGTGGATCTATATATAAAGTTTTAAAATGTCTGAAACCTATCTGGGTTTTTTTTTTTTCAGGCAGTATTTAGCAAATATGTCCCAAGTTCTTCATAAATTGAACGATGATATTCATAAACAGAACATGTTACAGTCCGAGGACGTTCACAAATTAGTTTTAGACCTCACCACGGCCAGAAATGATATCGCTAATCTTCAGGCCACAGTTAAAGCATTACTTGGACAGAATATGACGGCAATGCAAATTGTCGGCTCAATTGGAAGCACATCATGCGCAGGTAAATCAATGGAATAGCCAAGTCAGATGATCTGATTTTCTAAGGTTTTACTTCACTTTATGGGCATTTTTTCTTATGGGAACTCCACTGAGGTCCCAAAGCCTAAGAAGTTTAATTTCTTACATAGATCAGCTGAGGTACTTAAAACAGAAAGATATGCAAAGGAAATCAGAAAAATGTTCTAAAATAAATTTGAAAATCGTATTTTGGTTCCATCCTTGTCCCGTTTTGAGTAAAAAGCGTTGCAATGCTTTTTAATTTTGATCGTTTTGAAATTTTGCACTCAAGATGTTTGCCTAGGCCTACATCAAACAAAACATTTATCTTGAAAAATAATTTTCAGTCCTGCCTAGTAAAAATACCTCGGTGAAGTCCCTTTAATGTACAAAATATCATTATTTTAACACTGTTTAAGTGGTTCACAAACAACATCCGTTCAATTTCTTTAGCTTACATCAAGTCAATATTAAAGTCCAAAAACGTATTCACTCTGTTTTGAGTAACTTTTATCTTTATTTCAAACTTGTTGCAGGATATTAGTGTGACAAAAGAGCCTGTGGTCATTTTCTTTAAAGCTCATGATCAACTATTAAAACCTACTCCCCTCATGAACATGGTACCTTATGAACATCGGGTTCTTGATTTCGAGAAATAAACTTAATTCATTATTTTGACATGAGCTTCCGGTTCCTAACGCTAATTCAAGAATACCGTGTGGGAAATAAAGAAGCCTATGTAAAGAGTCTGGTTTTTACTGTTTATATGGTCTGTCTGATTGTAATTACCTTATCTACAAATGGTAAAGAAGCGACAGTAAGTTCATTTGTACTTTAACTTCTCATTGCAGATAAAGATACAGAAATCATTCAACTGAAAAACAACCTCACTTACTACATGAATGCGTTCAACTCAGCAGAAAAGGCATTGGAAAATGTTCGAACCCTAGAATCATTTCTACAAACACAGGTTAGTATTAAAGTTTAATAATTAAACGGATAAATCTAAGCATTCGGTATATGTTCTTAGTTGAAATATTTTTATATATCTGTTGGTTTCCGAGATTTTATTTTTATTGTCCTTTTAAATCGATTTTAAGCCGAAAAAAAAATAATTTAGTGAGTTTCTTAATTATAATATTGTTGTTAAATTGCTTCCGACGGATCGCCCTCTGTTAACCTCTGACTCTTTTAGTTATAATATTATAGAGAAATTTGTCGCAGAGAACTTCTTGTCTGCTTTACATTTTGTGATAGAAAATATTGGCCCACCGAGGCACTGACATTATACACGTTTTCATGGTGCCATTTTCAAAATTATTTTTATGACCGGGTCTAGGCTAGGACCCGAGACCTCTCGCATACAAGACAGACGACCAACCCATGTGTTAATAGAACTATTGACTCCACTGGAGATTTTATCTGTCAACAAATATTAAATGCATATATGTGACAATAATGTTACAGGTAGTTCAACTAAAGGCAAATCTGACCCGAACTGAATCAATCAACCACATCAAAGACAATCTAATCGTGAGCCTTCAAAATCAGCTACAAGCGGCCAAACTAAATGTCCCCACAGTACCAACACCAACAACGTGAGTTATATTACTTTGATACTTATAATTCAATGTTCTGCGAGGTTTTGCAACTTGTGCTGTTATAAGGTGATTTTCCGTTCCTGAACCTTGGTTATCACATGTCTTAGCACGACAAAAATATAACAATTTACTATGAACTATCAATGAATAAAAAATAGCATCTTTGATATATAATTCAATACTTGCATCGTCTTTGGTGATCGACTTTAATTTTCAGTGTGGCATTTTTATTATTATATAATGTATGTTGTTTTATTCAAAGGGCAAGCTTCATAAAATCATTCTTGATTTAATTTTCTGGAAAAAGCAAAGTTGGCGATATCAGAATGTCAAATTCTGAAGCTTTTTATCAATATCACTTTCTTATTGGTATCTTATACAAAGTTTTCCCTTATGTTTTAGATGTTCGGATGCCCTTGGAATGAAAAGTGGTACAATATCCGACTCTTCAATCACTGCTAGCGATAGTCAACCTGGGTACGGGCCAGAGCATGCTCGACTAGACAACAGTCAAGGCTGGTACACGCCCGAGAGGTCCAGCAGTCAGGACTTCCTACAGATTGATACTGGATCTTTACATTACATCACTAAAGTTGCAACGCAGGTATGTCAAAATGTGTTATAAATGATAACGTCTACACACTTCAAGGTTTAGTTTAAAGTAACAGTCGCCCTAACAGCAAAGCTTTTCCTCTGATATTTACATTAAACAGGTTTTCCAAGAACTACTAGTGTTTCAATTAAAAGTTGACCTTTTTGCCCATACTCATTTGTTGTCCTGATTATGAGAATACCATGATATGGACTGTAACCATATACCTATTTTAACCTAATTAGAGATACATGTACGTATTTTTCAGGGGGCACCTTGTTGTGATGTCATGGTAACCAACTACACGTTACAATATTCTGCTGACGGTAGTAACTGGAAGGAGTATAGGAAAGACTGTACTTTACAGGTGAATACATTCAAAACTTCCTTCAATTATTTACAATATACAACACAATCAGTAATACAGTACATCTTTACACAGAACTTAGATTTATAAAAGATACAATGCAGTTCTGTTACATATTTTTTCTTCAAAAAATTATTACGTTCTCTGGATAAAGATTTCTATTTTTGAATGTTTTCAAATACAATCTAACTTAAGCCAACGGTCACTTCCGAGTATATGTATTTATAACCATAATTTACTATCTGGTTGGATTCTCAGATAATTTGTCAAAGAACAGGTGCATATTTTACTAATAACAAATCCTGGTAACATTACTTTGATTCCCAGCTGTACCAACCAAAATAACCAAGTCTTACCTGTTGGAATAAAAGTTCCAATAAAATTGATGTAATAATTTTCTAAACTGATTCTTCTGGAATGAATAATAAAACAAAATCCTGCATCTTGCATGGACCACTATATCTCAGTACTCTTCTGGAAGCCAATTAATATGTAACAACGGTTCTGAGCATAATTAATATGCACTGTCACTCATATAAAATTTGTATTTCAGCATCTAACAGGTAACACGGACACTGTTACAGTGGTAGAACAGAATCTAGCAGATCCTATCCTGGCAAGATTTGTACGATTTAACGTAAAAGACTTCAAGAAAAACGGATCCTCCAATTACGTTGGTATGAGGGTGGAATTATATGGTTGTAAGAAGAACTAGGGAAAAAATAACAACAAACATTCGTTAAATATAAAAATTGCATATTTGTGCCTTTTTAATATATCAAAATAAAGAGGTTTGAACAGAGAAACTTGGAAGCAATGTGTATTGGTAAAACATACAGCAACAAACAAAACAAGCTAGTAAAATACTAGTAAGTTCAGTATTCCTCATACAATAAATAATGTTATACTAGTACTTGAAAACTTTGTGAGAACAATAATTAGTAATAGAAATATAAAATCAACTTAAAACAAAGTTTGATTTCTTGATCATCATATAATAACAAGAAACATGGCAATGCCATGAAACCAGGTTTTCAATTATCACCATTGTAGATAAATATGTTGTAGTTGAAATACAAATACAGTTGACTCTCAATAAGTCAAAATCGCTTTACTCAAAATTCCGCGTAAGTCGAAGAATTTCTAAAGTCCCGTCAAATTTCCTTCTTTATTTTTGTATTTTAACTCCGCTTAGGTCAAATTTTGACTTACCGAGACTCCTGTTTAGTCGAAAAGAAAATTTGGTCCCGTCAATTAAAGTCCAACATATTTTCATCTCAATTAGTCGAAGTGTGAAATCAGCCGACTGATCAAAGGTCGGCAACATCATGGTGTGATGTTGTCACTCGTGATTTACACGTTTCATAGTAATTATTTTTTAATTGCCGGTCATCATATGTATTATTAACACGTCGTATAAGTGGCTTTAATCCGTTTCAGCACTTAATTGGTTTTAACAGTTAGATAACTAAATTAAAATTTGATTACATTTCTTTAAGAAAGTTGACTCGTGCCAGTCTGACGGGTGTTAGTCAAAAAAAGCCTATGTATTGATGTGTGTTACCAACGTAAATGACATTTGTATAATTAATGTTAAGTCATTTTGCATACATTTATTTGTACTCCCGGTTCACGATAGTTGCTACTTTCGTTTTCGTCCGATGATCAATTAAATCAAATATAATTGTGTGTATATGTTTCACTATTAATATACATGTATTAAATTTTGAATGATATATTTTTTTTCATTTATAATTTGTAGTTGTAAGTGATTTACCGTCATTTCAACGGTTAAATATTGCAGCATTGCCGCTAACAACAATAACAAACCTACTTCTTTGCACATTTAATCAGGCACATGTATATACATGTACGAATGTCAACGTAATGGCGGCAGTTCCACGTTACTCGAATTCCGTTTCTCTCGAAGTAAAATGCCCAGTCCCTTGGATTTCGAGTTACCGAGAGTCAACTGTACAAGCAACAAACAATGTAACTATGTGCAATGTAAATCATGAATAATGTTGGAGGAATTGCACACAGAAGAAGTGTTCACTATATATTCTGTATAAGGGAAAAAAACAAAGGGCCATAATTAGGTCAAAAATTATCCAATCACTAAAACCCCGACACTATGCGCCAGGGCACTTGATGACAAAGCTTCTGTGAAAGTTAGAACAAAATCCGTTGAGAAATGTATGAGTTGAGCACAGAAGAAATTGTTCATTATATAATCTGTATAAGGAAAAAAAACAAAGGGCTATAATTAGGTCAAATATTATCCAATCACAAAACCCCGACAAAATGCGCAATGGGCACTTGATAACAAAGCTTCTGTGAAAGTTTGGTCAAAATACATTGAGAAATGTAGAAGGAGTTGCGCACAGAAAAATTGTTCACTATATATTCTATATAAGGAAGAAAAAACAAAGGGCCATAATTAGGTCAAATATTATCCAATCACAAAACCCCGACACTATGCGCCCGGGCACTTGATGACAAAGCTTCTGTGAAAGTTTGGTAAAAATTTGTGAGAAATGTAGGAGTTGAGCACAGAAGAAATTGTTCATTATATATTCTGTATAAGGAAATAAAACAAAGGGCTATAATTAGGTCAAATATTATCCAATCACAAAACCTCGACAATATTTGCAATGGGCACTTGATAACAAAGCTTCTGTGAAAGTTTGGTCAAAATACATTGAGAAATGTAGGAGGAGTTGCCCACAGAAGAATTGTTCACTATATATTCTATATAAGGAAAAAAAAACAAAAAGTCATAATTAGGTCAAATATTATTCAATCACAAAACACTGACAATATGTGCAAGGGCACTTAATTACAAAGCTTCTGTGAAAGTTTGGTCAAAATCCGTTGAGAAATGTAGGAGGAGTTGCGCACAGAAGAAATTGTTCACTATATATTCTGTATAAAGAAAAAAAACAAAGGGCCATAATTAGGTCAAATATTATCCAATCACAAAACCCCGACAATATGCGCCAGGGCACTTGATGACAAAGGTTTTGTGAAAGTTTGGTCAAAATCTATTGAGAAATGTAGGAGTTGCGCACAGAAGAAATTGTTTATGCACGCCCGCCCGCCGACATACCTCAATCTAATAACCAGTTTTTTCCTTCGGAAAACCTGGTTAAAAATGCAGCAAATGCAACTTTCAAATTTCTGTAAAATCAAAAATTACTCTAATAATCTGATATCAAGGTTTTTTGTTGTTGTTTTTTTTTCTAATAATCAAAAGAACACAACCTTGGTAAACAAGTAACTTAATTAATGTTGTATCAAGCACTACTTTAACCCTCGGCCTGTTGAATTTCTTAAATTTGATATGTCCATATTGCATTTTTAACTTCTCCATTTCAATTTTTGGTATATCAAGAAGTTAGTCAGCAAACAGTACATTTATCAACAGTAAAGTGGTCAGACTTCACGGATGTATAGGCTGATCTGACTCTATATATTGGTTGCAAAGGTTATTCACTTTTGGTTCCAGCAGGGTTAAAGGAACTCCACTGAGGTTTATAAGCCTTAAAACATAAAATTTTGATTTTTCACATAGATAAACATGGGCACTTAAAACAGAAATATAAATGAAATATAACCAAGAAATATACTAGAAATACATTGAAAATCATATGTTTGTGCTATTCTCAGTCCGATTTGAGTGAAAAGCGTTTAAACGCTTTTCAATTTTTGGTCATTTTTCCCTATAATAATAATTATTCTGGAAAAACGGAGCGAGCTAATGATCTGAAATTTTGCACATAAGTTATTAGTATAGATTTACATCAAATGGAGTAATAATCTCAAAAAATTATTTCCAGTCCCGTCATGTCAAAAAACCTCAGTGGAGTCCCTTTAAAGATTGTTTGACAAATAAACTACAAACTGTAGAACTCCCCAGTGTTAACCATTAATATTTTTTTACCAAATGATTAAAGTGAACACAAATATTAACTCATAACTTCCAAGTTTTTTACAGGTAATACAACATTTATCTTTTCTAACACATGGTGCTTGCATGAAATACATTGAAGAATTAGATTAGATTTACTCCCTCTCAGGTGATTGTACATTATAAGGATCTGACACCAGCTGCCGGCCAGACTTATCTAGCTCAAGGGTAACTGTTTAGGGCAGTAACTAGGCCGTGCTGCGTTTCTGCTTAACAGTAATCCAAGAGCTAGATATTCCAGTCTGTAACAACAGCTGGTATTTGATTATTTTTCTTGCATATAATATATTAATTCTAATTTGGAAAGAAATTACGAAAACTAATATTTTAAATTAGCACTTTTTCTTATAGAAGCATATGAATTTACAACAAGGGTGCTGGAATGTCATTGAAAGCACAAGATTTGAGCCGCGTCATGACAAAACCAACATAGTGCGTTTGCGACCAGCATGAATCTAGACCAGCCTGCGCATTCGCGCAGTCTGATCAGAATCCATGCTGTTCGCTTACCAACCCTTTTACAAGTAGATAAACTGATAGCAAACAGCATGGATCCTGATAAGACTTCACGAATGCGCAGTCTGGTCTGGATCCATGCTGGTCGTAAACGCACTATGTTGGTTTTGTCGTGACACGGCTCATTTGTCTTACACAGGGGTTTTTTCTGCAGTGATGTAAACAGAAGATAATCCTGTCTGATATGCAAGAAAACACAACTATATATAGACTGTTATAAGTCCCCAGCACTTGCCAGAAATACAACCCCTACCTTCAATGTCATGGCAAGGTATATACCTAAAATTACATTGATCACAATTTGGCATTTTGAGCTTTTCGATTTCTGATGATGACAAAAATAAAATAAAAGAATATACAAACAATCAGCAGGGGAAAATACCAGAATAATATTAGCACAATACAGTTTTCTTGTCACATCTACTAGTAATACTGTACTGTTAATACTTCCAATACTTCATTCAACAGTTATTAAAATGTCTTAATAAATTATCATTACCCTTTATTTCAATCTTTTGAATCAATACTTTCATTTAATTCCAGTTAATTGCCTTCACAAAATAACTTTTATGTATCAAATTGTCAATATTTCTTCCAAAAATCACCTAAAATATCTTGTTCTTTCACATATTTTGATCAAATGATATACATAGTTTAATAGTAATTTTATATAATTTTTTTCTAAAATGAATTTGTGACTTAATGGCACATAAATGAACTATTCATAACCGTTGAACATTTGGAATAAGTCTCAGTTACTTCAAATGATTGCCATATTTGATTATATACTAGTATTGCATCAAATTCCATCTTTTGTGTAGAACATCTTCTGCACTTAATTTGTCTAACAATAGCGAGCATCATTTCACACACAAAAATCCTCGCACATTGATCAAAAAGCTGTTAAAGTTCTCCATGAACATCAATTTATTATGTCTACTGACTGTCAATGACAGGGAAGGCGGAGTTAAGTTATTGAACGCCTCCAGGAGGCGGGATTTGTATGCCTGATCTATATGAGAATCGAGAATTTCGTGCACTAGTTGTTGGTATTGTTCAGTATGACAACAGATGAGGCAGAATAAGGCGGAGCTTGCTGTATCCAGTAGATCCATGTTGAAATTCTCCAACAACAACATTCGGAATACAATCTGAAACCACACACATATCATCATGCTTTACTTATAATGTGAAAACAGTCAACAAAATTCTATAGTTGTTTTGATCATGAAGTAATGCTCATCTGTTAAGTGCTACCAATTTTGACAAAAATTCTAAAATTGAAAAGGGGCATAACACCAAAAAATATAGCTTTCAGAATTATGCCCCTTGTCTAACAAGAGACCTTGCCATGATAAACAAGTATTCCAAGTTTCATGTTGATAACTTTCAAAATGTTTGAATATCTAGCTACATTGGTTAACACAAATTTTTTTTAGTTTGATTGTGTATAGACACACTTTCTAATCCGTTCCTGGAACCAACCAGTACTAAACAACAAGTGTAAAGTTTCTTGCGCAAGGAAAAAACGGCTTGCCCCTAATGGGGTTGTAAACCTGCACAGCTAACAATCCATAGATTACTAGTCTGACGCGATAAATACAACTCAATTTAATTTTACTTTGCATCTAATCTTAAAAAGTCTCCTGTTAATTTCAAACTAAAATATCTGTCAATTCTTACCTTGAGGAAATGTTTTAGAGTATTGTGTATTAAGGTACCAGCTAGATTGTTCTGGAAAACATGTGTCCCTAGTGAGTATATACAATCTAAACACAGCTTGCTTATATCTGGTCCATATCTATATCTTATGTCAAGGATAACATATCAAACACAAGAAATTACAGATAATTCTATACAGAAAGTAAAAATTACTGTCAGTTTCAGAGTCAGGCCAGCCTGCACATCTATTCAGTCTTTTCAAGCTTTATAATGCTGGTAGCTCAATTTTGTTACTTTCATTTTGAAATCACTTTATATTCATACTCGAGTTATCACTAAAGGTATTCATGGGGTCTTCATATAAGCTTGCTATAAACTAAGTTTGATTACAATACCTCATTCCAAACTTTAGTTATCGTCCGAAAACCATGATGCAGACCGCCCGACGGGAGGACTGATGAGCTTACTCTTATATACCCCCCTACACTTTGTTTGTGGGGATTTAATGAGCTATACCACACTCAAAGCAGGGAACATCCATTACACAAATTCAGCAATCATATCTCAAAATTATAATGGGTATGCAGAAAATAAAAAGAATTTTATTATATAAACTTTATATTTGATTTCCGGGACAGTCCCGGACATCCAAAGGATACGAGACTAGACCAAGCTCCAACGAGACCATCAGTGTCTTAAACAGCTCATCAGGTAATGTGGTGAATCTATCCGGATGTATTTCTGTTAAAAACGTTATCAGTTTGAAATACTGTGAGCACAAATTGGGGAACTGTAACAATAACAAACATTCATATATTAATATTTAGAATCTGGAAAAAATAAATAGTATCCTAGAATGAAAGAAAAAGCAAAATTTATCATTATGAATAGAAAATCTGTACAGCAGGTGACATAAGTTTTTTTCTTATCTTTAATACGTACCCTGGCATAGGGCATGCTCTGTATGGGATACAGTTGATAAACATAGAATGATGTTTTTTCAAAGTTAAATAAATGGAAGAGTTTAAACACTTGTGTAGAGTTACAGCCATCACAATTCCAAACAAGTATACATGTTCAACTAACCAAACCTATAATACTCTAACTTAAACTTGAATATAATTTTTAATGAATGATTTAATCATATATAAATTATCTTAATCAACAAAATCAATAATTAGAAACCCAGCTCATTTATCATATATAAAAAGCAAAAAAAAAAGTATCTTACATAACAAACATGACACAATTTCGTCATTTAACCCTTAACCTGCTGAATTTCTTAAATGGACTAGTCCAGCTTCCATTTTTGGAACTGTCTATTATCAATTTAGGGGATTTTCAAGATGAAAATCTAAAGTTAGTAAGCCAACAACATAGAGAGCCTTGTCAGCCTGGCTCTTTATTGTAAACTGGCTAATCACTATCAGTTCCAGCGGGGTAAAAGTAAATGCCAAATATGTAAAATGATTAAGTTTTGATTAAGACATTTTTTTAAAAATATTTACCCTAAGTAAGTCCTCTGTCATGAGGGGTATAATGGTGTTAAGACCAAACAGTACAACATTTACAGCTGTCACAGAACTGTCCTCACTTGTGCTATTCTCATCTGAAATAATAAATCAGTATCTACAATAAATACAATACTAGTAAAATAATAAATAAACATCAAACTTTTAATGACCAATTAAACAATATCACTAACTAATAGCCATCAGAAATTAAAGTAATGACAATTCACATTGACAAGAATGTCATTAACACAGATGGTCACCACTTTGATATGACAGCTTTACTGTTTTCAACACTAAAATACTGAAATCAAGCAGCAAACAATGTAGTCTTATACAGGATGGATCTGTCTTTATTGCCACTTGGAGTGAATAATAACAAAATAACAAAACTTGATAAATATTAGGAGCCATTTATAGAAAAAAACAAGGCAAATACTACTTTTTAAACAGAGATTTTTCGCAACACATACCCATGTTTTTGGAAAAAAAATCATATTACATCTAATGGCATTTTGTGAAATTCTACTCATATAAAAAACATTCAACATACAAAATAATAAATCTATTTTACCTGGCTCTCCAAAATCAACAAAGTCTTTAGAGAGAAGATTTGTGAGTAGTTCCATAACAAGTAGAATATCACTATATCTTTCTTCCTCTTCCTCACTAGCGTCCTTTACACGCTTACCTTTAACACATTAATGAATATATATATCAATTCTGACTGCATTTTCATATATTATTACTTGATGATATATGAGCCGCGTCATGACAAAACCAACGTAATGCGTTTGCGACCAGCATGGATCTAGACCAGCCTGCGCATCCGCGCAGTCTTATCAGGATCCATGCTGTTCGCTAACAGTTCCTCTACTTGTAAAAGAGTTGGTAAGCGAACAGCATGGATCCTGATCAGACTGCGTGGATGCGCAGGCTGGTCTGGATCCTTGCTGGTTGCAAACGCATTACGTTGGTTTTGTCATGACGTGGCTCATATGTATCATGATCTATAAATAGCTTTGAAATGTTATCACACATCACATCATATTTACGAGCTTTAAAAGTCCATATCCAAATAATAAATCGCATCATAATAAAAAGGCTGTAGGTTTTAACAATTATGATAAGAAAGCATCTACATGTCAAAATTGTGATTTCTTAGACAGTGACAGAATAATCTATAAATAAATACACTTAACACTATTATATGCAAAGTATTATAAATTTCAAAATAACCCAGATAAGTAGAATCCTTAGCACACTTTATATTCTTTGTTGTTTTTTATTTGTCTTTTTTTTTGGGGGGGGGGGAGAGGGGTGTAGATAAATGCTAATCTTCAACACAATATAACATTTGACAGTAAATAGACCGCTTCTCAGCAGGGCGTTGCCAATTTCTTTAAGAAAATCATTTTATTTCTTTTACAATTCCCCAGATGCATTATGTTGTGATCACGGAACTAGTACATGTAAGAGATTAAGACGCACAATGCAAACAACAATTAACTCTGCCATAGCATGATTTGTAACATATTGATAGTGCATCCTTGACAGAGTAAAAATCCTGGAGAGTTACACCAGTACTATCTTGTTGTTGTTTTTTAAAGCAGTTGGTACTTACCTTTGTTATGTTTAGAGTACATCTGTATTGCAGCCAAACAGACTTCATACAAGGTATTTGATCTAGTCTGTAATAAAACAACAGTACATACTTTATTTTTAATTATCATGAGATATATACTGGTAAAAGGTACATTATGTTGCGAAAAAAAGAACCCACACAGGATATGTATAACTGGTATATAATTGAAAAGCACGAAAATAAAGAATGTCTAATGAAGTAAATTAGCCAAACAAGAGCTGTCGGTAGGTCAGCAACGCTCGACTATTCTAAGTGCTTGATTGTAAAAAAAATGCTTGATACAGTTACCTCCTCCTGTTTACAGGTTGGGGTTATGATGGTGAACAAGTGTGCAAAGTTTCAAAAGCATATGTCAATGGACTTTGAAAATATTTGAACCATAACAAAAACTTTAATATAAATTCTAAGTCGAAAAAGGGGCATAATTCTGTCAAAATGCTTGATACAGTTACCTCCTCCTGTTTACAGGTTGGGGTAATGATGGTGAACAAGGGTGCAAAGTTTCAAAAGCATATGTCAATGGACTTTGAAAATATTTGAACTATTACAAAAACTTTAACATAAATTCTAAGTCGAAAAAGGGGCATAATTCTGTCAAAATGCTTGATACAGTTACCTCCTCCTGTTTACAGGTTGGGGTTATGATGGTGAACAAGTGTGCAAAGTTTCAAAAGCATATGTCAATGGACTTTGAAAATATTTGAACTATTACAAAACCTTTAACGTAAATTCTAAGTCGAAAAAGGGGCATAATTCTGTCAAAATGCTTGATACAGTTACCTCCTCCTGTTTACAGGTTGGGGTAATGATGGTGAACAAGTGTGCAAAGTTTCAAAGCCATATGTCAATGGACTTTGAAAATATTTAAACTATTACAAAAACTTTAACATAAGTGGTTACGCCGACGCGGAAGCGGACGCCGACGCTCGGGTGACTGCAATAGCTCTACTTATTCTTATCGAATAGTCGAGCTAAAAAGCATTGCATATATCATGTAATAATGCACTGGACATGTATGTTTAATAAGGGAATAGTGTGTAGTGTGTTAGAATCTTCACTAACACAATGAAATTATCTACCGGTATTTCCTACAAGTAATGACGACAGATACTGCCAGCCAATGGTCCAATGTACAAAATGTATAACATCCAATAACACAAAGATTACAAAGTTCCAATTTCTCTCCAAGATTGTTTTATATAAGGCTTTGAGAAGGTAATAAATGCAGTTTTGAAGTGATTGAGTAACCTTAGGAACTTACGGTATTAAGAAAACAGAGTTGTTTTTGTACAACTTCTACCAGTAACTCTATAATGAGTGGTACAACATCTTCATTGTCATGGTACAAATCTGTTATAACAAAAACAAACACTCATATATACATCATTCATTTACAAAATGTCTGACTTTTCATAAATTTAACAGTTTTTGTGCTAGAAGAAATAAGAAAAGACTTGAGCCACCAAAAAAACAAAGTAATGATCAATGCTAGCGTTTATTGTAAATTTTTGCAGTATAATATGCACATTTCCAGCTCCACAGAATCAAACTTTAGAAAAATATGTTAAAAGTTACAATAAATTAAATTTCAAAGACTTCATTTCTTTAAGTGCTTAAAAACGATATTTTAAAGTCTTTAATTTTTTAAGCTCTTTAAGAAATTGGAATTTCACTGAAACAAACATAATATTGGTGTTATTATAATCTAAGATCATTATGTAAAATACATGCAAAGTATGCTGTATCAATATTTCCATTAGACAAATAAATTACCTAGCAAGGTGACACACTGCTGTAGTAATGGTAGAAGATAATCATATATTTTATCTATATTGTTGACCCTTGACCCTTTAGCTACCCCACACAAACTCTCCAGGAGTTTAATGATCTCTTCCTTCGTGTCTGCTGCCTGACATCTCTTAGCAAAACCGTCTGCTGTTACCATGTGAACAAACTTATCCTGAAGTGTCTTTAACACCTGAGCAAGGTAAATATAGAAACAAATATTATTCATTATCACTAAGTGAAAGGTACTTCAAGTGAGCATAAATTTTCCTGAAGAATTAAGTTTTGACATATTACTTAGCCATCAGTTAAGTTTTTTTCATTGGGTTTTATACACTGAAAAGTAAGCCGTATTGTCTACTTTAATTTCAATGGAGAAACCCAGTGCCCTCAAAGCATTATTTGAAATTACAGTGTACAAACATTTATGTTCATTAAGCAGCTGGTACTTCCTAACACATAAAGAAATAAGTATTTCCATTCGAAAACCCCATCTCAGTTAAATTTTCTTATTGTTATTGCCCAAATTTTACGCCTTTTTCCTTTAATTCAGTCAGATCCAATTGTTCCAAACATTTCTTTAAACAGTATGTAACATCTTATTCCCCATAAATACCAAACATTACCTTAACACAAAATTATAGAAGTCATATCTTCCCATTCAAACTATATGTGTCAAGTTTAATTATTGATCCAGGAAAAAACACCTCCATCCTCACTACAACCCCATGGAACTTAGATATCACTAGAATTAGTATTCTTGGTGAAAAAAATATTTTCCCTTTATTTGCTAAATGTTATAGTATTATATGTAGTAATGTGATACCAGTTGCCAGTATTCTGCACTCATCTGGTCATTCACACCAGTTCCAGCTAGAACAAAAGCCTTGTATAACAGTCTGAGAGCACTGGCTGGTAGATTACAGAATGGTAATTGATTGTGGGCAAGATGTCGCACCATTGTCCACAGACCTTCACTCTTTGTGATGTATTGTGCTCTAAAATAGACATCAGGTCATTTTATAAAAAGAACTACCACATATATTATACTCTTAATATGCATACTGAATAATTTCCATACATAATAAAGATTTCAACCACATGATTGTGACATATTGACTTCTTTACGTACTCTGTGTAAGGTAAATATTTTCCCTATCTTTATACCAATGACTAGCCTGACACTTTTTCATTCAGTGAAATCAAGTGCATGCCTTATTATTCTATTCAATGCAAGTCAAAAATTCTAAAATATTAAATGTATTTCAATCAGTTTTTATGTAAATCAATGTTCATTTCTTTTTATTCTTTAAAGCCAAAAGGATTACACAATGCTTAAGAAATCAGAACACTGACCTAGTTTTATTGTCCATCAACATGACTAGGAACTGTAGAATATCCATCATGGTTTTCTCCTCGGCATTCCAGGCACTCAGGGACATCATTACCTTGTCCAGCAAGAATGATATTGTCCACTGGGCACCCTCTGTATCACGCCCAAAACCTGCCCATAATGCCTTGCTCACCTACATAAATAACAAAGCTTTCAAAGTCAAATATATCACTTATTCTATGAAATGGGTTAAAACTTTCAGGGATTATTGATGTTACATAAATTTATAAATATCAAGCAAATTTATAACAGCTGTGTCTGTTTTAGGTTACTCAGAATATGAAAGAAAACTAATTTGGTACCTTAACTTATTATGATAAATCATATTTTTTAATTGTGTATACTAAGAACTTATAGTTGATCTTATAGAAAAAGGTGCTGTTTAATACTACACTAGGATATGGGTCTGGACAGGAATTTTCCACCCTAAAGTAACTAGGGGACATAACTCAACAACACACCTATGGATTTAAATGAATACAACATGTATAACCATTCAGTGCTCATGATAAAAAGACAGAACTATGTCAACTAAAACGAGCCTGACATATCGGCATTCAACGCAATTCAACCAGGCTCTATACTAATGGTTGCTTCAAAGTTATTTTGAAACAAACAGACCATTCTTACATCAAAGAAGGACATGTTCATATTACAAAAGAAGCATAGCTTGAAATAGCAAAGTTTTGTGCCATACCTCATTGTAATAATTTTCATCAGGTAGAAGGTAAGATCTTGACCAACGTTTAAGACACCACATTACACTACTGGTCACCTGAGGGCTTAGTGTGTCCACCATCTTTGCTGTTATAGCTTTCTTCTCTACCTCACATAACCTGAATACTGCTGAGATCAACCTATATAACAATATAAAATATTACACCTCACATAACCTGAATATTGCTGAGATCAACCTATATAACAATATAAAATGTTACACCTCACATAACCTGAATACTGCTGAGATCAACCTATATAACAGTATAAAATGTTACACCTCACATAACCTGAATATTGCTGAGATCAACCTATATAACAGTACAAGAGGGCCATGGTGGCCCTAAGGCGCTCACCTGTATAAAGCCCCCCCCCCCCCAGCAGGGCCGATTTTAATCCAAGGGCTTTTATTTGAACAAACTTGGTAGACACCCATAAGAAGATGTTTCATGCTAAACATCTAAGCTCTAGCTCATTGGGTTTCTTAAAAGAAGATTTTTTAAGTTTTTACTATACACATATAGTTAATAAATGACACCCCTGGGGCAGGGCCAGTTTTGACCCCAGGGCTTTTATTTGAACAAACTTTATAGACACTTACTAGAAGATGTTTCATGCTTAATATCTAAACTCTAGCTATTTGGGTTTTTTCAAAGAAGATTTTTAAGTTTTTGCTATACACATATAAGGAAAATCAATGACCCCCGGGGCGGGGCCAATTTTGACCCCAGGGCTCTTATTTGAACACACTTGGTAGACACCCATTAGAACATGTTTCATGCTAAATATCTTAGCTCTAGCTCTTTGAGTTCTTTAAAAGAAGATTTTTTAAGTTTTTACTATATGCATATAAGGAAAATCAATGACACCCTGGGGCGGGGCCAATTTTGACCCTGGGGCTTTCATTTGAACAAACTTGGTAGACACTCATCAGAAGATGTTTAATGCTAAATATCTTAGCTCTAGCTCTTTGGGTTCTTTAAAAGAAGATTTTTTAAGTTTTTACTATATGCATATAGGGAAAATCAATGACCCCCTGGGGCGGGGCCAATTTTGACCCTGGGGCTTGTATTTGAACAAACTTGGTAGACACTCACTAGAAGATGTTTCATGCCAAATATCTAAGCTTTAGCTCATTGGGTTTCTTAAAAGAAGATTTTTTAAGTTTTACTATACACATATAGTTAATAAATGACACCCCTGGGGCAGGGCCAATTTTGACCCCAGGGCTTTTATTTGAACAAACTTGGTAGACACTCACTAGAAGATGTTTCATGCCAAATATCTAAGCTCTAGCTCTTACGGTTTTTTAAAAGAAGATATTTAAAGTTTTTTCTTTCGGTTGCCATGGCAACCAGAGTTCTCCATGGAATTAAATTCTTTGAACAATTTTTAAAGGTGACCACCAAAGGAACATTCCTAAGAAGTTTGGATGAAATTGGCTTAGTTGTTTATGAGCAGATGCCATTTAAAGTAAAAGTTTACGGACGGCGGACGGACGACGGATGGACGCCGGACGAAAAGCGATCACAAAAGCTCACCCTGTCACTTTGTGACAGGTGAGCTAATAAAACATTACACCTCACATAACCTGAATACTGCTGAGGTCAACCTATTTAGCAGTATAAAATGTTAATGTAACAAACCTCTTTGAGTAAATGACCCAATAAAACTTAAAACCAAAATAAAGGTATTGATATTTAAGCAAAAACACTGAAATACACAATAACTAATAATGTGCCAATAGGTCACAGATTCTCCCACAATTCACTGTTTTGTCAATTTACAGATGGAAAGCATGACAACAGCATGGAAAAGACAAAGGCAAACTATACTGCCTTTAGTTGTGAAGGCATTTAAACATTAAACAATGATTATACATGTATTTCTAAGTAAACTGATACTCAATTACAAAGAATTTGACAGGTGTGCATGTTTTAAGTTTTAAACAGTTACTGATTTCCTTAAAACTTTATAACTTAAATCCCTGGTATTTGAGTACAAAATTAATGTAATAGGTTTTGTTTGACTAATTTAAGTTATTATAACACTAGTCTGTAAAAAGTTACCTTATAACAAAGTCAGAATGCGTGGAGGCTCCTGGTATTGTATCTATACTATCAGAAGGGGAGGCAAGCACTTTCAGTGTTGTATTTAGGTCTATTTCTGTTGATTGTTTTATAGAATATTGCATTACCTCCCCTGGTATCATAGGTGTCTCCCCTTCAGACTCTTCCGTCAATAAGTGACCTGATGATGATAAAGTTATTGAGTTCACATAATATAAAAGTCAACAACTTGACACCAATAAGTAAATCTGCATGTTGTATAATGTATCGTATAAGTACCTAATCTCACACCCAACCTATTCTCAAACCTTTCATTCATGTGCTGTTATTTTTTTACTAGAAGTGACTATGATGACCTGAACTTGTGTACATAAAAGCTTAGTTTCTGACAGACATGTCTGCTGATGTCAAATGAAAACAGTGCATAGGAACAAATATTTACATAACATATTTTATTACATAGCGTAATTTCATACAAATTGCTATTACCTTTGTAAGTCCCATAAATACACCATTAACTATTTGTGAAAATGAATATTATAGACAAAAATATCTTAAAGCAGGTACCTGCATCCTGTAGAGTACTTCATTGTCATGTGATAGGCATATAACAATCACTTCGTTGGCTAAACTAAACAGTAGAATTTTAGAGATACTTGAAGGGGTTTGAGATTAGGTTCTTTATTTTAAGAGGCCATGTTAGTTTTATAACAGAGGGTTGTGCTTTTCCAAGATGGAAATAGAGCTTTTTTAATAGTTGAATTTCAGTCAAATTTTACAGAAATGTTACATAAAGATTAAAGTGTACATATGTAAAGAATTTTTATAAAGATGTATTTTTATTTACATTAAAAGACCTCTTGAATGCTTAGAGGTTTGAGAACTGGTTAGTCCACGATATAATTCTATAAAAATAATAAAAAGTGTTTGCCATGTAGTAATGAGTGTACTAATAGTTGTAAACTATGGCTTTACTCATTAACATTGATGTTTCCTTCTTTTATTTGTGTTTTTTGTTGTTGTTTCTTTTTTACAACAGAACAAAATTAACATTGCATTTATAACAAACAATTATTTTATTTTGAGATTTGAACATGCTCATATCTCAATGCATTTTCTCAAGAACAAAAAATTCATCAATTTTATAACAGACAGTTCCGAAGTCACAGTAACACCAGTTCATTACATAAATTCAGTCAAGTTAGGGTTATTTCACACTCACCAGGGTTTATAAACTTACAAGTCACTAGGGTTAAATATAAACTTACCAGTCACTAGGACCAGCCAGTGTAGATCCTCGTGTAAGACTGATATAAGTGAGTTATCAAAACTACAATTCATGTTACCAGACGACATCCGCATTTGATGAATTCTTTGTAGTTGTCCGTGTAATCTAGTTATCCTATCCTCCATTGCTCTGTAATAGTGAAAAATATACATAAACAAGAGCTGTCAGTAGGACAGAGTGCTCAACTATTTTCTGTGTTTGATAGTAAAACAAGAGCCTGGATAATGCAGAATTATCTAAGTTCAAATCCATGTAAGAGGTATGGGCATTGGATAGTGACTTATTATGCTCTTAAAATTTAAAAGTGTGTGAAGTTTCAAACTATTCCCTTCAGTAGTTTTGGAGGTATCAACCTGTATAAAGAAACTTCAAGTGTGACTTTGACAAGTCGAGCTACAAACCAATGAATTTTTGCTAATCGATGAAATAAGTTAGATATACATTTATAAATATCACACATTGTGTAATATTCATGTGAAAATTAAGGGTTGTACATGTATATACCCTTTAACCATTTCAAAAATTGTTCATGATAAGACAAACCTAGTTATCATACTAATGCTGTTATCTATGGTCAATCTTCCAAGAGCACCTACACTGACCAACTGGTCAGCAAACTTGTCACGGTCATCTTCCTCTATCTCATCTATATCATCCTCGTCCGGTCGAGAATCCTGAGTGTTCTAAAAGTGAACATTAAATCTCTGTCATTTTTCATGGAATCCATTTGGACAGTCTTAAAATTTTACAGTTTATACAATAACATTTGATTTGGGATTAAATAAGAGAAGCACTTGCCAATTAAGTAAGTTGTCTCCCTTTTAACCTCTCTCTTTAACCTCTGTAAGTCAAAATTCTTTCCTCAAAGGCGGCTAGTACTAGTAAAGGAGTCAGATTTAAAAATAAATCAATCTTTAAACTCATAATTTAAGCTGAAATAAGTTCAAACAATAACAGAAATATTATAGATTTAATATCATATGTCTTTTACCAAATAAGTAACATTTAACTCCAATCAAAAACTTTTGTAAAAGGGGGATGGAGAAAGTTTTGCTTAGAATCATAGGACTATTTCTTAAACAAACTATAGGAAATGAAAATACATGCGAAAATGCTTTAAAAATGGAAATAAAATAAAGAAAATCGCATTTATTACAATTTACATTGTATATAAAACAAATAACAAAGGTGGGGAAATAATAAAAAAGATCAGATATGAAACTGTGTACCTGAACTCTACAACCATCTGGTGGACTAATATGACATTGCACGTAAGAGTTGAACACATGTACAGCCTGAGATTTGATAATCTCCATGGGAATATTATCTTTTTTTGTTGTTAACAACTCCATCCATGTCTCTAACAGTTTCTCATAAGCTTCCATATGGACTGTATCCTCTTTGTGCATCTGTAAATCAAACTCATGCTCTTACTTATAGTAGTATGAAAAGATAGGCCAAGGAATATTTAATCACAAGACATTCTATTATCCTATGTAAGATGTGAAATTATTACAAATTTTCCTATATTAAATCTATTTTTCGAATGTTGTTACATACTGTTAGCCAACACAGTCTTAGGATTAGAAAGATGTACAAAAGAAACACCCATAAAACATACAAAACATCTCGACATTTAAATTTGTTTTATACAAAGAATGCCAAATTTCGTTGTCATATAACATAAAATTTTATGAAACTTGTCCCCCAACAGTAAGACCCCTGCTTATAAAAAGTCTCTTATACTTTAAATATAATTTACATTATCTATCAATTCATAAAATTCTTTTTGTACATCTGTATCAAAAGTAATACTTTGATTCACGGAACAGTGTCACTTTTCAATTTTTCAAAACACTTTTAATTCTTCTCATGACACCAAAGTAATTCAATCAAAGTAAAATTTCAGTACAAGCAGATGTCAAAGACTGACGTAAAGTAACATAAAACATAATAAACAGTACATATATTTCAGTACAGTGTAAATTTGTATCAAACACACATGCATTATCTGATAATTTACTAACAAACCTCTTCTTCAAGAGCTGCCTCCCGTCCAAAAGCACAAGTTAATGTTTGTAAACGTTCTATAAATCTTCTATAATGAGCTTCTGGTAGAGACATAAAGCAAATAGATGGAAACATCATAATCAGATTCTTGAATATACAGGAAACACCTAGACATTCATAATCCTGTAAATCTACACTGAAAATATAGAAAACACAATTGTCTTATTCTTTTGCTTGAATTTATCCAGCAATATCAAATTAATTACCTTCATAATTGCCATAATAAAATTATGCAATCCATAAGTCAGAGAGTTCAAATTTCAATTTGATGAGATTCAAACAGTCAAAATACTGTAAGGACCTACCCCCCTAGGGTAGTTACCAAATCCTTATTAATCAGGATACCGGCCACTGTATTAACTAGTAAGTGTATGGCAATACTTCTACCCCATATTACATACACTTACAAGTAGCTGTTGTTTTAAACATCAGACATAGCTTCAACACATCTTAGTCATCTTTGTAGTATACATCATAAGAGGTAGGCTCAGATCATAATAGAGACATCATAGTTTCATCAAGGGATCCTTTGTAAGTATCTGGTCATCTTGTCAGGATATTTATATAACCAGGATTTATACAACCTATTACTTAGGATAGAGTGTACAAATATAGGTAAGTCCTGCATTGGTAACACAGGAAACTGGTACAAGACATCAGTAACTCGATTAACATGTAAACGTCATTTAATAATGTGACATCATATATAACAAGTGCATCTCAATAAATATGTATATGATACTAGGATCTATTCTGTGACGTAGATCTATCGATATAAACGAATAAATATCGGCATTAACAATTCTTCTTCGATGGAATATATACCGGCATTGACAATACTCGACAATAGAGGACCTAGGCTTATGCAATGGGATCTTCTTCGGTTATGAACATTTAGTTACAAATAAATGTAAAGTATGACAGGATGTTGGAAATTTCTAAGACCAATGCATCTTTTAGGGTCTGCCATAACGTGATAATTCATATTAGGTTCAGCATCAAATGAATTTGTAATAGACTTCTGTAAGTAAACTGTTGTTGTTTACTATAGTACTGGATAGCTTAACGCTCAGCAAATAAAGGTAAGTTATTATTTCTAAACAATATTTCCACTAGTTGTACCTTAGAAGATAGTAATCTGTTACAGGCAATTCTAAATAAATTTATAGATCAGGTAAGACTGCTGTGAAGCTTTAGAGCTATCTGAGCTTTGAGTACTTCTCAAGTTTTTACAGTTGAGAAGAAGATGCCAAATGACGACAGTCACCCCTATTTATAAACTTTTGGGACGCTACAAAGAGTGCTCCAGCCAATGAAAATCCCGGCTTAAGACTAGGTCCAGTGATCAGTCTTTAACAATATTTAACAATATAGCAATAACAATAAAAGTTCTAACAGACATAAGTAGCACATATATGGCTTAATTGAAAAGCCACATAAACATATCTGAAATAACATTTAAAAATACATATTAAGAAAAAGCCGGTCCAAAATACTTGAGCATAGTAATATATGCAGACGTATTCCATTACGCAGATAAAATACAGTTCTCACTTAATAAAATATGATAATGACAGAAAATCATCCGGCTCAAATCAGGCTTACAATTATTTTTACATAAATAAGAAATCCTGAAAGTTTAAATGTAAACAAATATACATTCATAACAAGAGGGCCATGATGGCCCTGGATCGCTCACCTGACACAACCGCATCCAAGCAATGTCTTAAACAAGCATCATGACCAAGTTTGATGCGACTGAGTCAAACATGTGACCTCTAGTGTGTTATAAAGATTTTTCCATATTTGGGCAATTTGACCTAATTTTTGACTGGACACGACCCATATTCAAACTTGACCTAGAAATCATCAAAACAACCTTTCTGACCAATTTCCAGGAAATTTGGATCAAAACTGCAGCCACTAGAGTGTTAAAAAGATTTTTCTATTTTTAGCTCCTGTGACCTAGTTTTTGACCAGACATGACCAATCTTAGCACTTGACCCAGAAAACATCAAAACAACATTCTTGACAAATTTCCTGAATATTTGAATAAAAACTGCAGCCACTAGAGTGTAAACAAGCTTTTTCTATTTTTAACTCCTGTGACCTAGTTTTTGACCTGAGATGGCCCATCTTCGAACTTGACCTAGAAATCATCAAAACAACCTTCCTGACAAATTTCCAGAATATTTGAATCAATACTGCAGCCACTAGAGTGTTAACAAGCTTTTTCTATGTTTAGCTCCTGTGACCTAGTTTTTGACCGGAGATAACCCATCTTCGAACTTGACCTAGACATCATCAAAACAACCTTCCTGACAAATTTCAAGAATATTTAGATGAAAACTGCAGCCCCTAATGTGTTAACAAGCTTTTCTATTTTTAGCTCCTGTGACCTAGTTTTTGACCGGCATCTTCGAACTTGACTTAGATATCATCAAAACAACCTTCTTGACAAATTTCCAGAACATTTAGATGAAAACTGCAGCCATTAGAGTGTTAACAAGCTTTTTCTATTTTTAGCTCCTGTGACCTAGTTTTTGACCTGAGATGACCCATCTTCGAACTTGACCTAGAAATCATCAAAACAACCTTTCTGACAAATTTCCAGAATGTTTGGATGAAAACTGCAACCATTAGAGTGTTAACAAGCTTTTTCTATTTTTAGCTCCTGTGACCTAGTTTTTGACCAGACATGACCCATCTTCGAACTTGACCTAGAAATCATTAAAACAACCTTCCTGACAAATTTCCAGAATATTTAAATCAAAACTGCAGCCACTAGAGTGTTAACAAGCTTTTTCTATTTTTAGCTCCTGTGACCTAGTTTTTGACCGGTGAACACCCATCTTCGAACTTGACCTGAAAATCATCAAAACAACCTTCCTGACAAATTTCCAAAATATTTGGATGAAAACTGCAGCCACTAGAGTGTTAACAAGCTTTTTCTATTTTTAGCACCTGTGACCTAGTTTTTGACCGGACATGACCCATCTTCCAACTTGACCTAGATATCATCAAAACAACCTTCCTGACAAATTTCCAGAATATTTGGATGAGAACTGCAGCCACTAGAGTGTTAACAAGCTTTTTCTATTTTTAGCTCCTGTGACCTAGTTTTTGACCGGACATTACCCATCTTTAAACTTGACCTAGATATCATCAAAACAACCTTCCTGACAAATTTCAAGAATATTTGGATGAAAACTGCAGCCTATAGAGTGTTAACAAGCTTTTTCTATTTTTAGCTCCTGTGACCTAGTTTTTGACCAGACATGACCCATCTTCGAACTTGACCTAGATAAAATCAAAACAACCTTCCTGACAAATTTCCAAAATATTTGGATGAAAACTGCAGCCACTAGAGTGTTAACAAGCTTTTTCTATTTTTAGCTCCTGTGACCTAGTTTTTGACCGGAGATGACCCATCTTCGAACTTGACCTAGATATCATTAAAACAACCTTCCTGACAAATTTCCAGAATATTTGTATGAAAACTGCAGCCTCTAGAGTGTTAACAAGCTTTTTCTATTTTTAGCTCCTGTGACCTAGTTTTTGACCCGAGATAACCCATCTTCGAACTCGATCTGTATTTCATTGAGACAAACATTCTGACAAAGTTTGATGATGATCCAATCAAAACTGTGACTGCTAGACTGTTAACAACCCAATTGTTAGAGTGTTAACAAGCTTTTTCTATTTTTAGCTCGTGACCTAGTTTTTGACCAGAGATGACCCATCTTCGAACTTGACCTAGATATCATCAAAACAACCTTCCTGACAAATTTCCAGAATATTTGGATGAAAACTGCAGCCTCTAGAGTGTTAACAAGCTTTTTCTATTTTTAGCTCCTGTGACCTAGTTTTTGACCCGAGATAACCCATATTCGAACTCGATCTGTATTTCATTGAGACAAACATTCTGACAAAGTTTGATGATGATCCAATCAAAACTGTGACTGCTAGACTGTTAACAACCCAATTGTTAGAGTGTTAACAAGCTTTTTCTATTTTTAGCTCGTGACCTAGTTTTCGACCAGAGATGACTCATCTTCGAACTTGACCTAGATATCATCAAAACAACCTTCCTGACAAATTTCCAGAATATTTGGATGAAAACTGCAGCCTCTAGAGTGTTAACAAGCTTTTTCTATTTTTAGCTCCTGTGACCTAGTTTTTGACCCGAGATAACCCATCTTCGAACTCGATCTGTATTTCATTGAGACAAACATTCTGACAAAGTTTGATGATGATCCAATCAAAACTGTGACTGCTAGACTGTTAACAACCCAATTGTTGACGACGAACGACGCACAACGCACGACGCACGACGCACGACGACGGACGCCGGACATAGCCCCATCACTATACCTCACCATGACCACTTCGTGGTCAGGTGAGCTAAAAAGCCAGGCTGAAATACAAATAAGTAGTTCCAAAGTTCTGTGTCCGCCATTTTTAAACATGGAAAATGACAGAAGAAAGCGCCGTCTGAATCTTCCAATAATGTCTGTAGATATTCATTTTGTGATATATTATAGTAACTGTAAATGTTCCAAATTATTAGATATTCATCAGGAAATAAATCAGGGTCATCTGACCATTTTGTGGCGATAGTTATCTATCCTAATGTGATACTCTTCTTAAAAGAGAACTGTCAACAATGCTGATATTCAAGTTTTACGTTGTGTTTCATGGAATAAAGTCCATTTGTTAAAAAGGTAGCATTATTTGATAATTGTTAATACATTTTTAAGTAAGAACAGTTCATGATTTATAGAATTATGCACATGTTGATAATCTGTTGAAAGTATAACGTAAATTATCATGTAATTTGAAATGTCCAAAATAAGGGAGGTATTCCATTACAATACGTTTAAAATATTCAACTTAATGATAAGCATCTATAAAAAGATTCGGACTGATAAAAAGTACAATCAATATTCATATAATAATAATTATTACTTTTTATATGTTAAAGTGTTTCTTAAGAAAATGTCAACCAAATGTTACCAAGAAATCTGTTTGAACCAAATATCACCAAACAATTTAATATTATCAATACATAGATTATATCCTGAAATTTTTACACAAACTTTAAGCACACTGACTCTTGTATATCAGTATAAATATTCAACACAGGATAAGCCCTTTAAAATACTAAAATATAAAGCCCTTTTTCAATAAACTAAACTAAGCCTTTCAGTCAATTTTGTAGAAAATGGACAACTTGACAATAACATACCTGGTAAGAAAATCGAGCAATGTTTCACTATAATAAGTAAGGTATTGTGTACGAGCCCTGTCATCTGGAAACACTGGTCCATTCAGTGAAGCAAGCTGTGTCAGACATTGTATCGAGTGGGTCGCCATATCTGAATTATGACGGGCCTTTTGATGTATCTGTAAATATTAACAAAATACATTACATTACACGTCAAATTCTATGACTATGACCACTATCAAAGATTTGACATCTTTATTTCCAAAACATAAATAGAGGATAGTTAAATATAGAATTATTTGACTAAGGATAGTGTGTAAGTTTAATACTGAATTTTTTGACTGAGTTGAATAAAATTATATTATCCAAACCTCTGGCGAGCATATTATTTTATTCAACAAGTTCAATAAATTAAGTAATGAACTTACACAAATATAATATTCTATTTATCACAAACCCAAAAAATAAACTGTTTAAAGTGAAAAAAGTAACATTTTTCATTGTCAGGCAATTAGTCTCATTACAATATTTCCACATCGAACTATTTTTACGGAGTCACAAAAGCGGCAGGGTTATGTGATAAAGCTTGATAATGAAACTTTTTTTCAACTGATATTGATAACATTAGAATCCACTAACCATTACTAATGTCACATGAAGGAACAGTCATGCTGCTTCTCTTGACAACTGAACTGGTGGAATTAAATGGCCATTAATCCACTTCTATTTTGAAAAGAGCACAAAGATGTTAACAATACAGCTTTGATATGATAAATTCTTTTAGACTTCTCGTAAATTCAGGCAAGGTAAGAGAATAATGCACTCAGTGGGTAAGGGTTGACAATAATATTGCAAAAACTGAATCTTCTCTCTTAACCATTTAGGTACTAGTGCATCCATGCCATCTGATTTATTGTACTGTTTGCTATTCTGTTTATATCTTGAAATTTTCCCTAAAAATGCAGAATGGTTCGGTTCAGATTGAGCGATGAGCAGTCCATTTAAGATATTGAGTGTAGTAAGGTTTTAAGAATAAATAATAATTGTTACTCTACTGCACTGATCTAAAACTTCATAAAGTTGTTTACCCGGAATATAAGCTGTATCAAAGTCTGATCAAGTAAAGTTTCTCTCCACTTATCATGGGGTTTTAATGTCACACTCTGGTCTTTATCAAAATATCCCACATTTCTACGTACTATAATGTATGTTAAGGAATGGAAAAGTGTAAAATCACAGGATTTGTCTTTATCTTTTTGGTACTGTACTACGAAGAAAATATCTTCAGGAAATCTAAAATTTGTTGTCTATGAAAGTCTGACATCATTTGATTTATAAATTATATGATTGATGACTTTATTAAAGGATACACATGTTAGTTTTTGGTGTAAATTCCCAGCAGAGAACTTGTTCTGTAATGCCCAGGAATCTATTTAGGACAGCTGTTGTCTCTCGAGGCAGTGGTGACGGCTGTTTTTCTATTTCATTTAACACTTGAAGTGAGAACAGGAACACTTTCTGCAAGTCATTTTCCTGAAGAAAAAAATATAATCTAATTATTAACCTTCTCAACACTAGCAGTTATGATGATAGGTGTATGCAAGCGGTACAGAGTGGGGCAATTTTCTTTATATCCTAATCTCACTATATCTTGCTTGATGCTTAATTATAGCATTGTAACATTGAAATCTGTTAATTACATTTGATAATTTAATAAATACACAATGGTCATTTCCACATTCAAAGTAATGGAAATCTATGGAACAAATTAAATTGGACAAGGTAAGTTCATGAAAAAAAGTAGTCATATTATCATGTTATAATAAGTATAAGATAAAGGCTTACAAGATTAACAATTTAGTACCTTTTCACAAATTTCAAATCAAATTTCATTTTTGAAAGAAATGGTACAAAAAATAAAAGCGTAAATTAGAAAATGGGTCAAAGACAGAAAAGGCCGGGTTGCATATGTGTACAAAATATCATGAGGCTGTGATGTTTCTTAAATTTTCTACCATTGTCTGACCATTGATGTTGAAAATTTAACTTAGTTGGTAAACCTGAAAAGAATGAGCATCAGACCTGAAATGGAATCCCACAATATGGGACCACAGTCATGTCAATGCTGTGAACCACATATCAAGAGGCTGTGGTAAGAAGTTGTTGAGAAAACTGTTACGAAAATTTCCTACTATCTATTGATCATTAATTATGTCAAAATTTAACTAAATTGGCAAACAGGAAGTAGATGAGCGATAGACCTGAAATCAAATCGCACAGTATGGGACCACGTGATAATGCTGTATACAAAATATCAAAAGGCTGTGATAAGAATTTGCTGCGTAAACTGTTACGAAAATTTCCAACCATTAACCATTAATGACAAAAGTTAACTAAGTCGGCAAACAGGAAGTGGATGAGTGACAGACCTGAAATCGAATTCCACCGTATGGGACCATGTGTTAATGCTGTATACCAAATATCAAAAGGCTGTGATATATAGTTGCCAAGAAAACTGTTATGAAAATTTCCTATTGTTGACCATTAATGTTGAAAATTTAACTAAGTCGGCAAACAGGAAGTGGATGAGTGACAGACCTGAAATCAAATCCCACCGTATGGGACCATGTGTTAATGCTGTATACCAAATATCAAAAGGCTGTGATATATAGTTGCCAAGAAAACTGTTACGAAAATTTCCTATTGTTGACCATTAATGTTGAAAATTTAACTAAGTCAGCAAACAGGAAGTGGATGAGAGACAGACCTGAAATTGAATCCCACAGTATGGGACCATGTGTTGATGCTGTATACAAAATATCAAAAGGCTGTGATAAGTAGTTGCCAAGAAAACTGTTACGAAAATTTCCTACTATTGACCATTAATGTAGAAAATTTAACTAAGTCGGCAAACAGGAAGTGGATGAGTGACAGACCTGAAATCGAATCCCACGATATGATACCATGTGCTGATGCTGTATACCAAATATCAAAAGGCTGTGATAAGTAGTTGCTGAGAAAACTGTTACGAAAATTTCTTCCTACTGTATTCCTAGAAATCTTCGCGGATACAATATTTCGCGTTTTTTACAACGTCGTCATTTTCGCGGAGACAAACTTTCGCGGATATGTAGTAACCGCGAATTCCGCGAATGTTAAGTCACTACGGCCTAAATTACAGTTTTTGGAGGCTACGTTTTTGATGCATGACCTTGTCTGTTGGGTGCTTTGAATTATTTTATTTTTTTGACAAGTCGCGCCTAAAGCGCACCGTTACTCGATACATGTTCATCTATTGACTACTTTCATGTTTCCTTACCTTTTTCATTATGTGATTAAGTAAGATTTAGTCAGACCCGTTTTTATTCTCATTTGAATCATAACTGACTTTTTCTTCAAAATGTCGATACGTAATTTTTACACATTGTCGGGCTGTACATTGCTTTCATTATAACAACATAACAGTTGTTTATCAATATCGCTATTGTACTTTTAACAAAGGATTACACCTACTCCAAGCAAATAAAATCCAAGTCATTCAATGTTCACAAACTGTAAATGCGTTTGTCAACGCCCTGACTAACCGTCAATAAGCATGATAATTACTAATAATTGATATTTTCTTTTTCAGCGTGCAACTATTATCAATAACATACATAAATAATTCTTTACACATTTCTATAGCCCCTGTGTTTTTATGGGGTTTTTTTTGTATAAGTAGATTATAATAAATATTCTGCACTTTTTATCTTATATTTATTTGAAGCTAGAAATGTTCGCGGATTTGTTAAAAGTGACATATTCGTGGCTATTAAGATTCGCGGAATCATGCCTACCGCGAAAAGCGCTAACTTAAAATGCGCGAAATCTTTTCTAGAAATACAGTATTGGCCATTAATGTTGAAAATTTAACTAAGTCGGCAAACAGGAAGTAGATGAGCGACAGACCTGAAATCCAATCCCACAGTATGGGACCATGTGTTGATGCTGTATACCAAATATTAAAAGGCTGTGATCAGTAGTTGCTGAGAAAACTGTTACGAAAATTTCCTACCATTGACCATTAATGTTGAACATTTAACTAAGTCAGCAAACAGGAAGTAGATGAGCGACAGACCAGAAATCGAATCCCACGATATGAGACCATGTGTTGATGCTGTATACCAAATATCAAAAGGCTGTGATAGGTAGTTGTTGAGAAAACTGTTACGAAAATTTCTTACTATTGACCATTAATGTTGAAAATTTAACTAAGTCAGCAAACAGGAAGTAGATGAGCGACAGACCCGAAATCGAATCCCACAGTATGGGACCATGTGTTGATGCTGTATACCAAATATCAAAAGGCTTCGATAAGTAGTTGCTGAGAAAACTGTTACGAAATTTTTTTTTGCCCGCCCGCCGCCCAACATTCACCATACTATAACCCGGGTTTGCACCAGTGCAACCCGGCCAAAAAATTGATTAAGATAGGTTATGAAGCTTAAAGCTCCTATAAGTTTGGTGTTATGATTTTACCTCAAATGCTCTTTTACATTTGGTATGGAACTCCCAGGTAAAGCCCACACTACTGGTTCTACTAGAGCTAGAGTATTCATTCAACAAAGCTGTCAACATGGAACATGCTACTAATTGCTGAAATAATAAAATAAACAAAAATTTCATTTATGAACAGGAATAAGCATTTGTTTTGTTATAGATTTTTCACATTTTGTTATAGATTTTTAACAATCAATAAAAATTAATTTCATCATATCCAACATACTGTTTTATAGTGTCATAAAATCTGTATACAATTAGTTCACAAGGCAATTTTCTAGGTTTACTGATACGGATTGAGAAAGATCCATCAGACTTGAACATTCCCACATGATTATTTTATGTACCATGAGATTTTTCCTGATGAAACATTAAATCATCTGCTTTACTTGATATCACATGAAACAAACCTGTTACACCAGTAAAGACTATAGTTTACAGAATAAAGTGGTTCAGTCAATTATTTTTACCACTTAAACCTCACCAAATAAAGCAGATAACCCTTTAAATGCTAGCTGAAATAAAGTTTTGCCTATACCACCTAGGTAAAATCATGCAAGCCTGTGCATATATTTATACTGGGATCTCTAAAATAGGTTCCCACTTCACAGCAGGAATATGTAAGAAAGTCTTTAAGACATTGCTCATTGTCAGATGTAGAACATAGTGTAGATGTTATTACTGTAAGGGTGATTTCTGAGCCAACATTAACAAATGCAATTTCAGTTAATACACTCCAATACAATGCATGAAGCATCATAAACACAAGGAGCTGGTAACTTTATCTCACTCTGTAAAATTACTCAAGGCTTTTAAACTTGTGAATACAATCTGCCACCAACTTGATTTTAGCAATAATTTTTTTATAACATTTTAACTCAATCCAACAGAGCTTATAACAAAGCCTACCATTGTGACATTTCCACTACTAATAAGCTGAGTAACATCTTGGAAGAGGCCATCAAGCCGTGCTCCCTTTGGGTCCAACGTCCCTCTCTTCAATATAACAGCAACTGTCTGTAAAATCTGCTCTCTGACATAGCTTTGTAAGCTTAAATGAAAGATAAAGTATACAAGTTCAATATTGGTCACCTGTCAAAAGCTTTTAGGCAAATAAAATGAACAGGAATTGGGAAAGTAACTAAGCGAACTCCATACAATAGTACATTAGTGAGATAAAATAGGGGTTATAATTTATATCAACATCATCATATTCATATAATATTTAAGTTTCAAAGCAGAAAAAGCCAATCAAACAAATAAATGGTAAATAATAAGCTTTGCTGAAAGCAAATAAAGTGAAATTTGCCATTATATATAAAATATCTAGAAAAGCATTGAAATAGCGCATTTTTTATCGGGCTTTAAGTCGGTTTAAGATCGCTTTCTCAAATTAAAGAATCTAAGGCCTTTAGCAGAATTTGAACCCACAGCAGCAAGAGTCTCTTAGTCAGCAACCATAACCACTCGGCCAAGGGGGTCAAATCAAAATAATAGTATGAAAAGATAAGCCCTTCACATGCTGACTTTGTGTAATTGCTTAGCCCAGCTTTCAATTTGGAACATTCCATTGTATTATATTGATACACAGATGTGCAGGCTGTTTTGGCTCTATACTGGTGGAAAATGCTAATTCGTTTTGGTTTCTAACTGATTATGGGTTAAGAATTACTCGTACCTGATATGTTGAGTAATATATCTGAGGAGAAAAGCACGTAAAGATTCAATATCATCAGCAGCAAGTATTGACCACTCACGTAACACACTCTCTTGTATTGTTGTAGCTGCCTGGTACAGTACATAATCTGTCTTACATGTCTCTGTATCAATTATAACAACAACAACAATTATAATGAACCTTTACAAATTTTTCAGGATTAGAATTTAACATTTTTTCTACATGCAAAATTTTGCAAGTACAAGAAATTTTAACTCGCAAACCAATTGAAACCATAATATTTACTAGTATTTACTCATGTACAATGTATCAGTATTTGTCTATTGCTCAAATGCCATTTTGCATGTATTGTCTTTGGAGATTACATTTTCTGTAAAGTTTCATTTCTTTTTACATAGTAATAATATATTAATTGATTTTCATTCTACACTAGCCAAAGTTTGCAAATGTACAGAAATGTTACTGGCATTTTTCAATTATGAGTCTGCAAGTGCTAAATTTAAGCCCTGAATGACAATTGACAGACAAATATATGAATAAGTCAACAGATATTAAAATAAATAAATAAATCAAATGTTTCCAAACACCTTATTCTAGATGCAATGTCAAATATCCTAAATTTAGAAAAAAGTACCAGGCAACTATTTTGATTATCATAATGAATAACAAATTCACACAGATAAATGTGTACATGCTCTGATGCTCAAAAAGACATTTTATAACATCTTTACAAGTTCTGCAACATGAATTATGCTTAAATTCTTACCGAGAATAGTTTTGCAAATATTGTATGGCAGTTTTGTTTTTCTAAACTGGAGAATTACAGATTCAGCAGCTTGTCTTTGTTCATGAGTCACTAGATTAGGAGGTGCCTGAAAGAATACATTAACAACATAAACTTTTGCATCACTTTTTTCAGTTTATATATCTCAGAAATAATTGGGAATAACTGGTGTGGTGTTCCAATTGTGATAACAGCATGAGCTGCCAGTATATGATATAAAAGTTTAAAACCCAATTTGTAACATACACATTCCATACTGGGCATTTACAACACAAAATTATGATTATTATTTTTAGTCACACCTAAAGTTGTGAAGCACCAGAATTTTTAAGACCTTGCCTACGATAATGGTGAGTGTATGAATGTCAATAGACTAAAACCAAATGCCCACATAGTGTATTTGAGATTAACAGCTTGCCATATGTAGCAACAGACCTGGGGTAATCACTAATCGTAATCATCGATTTTTTAATTGATTACATGATTACACTGTAATCATCATGTAACTGATTACCTTGCTCAAAATTGATTACATTAATTGTAATTAATCAATTACAGCTTTAATTCAGTCTGTAATTATGATTACAATTTGATTGATGTTGATTACTTTCAGATTTTATATGAAACTATTGAAATTCAAATGATTTATTTCACATGTTACAGTTTAACTAAGGTAGTAAAATATCAAGTGTGACATTTTAAGATATCACTCACAATGAAGAAATAAGTTTTAATCCATACAGTTAACCAAATTCTAACTGAAAGATAGACATCATTGTTTAGCTGGTATTCTATCCAAACTGTCAAATCATTGGATTTATGATGTCTTTGAATTTCCTGAAGAAACATCTGTAAATGTGACAGCACAGTGCAAATTGTGCCCTTGGAAGATAAATGGATACACTAAGTCACATTCAAATTTCATTACCCACATAAAGGTATGTCAAATTTTGTTTCACATATTTTGGTTTAACCATGTTTTAAAAAGTTTCAAACAATGTAAATAACTTCTTTACTTTGCATATTCTAGAGTTTATGTCGGATGCATATTACCATATTTTAATTATATGCAACAGTTATTTTGTAAGGTGATAGACAATGTGTCTATATTATAGAGTGTTTGTAAAAAAAAATATGATAATTTCTGTGTAAAGTCTATTGTCTCTTTGAGTTCCCATAAAAAAATTTGTTTTGTTCACACCTGTTTTAACACCTGCATGCAGCATACTACAATTGACACTTTTCAAAATTTCTGTTGCAGAGAATTCATTATGAAACCTACACCAAGAAGACTGAGGACCATTCTTCATCGGCCCCTGTAAAACGTTTGTGTTGCGGGGTAAAATTTTCTGTCCTGATAGATGCAGTCTGACTGACAGACGGTTTCATGAACTTATGATGCTAAAGTGCAATGCTAAAATATGATAAAGTGATGTGACAGTAACTGAAAGTGTGTTAAATTGATGACTGTTGATGAGCTGGAAATCCTTCGTGTATATAATGTATATATAATGTATATATTAAAAAGCATGAAGAAACTTTTGTTTATAGTGATACATTGAATGTAATCAATTCTAAATCAATTACTTTCTTAAAGTAATTGTAATTTAATTAATTAGAGGGGCAAGTCTGAGTAATCAATTGTAATCAATTACAATAAAATCTGAAAGTAATTGTAAATAAAAGTAATTGTAATTAAATGTAATCATCCCCAGGTCTGTGTAGCAATCAACAACCTGAATACTGATTTGTAATTATCAGATAATTATCAAGATGGCGGGAGAAAAAGGAATTTTGTTGACCACATTTTTTACGATTTTAATTTGTACTACAATCAACTTTTATCAGAAAAACATCGTAAACTGTCAACGAACGATACACAATTCTTCAGGGATCCTTGTAAATGTAACATATCCGCAGATTGGACTTGTAAATCTGTTTGAAAGACTTTCGTACCTTTCGTACTCAACTGTCAAACTCGGAGGAAGTCATTTCGACCCAGACTCGAAACAAATTTTTAAACTTGATAAACATAATGTAACACTAAACTTTAGATCAGTGTTCATTTTCTGCTTGCTTCAGTGTGGCGATGTTCATCCTCACCCGGGTCCAGCTTCAGATAAACGTATTACTTCACGGAAAGGGAGACAACCCAAATATCCATGTACTAAATGTGAAAGAGGAGTTACCTCTCGTAGTAAAGCAGTAAGCTGTGATATTTGTCAACAGTGGACTCATATAAAATGTACCACCAGTATAACAGAAAAAGATTATGAATCCCTATGTAGAGGTGATGTTATATTTAACTTTACGTGTAATGGATGCACATTTACTGAACTTCCATTTTCACAAGATGCTCCTAATTTTAATGACTCTGAATTGTTGTTTACGACAAATTCAAATGAAACACAAAATCCTTCTGAAATAAGTCAAGATCATTTCCAGTGTTTCTTTCAAAAAGGACTGCATTTTATTAAAGTTATTGCGAGATCCTTACTTCCTAAAATATCGGAACTCCGGCTAATTGCACTAAAATCCAAAGCAGCTGTTATCTCAGTGTCAGAAACCTGGCTTGACTCTTCAGTACCTGATGGGGAAGTTAATGTTCCAAATTATTCAGTTATAAGGCGTGACCGCAACAGGAATGGAGGTGGAGTGTGCATGTTTGTACGTGACGACCTGGCGTTCAATATAAGAACAGACTTATCATGGGATGGCGAAGAAATCTTATTCCTGGAACTACTCTTGCCAAGAAACAAGCCTATCATTGTTGGGACTGTCTACAGACCTCCAAAACATTCTAGTTTTTAAACAGTTTTGAAAACATTTTAACTCATTTAAGAACAGATTGTGAAACTATAATTTTAGGTGATTTTAATATTTGTGTATTACATAAGACTGGTTCTTTTTACAAGTCTTATTACAATATTTTATGGCTTTTTAATTTAGAACAAATTATTTCAGAACCTACTAGAATTTGTAGTTCATCTATTAGTCTACTTGATCATATTCTATGTAATAACAAAGAAAAAATATCTCAGTCAGGAGTTATTCCTATGGGTCTGAGTGATCATATGCTTACTTTTTGCACAAGAAAAATAGTGAAAGTTCCTGCAAAGGAACATAATTATGTTAAAATCAGGTCTTTAAAAAATTATGATAAAACAGATTTTATTTCCAGATTAACAAATGCTGACTGGAGTACTTGTTTTTACTCTACTGATGTTAATACTGCATGGATTTCTTTTAAAAATGTGTTTACTAGTGTTTTAGACTCTGTGGCCCCAGTAAAGGAAGTAAGACTACGTAACCAGTCAGAGCCTTGGATTAACTCCGAAATACTAGATAGTATCAAAAAAAGAGACCCG
Organism: Ruditapes philippinarum; assembly: GCF_026571515.1. Taxonomy (NCBI): domain Eukaryota; kingdom Metazoa; phylum Mollusca; class Bivalvia; order Venerida; family Veneridae; genus Ruditapes; species Ruditapes philippinarum. Next base: position 68,822 of record NW_026852520.1, read on the forward strand.
TATTTATATGAATCCCGGACAATCCCCCTCCCGGACGATTCCCCTTCCATATTATTTTCACAACCCGGACATTTCCCCTCTCGTTATTTTAATAGGGTGGACTTTTCCCCTCCCGTTAATTTTATAGGACGGACAATTCCCCTCCCGTTATTTTAGCAGAGAGGACAATTCCCCTCCCGTTTTTTCACAGAGCGAAACGTGACATTATACGGCCCTTAATCATAGCCGCCACTGCGTATAAAAAAATCTATAACCATTCTTATTAAAGATAACAGTTTTTACTTTTAACAACAAATTGTTAAAGATCGGAACTTTTAAGAATCATTATTTCACAAAAGTGACATTATACCGCCTTTAATCATTGCCGCCGCTGCTTAAGATAAACAAACTGTCAATAAAAAAATCTTTAATCAATGCTGCCCTTAATTAAACGTGTCCTTGATTGCAAAACCAATTATTTATAATTATTTTACCGCTGCAGAAATGTATTGACGAAATAAAGATTATCTTAACAAAAAAATGCGCTTTGTTTTGTTTATATTCATGTCAATATAGAAAAGCAAAATGTATTTAAAGTCGATTAAAAATATCTTTCAAATAAACAATTATTTTATTATAACATATCTATGTTCAACAGCCATGGGAGGGAAATTGTCCGCTCTGACAACAGCGGGAGGGGAATTGTCCGCTCTGCTAAAATAACGGGAGGGGAATTGTCCGCCGTAAAAAAATAACGGGAGGGGAAATGTCCGGGTTGTGAAAAAACATTCAAATTTACTGGGAGGGGAATCGTCCGGGAGGGGAATTGTCCGGATACATATATATATATATATAGATATATTTAACTTTACGTGTAATGGATGCACATTTACTGAACTTCCATTTTCACAAGATGCTCCTAATTTTAATGACTCTGAATTGTTGTTTACGACAAATTCAAATGAAACACAAAATCCTTCTGAAATAAGTCAAGATCATTTCCAGTGTTTCTTTCAAAAAGGACTGCATTTTATTAAAGTTATTGCGAGATCCTTACTTCCTAAAATATCGGAACTCCGGCTAATTGCACTAAAATCCAAAGCAGCTCGTATCTCAGTGTCAGAAACCTGGCTCGACTCTTCAGTACCTGATGGGGAAGTTAATGTCCCAAATTATTTAGTTATAAGGCGTGACCGCAACAGGAATGGAGGTGGAGTGTGCATGTTTGTACGTGACGACCTGGCGTTCAATATAAGAACAGACTTATCATGGATGGCGAAGAAATCTTATTCCTGGAACTACTCTTGCCAAGAAACAAGCTTATCATTGTTGGGACTGTCTACAGAACTCCAAAACATTCTAGTTTTTTGTACAGTTTTGAAAACATTTTAACTCATTTAAGAACAGATTGTGAAACTATAATTTAAGGTGATTTTAATATTTGTGTATTACATAAGTCTGGTTCTTTTTACAAGTCTTATTACAATATTTTACGGCTTTTTAATTTAGAACAGGTTATTTCAGAACCTACCTGAATTTTTAGTTCATCTATTAGTCTACTTGATCATATTCTATGTAATAACAAAGAAAAAATATCTCAGTCAGGAGTTATTCCTATGGGTCTGAGTGATCATATGCTTACTTTTTGCACAAGAAAAATAGTGAAAGTTCCTGCAAAGGAACATAATTATGTTAAAATCAGGTCTTTAAAAAATTATGATAAAACAGATTTTATTTCCAGATTAACAAATGCTGACTGGAGTACTTGTTTTTACTCTACTGATGTTAATACTGCATGGATTTCTTTTAAAAATGTGTTTACTAGTGTTTTAGACTCTGTGGCCCCAGTAAAGGAAGTAAGACTACGTAACCAGTCAGAGCCTTGGATTAACTCCGAAATACTAGATAGTATCAAACAAAGAGACCCGTATTTATATGAATCCCGGACAATCCCCCTCCCGGACGATTCCCCTTCCATATTATTTTCACAACCCGGACATTTCCCCTCTCGTTATTTTAATAGGGTGGACTTTTCCCCTCCCGTTAATTTTATAGGACCGACAATTCCCCTCCCGTTATTTTAGCAGAGAGGACAATTCCCCTCCCGTTTTTTCACAGAGCGAAACGTGACATTTTATGGCCCTTAATCATAGCCGCCACTGCGTATAAAAAAATCTATAACCATTCTTATTAAAGATAACAGTTTTTACTTTTAACAACAAATTGTTAAAGATCGGAACTTTTAAGAATCATTATTTCACAAAAGTGACATTATACCGCCTTTAATCATTGCCGCCGCTGCTTAAGATAAACAAACTGTCAATAAAAAAATCTTTCATCAATGCTGCCCTTAATTAAACGTGTCCTTGATTGCAAAACCAATTATTTATAATTATTTTACCGCTGCAGAAATGTATTGACGAAATAAAGATTATCTTAACAAAAAAATGCGCTTTGTTTTGTTTATATTCATGTCAATATAGAAAAGCAAAATGTATTTAAAGTCGATTAAAAATATCTTTCAAATAAACAATTATTTTATTATAACATATCTATGTTCAACAGCCATGGGAGGGAAATTGTCCGCTCTGACAACAGCGGGAGGGGAATTGTCCGCTCTGCTAAAATAACGGGAGGGGAATTGTCCGCCGTAAAAAAATAACGGGAGGGGAAATGTCCGGGTTGTGAAAAAACATTCAAATTTACTGGGAGGGGAATCGTCCGGGAGGGGAATTGTCCGGATACCTATTTATATAGATACAAAAAGTATGGTGAAAGAGAGGATTATAAGATTTTTTGTAAGTTAAGGAATCAAATTCAAAGAGATATAAAGACTGCTAAGTCAGAATATTTTACTAACAAAATAGAGGAAAACAAATTTAATCCTAGCAAACTCTGGCAAAACTTAAAGACTTTTGGATATAAAAATGACCAGAAGAAATCTTCAAATATTGTATTATCAATTAATGGGGAAAACTGCCATGACGCTGATACTGTTTCAAATTATTTTAATGATTTTTTTACAAGTGTTGCTTCTAAACTTGTTGAGAAATTACCTTCAAGTAAAAAATTGTATGATTTAGGGTCTGAAAAGCTTTTCAATTTTTATTGTAAAAGAAATCCTGATAGTAATATTTCAAATTTACAACATGTATCTGAAAATTTTGTTTTTAAGGAACTATGCAACTTAAATGCTAGTAAAAGCACAGGATTAGATGGTATTCCTGCCCGATTTTTGAAGGATGGTTCTAGTGTTTTGAAAATACCAATTACTTACATTGTAAATCTATCTTTTTCTGAAGGTAAAGTACCAGATGAAATGAAGTTGGCTAGATAACCACTTTACAAGAAGAATAGTGTCCTAGAAGTTGGTAATTATAGGCCTGTCAGTATTTTAAGTGTAGTTTCAAAAATTTTAGAGAAAGCTGCTTATGTTCAACTTGAAACATTTTTGGTTTCCAATAATTTACTGTATGAACACCAGTCTGGTTTTAGAAGGTGTTATTCTACAGATAGCTGTATTATTCACTTACAAGATGTTATAAGAATTAATACTAGTAAAGGGCTATACACAGGTATGGTGATGCTTGACTTGCAAAAGGCGTTTGACACCATAGACCATGATATTCTTAGTGGAAAGTTAGAATTAATGGGTGTTCAGTCTATTTCCTGGTTCAGATCATATCTTTCAGAACGTTCACAAATTGTTAATATAGGAAATACTTACTCTAAATCAAACAGTGTGACCTGTGGCGTCCCCCAAGGTAGTATTCTAGGGCCGTTGCTTTTTCTGTGCTACGTAAATGATATGATTTTAAGTATTGATAATGATTGCAAGTTAATACTGTATGCAGATGACAGCACTATTTTATTCTCACATAAAGACCCGAATTTCATATCAGAAAAACTTGGGACAGCCCTAGAAAGCTGTTCAGAATGGCTTGTAGACAATAAGCTGTCACTCCACCTTGGTAAGACAGAATGTATGCTGTTTGGCCCCAAAAGAAAATTACAAAAGCAAGAACAATTTACTGTTACATGTAATGGTCATAGCATAAAGGGTACTAATTTAGTCAAGTATCTTGGTCTATATATCAATAGTGATTTATCTGGGGAAACTATTGTTAATAACATTATTTCTAAAGTGAATGCCAAGCTCAAATTTTTTTTACAGGCAGAGCAGACTTTTAGATACTAAAACAAAACAGCTTTTATGTTCAGCCTGATTCAGTGTCATTTTGACTACTCTTGTTCCTCTTGGTATGAAGGTTTATCAAAACATTTGAAAAGAAAGTTACAAATTACTCAGAGTAAGGTATTAAGATTTGTCCAAAACTTAACGCCCAGAACTTCTGTAACAGTGCATGAGTTTGAAAAATTAAATTGGTTAAATGTAGAAAACAGAGTCAAACAGTTAAGACTCAATCATATGTATAAGATTTTTTTACAAAAAAGAGTCCATCATACCTTAGAGCCGACTTTAGATGTTGTGCTGATGCAAGATTTTACAAAACTAGATCAAGCAATTTTAATTTTATTGTCCCCCAGTGTAATTCTGTGATGAAACAGACCTTTTATTATAATGGAATTAAAGACTGGAATGATCTGCCAGAATATATAAAATCCATTAATAATTTTGTGCAGGGAATTCCCCAGGCGCTTTTAGCGCATCGGCACCGATGCGCTAAAATTTCAGAACAAGAAATCCCGATGCGCTTAAAATTATCACAGCGCTTTAAAAAATGACCGATATTCCTTTTTATTGTGTCTATAAGTTAACCCCAATTAGCCAAATAAACAAGCCAATATACATGTCCTGTGTAGATAATTACCTGAGGCGTATACACAACCCGATACACTGATTGCCTTTAGACTGTGTGACGTCACAGACACCTGTCATCGATGTCTGCAGACGACTGTTGGTGCACTTTCAGGTGTTGTCAAATACCGTGTATTGAGATGGGTGCAATTTAATCGCGGCATGTGTGATATTTACATGTTTCAGGTAGGTGTAATAACTTTTATTGTTTTGATAATATAATTGGCATTAATTGACATGCGATATAACAGTTTGATATTTAGGGATGAATGGGTTAATTGTCTTGATATAAGTGTAATGTTCAATTTCATCTTTCACTTTCTTGTGATCGTTACGTCTAAGCAGTACTGTAGTAAAATAATATGTCTAACATGAATAAGGGAAGCCTAGTTCACTATCAATTTTAAGAGTTTTTTTTGTGAGCAATGTCGTTGAAACTGTCAGGATCATTTTGCTTTTTACTATATACATGATAATCATATTTTACTTGGATTAAACTGCATAGATATTCAGAAATAAATTTGGTTGATGGCTACTTTAACATTGAAAACATTTACGACTGTTCATTATCAACTTGCAACTGAGTGAAAACAACAACAAAAACTTTACATCAACAATCCCACTTAGTGACAGCCAATTGGTCATTTTGTTTTTTAATTAAAAATATCTTGTAATCTGTTTCTGTTCACTGAATCCCCAAAATGAAAAAAATATTAACTTTGCAGGCCCTCTTTAATCGAGCCTGTTCATGGATGGCTTTGTGAAGTGCAATCTACTGTCCTACCCCTTAGCATTGGTTTGTCAGGACATACAGGAGCTGGCCAGGCACTTTGGTGTAGACATGGAGCAGTGCCGCAGCCACTGGCACCAGGTACGTGCCAGTCTAGAGGTGACTGATCAGTCAGCCGACCAGACCATGACCTGGATTACTGGCAACCTTTCTACCAGTCATCCAGCTCTTTACAGAATTGCTGCTGTGGGTCTCCTCCTCCCAACCTCTACTGCAGGTAATTATTATTAAATTCATTCACTCTTGATCATTAATGAAATTCCAATGACAGTTGCAGATGTCTAACACTTTGCTAGAAGTTTTTTAACATTTCAAATATAAATTTTTTTACTTAGTTAAGTTTAAACAGGCTGGAAGTTTTAAATTTTCAAAAATTCACAGCAAACAAACAAACAATATAAATAAAAGACATTAGGTTAACATTAATGATTACTTTCATTTATTAATTTCAGATTGTGAGCGAGGATTCAGCTGCCTGAAGAGAGTTAAGACTGAAAACAGGAATTTTCTCTCTGTTAAAGTTCTAAACTATCTTCTTGCCGTCTCCCTTCAAGGACCCCCATTAGAATCTTTCAACTTTGAGAAGGCAGTCAATGCATGGAAGGACAACAAACCTAGAAGACAGGCCCACTTTTAATGATGTTAATATAGAAAAAAAAACTGAAATATACTCATTTAAATGGGACACACACATACATATAAATGTTGGTCACATGTTGTGAACTTGTGTTTATATATAATTGTTTATTTATTTGAATTGTTGGAAATGGAAAAAGTAAATAATAAAACTTAAGAAAATGTTTAACAAGTGAAAAGCTTTCATTATTTGTTTTAAAACAGTTCACAGCAGTATCTTGACACCTTAAATGGCAAAAATTTTCGGCACGCGGTATCGGGGTCAAGACCCCCTCCCGCACCCACCCCCGTCTAATTAAAAAAATGTAGCGCTTAAAAAAAATCCTGGGAAATTCCCTGTTGTGCAATACAAAAAATCTGTTAAAAAGTACCTACTAGAAAGTTATAAAAGTCTTTCAGAAGATATATATGTGTACAACTAATGTGTTAAGCACTGTGATCAAATATATTTTGACCAAAGTTAGTTAGTTTAGTTTTTTATCTTGTTGTTTTTTGTTTGTTTTTTTAGGGGGGGGGGAGGGTTAAAACTATGTTGTTTTTTTTTTATTTCTATTGACCCCATTGGAAATAAGCATTTAGCTTAATGGGCTATCCATAGGTGCATAGTACCTCTTATTTTATTTTTTATGAAAAAAGTGTGCTCTTTTATGCTGTTTTATGATCTCATTTTCTATATATGATTTATATATGTTATCTCTTAACAGTATGATTTTATATTTTGTATCATGTGCTATGTTCCTAAAATGTATAAATAAAATAAATTATCCGAAATCTTCGTCCGATTACTATACCACTTCAGAAGATTTAATTTAATAATGAATTGGTTTTAACTCTTGAGATCAAAATAGAAAGAACCTAAACATAAAGAGGCAATATTTTTTAAATATTTTAGGTCAAATAAGGGTGTGTAAGTGCCAAAAAAATAAAGAAAACATAAAAAGAACAAAACAGACAAAAACAGTTCTCAAATAGTTTCACAAGTGACGTGTAAATCTGTCAAGATCAAAACAGCTCAAATGTTATTCTTCACGTCAGTTTTTATGTATTCGTGAAGGTAGGATAAAGCTGGAGTCGTACCAGTACAATTTGAGAAGCATTTTCAAGTTCTCTAACGATTTGGTCCTCCATGTCGTTTTCCCGGTAACACCGGTTCGTAATTATTCCAAAGAAATAAATGTACCACACATTTTTTTTCAAATACGAAAAAGAAAAATCGATTCGTGAGGGGAAGGAATGGAAGATGCACCTCAATTTTCTTTTGATAATGAGAACTTAGAAATAGCACTACACATGATTTTTCTTATCTATTTATACAAGTTATGGAGAATGGTAAATTTGGTATAACTAGAAAACGTCTTATTGATCAAGCAAAGAAGTCCACGCCCCCCTAGCACCGGCTTAAGCAAAAGCTTATCATTTAAACACAAAAATGGTGAAATTTTGAATTTAGAAACATCCGCATATGTGTTCATACGGCGGTTATCATGGAACCTTTAATATGACACAGTAGTGCCATCCCATGAAAAGCGGCGTATGGTCCCCAAGTAAAAGAATGCGTGTGCCCTAAAGAGAAAACAAATACGATTTAATACAACATTGTAATTGTCTATGTTTAAAAAATTGAACGAAGTGTATAAATCTAGTTAAATTGTTAATGTTTCCAAACGTTATTCGATTAACCTCGGGAAAACATATCTATAACATGTGCTGTACCATTGTTATTACTTCAAAATAAAGGCATTTGATTAAAATATATCATCATTCGTCATTATTTAAGCAATGTATTCACATACAAGTTTACGTATGTATACATGTAGATGTCTTCATCAAAATTAAAATTTACCTTGTTTTGATCTTAAAGCTCCAAAAACCACGTAAAATCCACTTATATAATAAGGCAGACTGGGACGGTCTTAGGTTACATATGTCCAACCTTCATGATTCTCTTGCCAGGTCAAAAAGTTACTCCAACAAATCAGTGGAAGAGTTATGGCAAACAATCTCCAGGGTCAATACTTTCATCCCATCAAAATGGTCATCCTCCAAAAATAAACTCCCCTGGATCAAGGTCAACCTCAAACGTCTATATAGGAAAAGGGACAAAGCCTACAAGCAGTACAAGGGCCATAACTCAAATAAATCTAGAGAAAAATATCTCAGCATTAAACATCTCTGCAGAAAAGAAACTAAGTTAGCCTATCAAAATTACTTGGAAGATATACTAAACATTAACAACAACATCTCTGAAGAACATGAACAAACACAAACCAGACCAAACACCAAAAAGCTATATTCACTATTAAAACACTCAAAACAAGACTTCTTTGGCATTGACTCACTGAAAAAACACAATAAACTGTATACATCAGATCAAGACAAGGCAACAGTACTAAATGAACAATTTCAATCAGTTTTCACTTCTAAATCCCCTGTTTCTCTTAAATTCCTTGCTGATATGAAGGTACAGGATCAGGCAGATACAGGTAGAGAGGTTCCCCACACATCATTTAGCCCCCATAACCCCATGTGTGATATTGTTATCTCTGTAAAAGGTGTTGAGAAGCTATTAAAAAACCTAAACCCCCATAAGGCTGCAGGACCTGACCAAATTAGACCCATTGTGCTGAAAAATAACAGTAAAGAATTAGCCCCTATAGTGTCCAAACTTTTCCAAAAATCACTGCAGTCCAGCACTCTACCAGACATCTGGAAAACGGCAAATGTGGCCCCTGTCTTTAAAAAAGGTAGCAAGTCAGACCCAGCCAACTATCGCCCTATCTCTCTTACCTGTATCTTGTGTAAAACCCTGGAACACATTGTCTCCTCCAGTATAACAAAGCACTTTACTAGATCAAACTTGTTCTATGAATTGCAGCATGGTTTCCGAGAAAAAGGTCATGCCAATCCCAACTATTAATGCTTATAGATGATATCCTACAGTCAGTAAATCAGAGAAGCCAAGTAGACTTAATCCTTCTTGACTTCTCTAAGGCCTTTGATATGGTCAACCATGAAAAACTTCTGTATAAGCTGCATTTCTACGGTATAAGGGGTCAAACTCTTAAATGGATCAAAGGTTTTCTTGACAACAGGTCACAGTCCGTGGTGGTAAATGGCTCCACATCCAGCTCCATACCAGTCTCCTCCGGTGTTCCCCAGGGCTCGGTCCTCGGACCTCTCTTATTTCTTATATACATCAATGACCTTCCTGAATATGTCCAATCCTCTAAAGTCCGCCTATTTGCTGATGACACGGCCATCTATCTATCTCTGACTGTCGCTTCTCATTCTAGCTTACTGCAACATGACTTACACCAACTTGAACAATGGGAGACAAAATGGGACATGCAATTTAATCCATCAAAATGCCAGGTTATCCAAATCACAAAACGAAAAACAGTCATTCCAACACAATACCTTCTACATAACACCACATTAGAAACAGTTCCATCTGCAAAATACCTTGGCATTACAATATCAAATGATCTAACATGGAACAAACACATAAACAACATCACAACAAAGGCAAATCAAACACTTGGTTTTCTACGCCGAAACATCAAGGTTCATTCAGAAAGGTTAAAGTCAACTGCATACAAGACACTTGTCAGGCCCCAGCTCGAGTATAGCTCCACGGTCTGGTCCCCCTACACAGGAACTCTCATTGACCAGATAGAGTCCGTCCAGAGAAGGGCTGCTAGGTGGGTCAAACATGACTTTGGCCGTATGTCGAGTGTCACTGACATGTTGACTTCCCTTCAATGGAGGCGCCTTGACCTTCGGCGCATTGACCAACGCCTGGTCATGTTTCACAACAGCTTGCATGACCAGGTGGCTATCCCTTTCCCAAAATATATCGTCCCTCTAACAAGATCATCAAGAACATCCCATCCCCATGCATTCCAACAAGTCCAAACTAAAACTGATTACTATAAATATTCATTTTTCCCAAGAACAATAGTCCACTGGAATGCTTTACCACCCGATATCATGAACTTGTCTGGCCCCGAGTTCAGTCTGGCTGTAAGCCGGATTGAACATACGTCTCCCTAAAATACCTTCTCTATTTTTAACCTGTTTTTAACAATATACTCATTTCCATTACTTTTATTTACTTTTATTTCAGCTCTTTTACTAACATTCTTGTCAGTTGACGCGCGTCAAGTCTAGGTCCCCAGCAGGGGTTTGACTATATGGAAGATAGATAGATAGATAAATTGCAAACGTATACAGATTGTTAGATACATGTAGCTTTATCCAATTTTCAAATGTCATGGAGTTCTGGAGATATTTCTAGAATCATTTACAGTTGCAATGGAGATATCTCTAAAAGCATCTAAAGTTGCTATCATTGGCTAGCCCAGAATATAGATCTATCTTATTTGTTTCATTCTTTTCTTAAGTATAAATGATTTTTATAATGCTTTATTTTAATATTGTTATATTTAATTCTAGTTCTACTTCTTCATCGATTCCAGTACATGTAAGTTTCGTTCGGTGTATTCGGGGCATTCCAATACCCTGCGATTCTTACTCAGCTGTATTTATTCACCCATGACCGGTTTAAACCCTCCAGTACAAGGCCGTGCTCTACAGTTTGATTGTATAGCGCAGTAAAGATTTTATATATGACTTGTTTGTACACTACTGTTATTGCCCTCCACGTTTTCTTTTCAATATCCCATTTTTGTATTTATTTTTAATATTGTATGGTGCACTCAGTGTGTATGCTAATCACTTTCATTTGCCTCCTCCATACCCATTCCTAGTGTCCTTTCCGTTTGTTAGGCTTTTTATTCTGTTTGGCTGGATGTTTTCGTGGCTGTGAACGTCGCATTTTACATTGACATGACTTTAATTCACTAAATGTATGACTACATGTTTACTGGGGTAAAGCCAATAACAACTGAAACGACAGTCGAATGTAAATAGCTGTCTCGAATTAAAAATAGATAAACAGCGATGTTAAAATAAGATACTAAACTAGTAATTTATGTTACATAAATACCAGCAATCGTAAGAGATACTCTTACTTTATAAAAGATAAAAAGAAACATGCTATTTGCATTATAAAAAATACTTTCTACCACATAATTATAAGTATACTTCCGTACAATAGAATATATTTGTCTAAAAATATTATGACTGTTTCAGAAATGTTTATAGGATAAATATATGAGTTTTAATTCATTTTAATTAGTAAGTGATCATCAGAATTGTTAAAATTAATACCTTCAGAAACGTTTGCAACTTATATTAATCTTCAACAAGTTATGGTGCTATATTAGGAACTGATTTTACATTTATTTCAAGTTAGAATTCAATCAAATAAAGTTATATTTTGAATGGTATTGATTATCTCTAACGAAAAAGTTACTTGATGCACTTGAAGGGGCCCGAATTATGAGTATAAATGTTCATAATTTGAATGTATTTACATGTACATGTATTTTCATTTAGAACTGCATTTGAATAACTCTTGCCTTATTTTTTTTGTGTAGGCGATTTGATCATTTCACGCCATCGAATCCAACACTCATATCATAAATAACAAAACATAAATATTTATTATTGTCATTAAATAGTACATACACACTTTTAGCCATACAAGCAATGGTACATAATGATTGAAAGCAAAAATATGAAACAGTGTGAATTTCTTTTCAGAGGAGAAGCTTTAGGCAATTATTTTCTAATACAAATATGTAAATATAAAAATGTAAAAAAGAGATTGTTTACATTAGTTTATACCAAAACTGACAAATACAACATTAAACATACAATTATATTTTAATTAAAATACATGTACTCGTATATAAAAGACTGTGTAATGTGTAATAAAATGTTAACATATGACTAAAGAACTATTTTGATTTGATCTAATTTGAAAAGCATAGCTGTATTTTCAATATATTTAATTGATTTGCTTGACATAAGATTTTAGGATAGTTGACCAATTACAAAAATTCTGTATGTCTGCCTGTCTGTCTGTATGTGCATGTGCGTGCGTGCGTGCCTTTTTTGTTTCTATTTATCATTTATTTTTGTATTTTTGTTGTTGCGTTTTTTGTAAATAAAGTAAAATATTTTTTTAGAAGTCTGATATGAATTATAATGATATGAACTCTAGCTAACTACAGTATTGAATCTAACCCAATATTTAAGCTTCCTTCTGAAATGGTATTCTATTGCTGATGATATTATTTACGTCATTATCACGCCAAGTGTCAGTTGCTTATTGCGGCTAAAACATTATTATGCTTAAATGGGATAACATTGAAGTCGGAAGCTGTTACCGGCTTTAAAAAAAGAGAGATCATGGGTTCGAGCCCTAATCGGGTCACGGCCATGTTTTTCGTATGACGCCAGAACTGGTTGGTTCCAGGAAGCGGAATATTTAGAAGACAAAATCTGTAGCTGATAAAATTTGCATATGGTTGGTTGTTTTAATATCCAATCAAAATGTGATTTATGAAATCGATCGGCGTGACTTTTCTTTGTCAGCATTAACTTAAGATTTCTTTTTTTTTTCTGTTTCTTTATTTTTGTAACTTCGTTTCAGTCATGTGTCATCTATCATTCTCCGTTTTACATATCAATTACTCTTTTTTTCTGTTCGTATGTTTATAATATCCATTGTTACAAGATTTGTGAATATGTACATTACTTATTATTGCTAAATCAACGCTAACGTAATATCTGAGTAAAATACGTGAAGCTGGAGGTAAACTGTACGGCTGGTGGGACAAATATATAGATACCTTTCAGTTTCATTTATGTGCATTTGACATCCAAAAATCAACTGAACGAAAAGTAAAATGCAGATGTTTTCATGCATGTCTCACGTGCAAAATATAAATAAAATAATCCGTATTGAACAAATATATTAATTTTATTTCGGCATGCAAAATGTGAAGATACGATATTTAAAAGCGTTTATGTGTTACTTATGTTTCGGTTAAAAGAATTCCAACCATACGCCAATTTTAGGATTTGCAGAAGCGAGATTTTTTTTTGTTGTTTTGTCATTTTCTTTGAGTTTGACGATTGTTTATGTTTTCCTTTCGTACACATTTAATGTCTGATGAATGAATCTTGAAATTGTTTACTTTGCTATAAGGATTGTTATTGCATGTTTACAAAAGAATTGACAAAAAGTGAATACAACACAGGCGGTGGTGAATAAGATTGTGCTGCACATTGCAAACGGTGGGTCCTATTCCAAAAATGACTGTTTTGGGCATTCAACTTAACACAACATACTTATTTTATATTTGATTAGAACCGTTTTGAAACAAGGGCTATAATTTGAACATTTTTTTTGTGTGAAAATGTTTCATGCTTAATACCTAAGCTATCGAGTTATATAAGTTTGTTAGATGTTTTAAGTATTTACTACGCAAGGAAAAGCAATGACACATTTAGGTGAGACCTATTTTGGCACCAGGGCTATTTGAACAATTTTTGTATAGTTTCATTCGATGATGCTACATACAAAATATCTAAGCTCTGGGCATTGCACTTGAACAGATTTTTAAAGATTTCATTTTTAACATCTATTTTTAGCCCTTCTGACCAGTGTTCAATGGAGCACTTGAACCAGTGGCTTCAAAGAAGTTAACGACGGACGATGGATAAATTGTGATGTTGTGCATGAGCTAAAAAAGCTTTTGAAAGTTTTTACAGGTTTTCCCTTAATGTGTCTGCGCAAATGTTACCTATAGAAGTCTTTGTAAAATCAAGTTTCTCCCGGGACAAGGTCAATTTTACCTCAGGTCACGATTTGAACAAACTTGGTCAAGGTCCACAAGACATTGATCATGATTCATTATAAATACGTATGCTCTAGGCAGTACGACTGACCCACACTGCAGAGCTATAACTTTTGTAGGGTCCACAAGACAATTTTCATGTATTTTTGTTGTGATTAATGCTTCCGGGAGATTACACCAAACATTACGGTATTCCGCTTTGTCAGCCATGTTTGTTTTCACTAAGTCTGTCCAAAGTGAAAGTAGGCCAGCAAATACAAAAATCTTTAAAAACTTAATTCCAAATAAATCAGTATCTCGGACTCCCATTATTTTTTGTAAAAAAGTAGTGCAAGAAGACAATCACCATTTATAGCCTTATGAACTACAATTAAAATGAAAACACTATCAGACTTTAGAATCTAACCTTTATATTGTGTAACAGTGAAGTGTGTCTGTTTGTCATGTACACAAGAAATAGGTAAATGATGTTTATTTTCATGGTACTACTTTTTAGTCCCCTACCGGTTTAACCGGAGGGGACTTTAGGTTTACCCTCCGTCCGTCCGTCCACAAAACTGGATCCCGCGATAACGCAAAAAGTACTGAAACTATTTTTATGAAACTTGATATATGGATAGATGGCAGTATGGAGATTATGCACGTCTTTTCTTTTTTCTTCCTATGTTGAAAATTCTGGTTGCTATGGCAACAAATAGCCTGAATTTTCAAGATTTCTGATTTAAATTTTTCAGCTTTTTCACTATAAGTTCTTTATTTCTTAAGGTGTTTACTTCAAACTTTAAATGTTGAAAATTCTGGTTGCTATGGCAACAAATAGTCCGAAAATATGGCAAATTTAACACATAAACTGGATCCAGTAATAACTCAAAAAGTACTGAAAATATTTTTATGAAACTTGAAATATGGGTAGATGGCAGTCTGGAGATTATGCACATCTTTTTCTGTTCTTCCTATGTTGAAAATTCTGGTTGCTATGGCAACAAATAGCCTGAATTTCAAAATTTCTGATTTAAATTTTTCAGCTTTTTCACTAGAAGTTCTTTATTTCTTAAGGTGTTTACTTCAAACTTTAAATATAAGATTCTGGTCATCAACCACATCATATGTGACAAGGTTTACAACTCTAGCACAAAAATTATCAGTATTACCTCCCTTGAACTTAGAATTTTTATGAAAATGTTTTGTCTTTTTTAAATAACTTCTTTATTTCCTAATGTATCTACTTCAAACTTCATATATAAGTTTCTTATTATCACTCAACATTTTTGAGAAGGTTAAATACTCTAGCAAGACTATTTCCAGAATTATGTCCCCCTTGAACTTAGATTTTTTTTTGATAAATTGGTATTTTTCACTCCAACTTCTTCATTCCTTATAGGATTTACTTTAAAATCCCACATTGTAATAATATGACAAGGTTGTATTAACATAATTTCCTTACTAGGCATGGAAACTTAACACATTACAGTGATATAGACAAACTTAGAACTCAAAAGATTTAAGTTCATTCATGTCATTCATTCACTGGTAAAATTGAATGGCCAGTGGCCCATCAGAATGTTGCTGGGGTTCTAACCGGTAAGGGACTTATGGATTGCTTGCAATACTATGATAATTGCTTGTTTTTACATGGCATGGAGGCCATGTTTTTTCAAGGTCAGATAAACTGCTTTTTTAAGATTTAAGTTTTTTCTGCTGCAAAAAATACATTTGTCTGCACTAAAACTGACTCTAAACTGGATTTTGCCATATAAAACTATACAACAGATTGTACTTTGTCTTCAGAAAATTAGCACATTCAAGGTAAATTTTCTTATTGTTATCATTTTTATTATTCTTTAAAATAGTCCTTAAAACATAGAACTGGAAGTGTACATGCAAATGGCTCATCATTTTACATTGTGAGCTTTGTTATTATATGAATTTTGGCCTACTTTCACTTTGGACGGACTTGGGAAAACAAACATGGCTGACAAAGCGGAATCACCTTATGTTCGTGTGAAGTTGTACAGCTTGCCATTCAAAAGGCTAATGTATCAATACTAGTAAATGTAAGAAATACAAACAAAAACATGAAAAATAAATTACATTTATTTTGCAATTTTTTGCAACTGATTACAATTGTTATGTACAATTGCACATCCAAACCAAACTAATTTTCTACTCTATGACACAGGCAGTTTGGTTTGAAAATATAATATAAAATAAATGATGCAATCAGCACACAGTGAGCATTCACATGTTATAAAACAATACTAAGATAGTGTAATAAACCTAAAGTACTTATCATGAAAGAGAACATTTCACCAACATGTAATACATGGTTGTATAGTACTAACATGGGTAAAAGTTTAAAATGTCAACAAATCTTGAATTACAATGTTTTTTACTTAAATTGATAGCAGAAAGAGCCGAGTTTCAGGAGTATCAACATTCCAAACTTAACTTTTACCCATGTTAATTTATTGAACTGAATACTTAAAGTACATTATAGTAGTTTTTATTACTTATAAATTACCCTAAATGATAAGCAAATTCTGCATATCATCTATCTGCCCTATCTAAGTGCATACTTCTAAGTGCATTCAACACAGGTTGATTGTGCATGAACATATAATCATCAATCATTGCTAACATTACTTGAAACTGTCTGAAACATTTTCATGTTGACCAAATTCTAACAATTCGTGAATATTAATAACTAAGACATCAATACCAGTTTTAAATTGTTTCAGGAAACACTCCGTACTTAGTTTTCAGTATCTATGCACAAGCCTTGCATTTATTTTGGAACAATTTACTGCCATTACATAGGCTTGATAGATAAAAAAAAGTTTAAAAAAATAATGTTAAAATGGAATCAGTGAACACTGTAGTAAGGTGTTTTTATTATGGTTACCAATCAAAAGGGTTAAAACAAAACCAAATACTTGTAATAACAGTTGTTCACACAAAAAAATCATGCATCTTTTAGAAATATCTTTGGAAAAAAAAACTGTTAGCCTGTAACAATTATCTGCTCCATACAACCTGTGTATGGGTACCTACTTTCATTCCAATTTTATCATTAAAATACATTTAGCCAATCAGACATTTATGTAAACTTGTAAATTCTGCGACTGTTACATAGTAACAAACTTGTCGACAACTGACAATGATGTAAAGAATCTTACAATTATTCTACATATTATTACTTTTATACTTAATACAACAATTAAAGTAACCTGCATTACAAAACATTTTTCTTTTTAATACATCAATATTAACTTTTGTGAAATGGGCTGCTATGTATCTGGTAGTTTCATAATAGTTAAAAGGATTTCATTATCAAATACAAAGATAATACATCAGTAAGTATAGTCAGGTGAGATTACACACATTGTCACCCGAGTGCAGTAACAGGTTAACTCCTTTTCTAATTTAATATGAGTTAACCTGTTACTGCACTAAGGTGACCATATATACATGCTGATCTGGCTCTACACTAGTGAGATTGGACTTTCACTGTTGCTACTAGATTTCAACACGCTAAATAAGTCTACAAATTGTATATCTGCCTCATTGTATATATTGTCCACTGAAATCACATTCACAAGTGAGAAATATAACACTGTATTATAAAACATTACTGGAAAGAATAATTAATGATAAAAACCAAATTGTGTATACGTAACAATAAATATCTAAGCTGAAAGAATTGGAACTTGAGTCAGCACAAATACAATAAAATCATGTTTAATACAATCTAAAATTCCTCAGTAAAATATCATTTAGATAAAATCTCACCAATAAAACTCAATAATCATTAGTTACCTGCATATTGCTTTTCTAAACCTTTTGTCTGGCTTACCTTGTGTAAATGAATATGCCCAGATTTGATTATAGAACTAGTCATGTTTAAATGTGACTTCCCTACCAAAGTCAAGCATGTCATGAATCACAATTCTGGTTCTACACATTTAGCATAAGAAATTTTTATAAGATATGTGTCCATTTCAATGCAAACAAATAAATTAATACTTTGATAATAATGCCTGGTTAAGAAAGAGTTGGCGCCTAAAGTAACCTTTCCTATGTAAATGTAATTAAGAAGATATGGTTAAATGAAAGAAAACCTATTGAAGAAATAATTTAATTCAATTACATATTTATTCATTCTGCTAAGCCTGTTTTCTTTGACAATTTTGTTAGATTTTTTTTTGCTTTAAATTTCATGTTTTCTCTTTAATTATGTTATGAAAAATTAAGAACTTGCAGTGTCCAAAACCATGGAGATATTTATACTACCATTTTATTACAATTACTATACTATGTCTACATGTGATATAAAAAACCCTTACAGGAGGCTGTGTACAATCAATCAAACATATTGAGCAAGTTACAGTTCTGTACACATTATTTCGCACATTAACAAACCACTTCCTACACAATCACACACACAACTTAAACACAATCCCCCTCCCTTATTAAACAGCTATTACAACTTTAGGTGGGTATTTTTGCTAACAAGTTCAAAGCTTGGTATAAAAACACACATCACATAGGTGTTTACCAAAGACTTGATAATTTAGTGTGTTATTTATCTTCTTTCTTTTTTTTAAAAATACTCTTGGTACTTAAACTATGAAATCAGTTCATTAAATCACAAAATAGCAACAATGTCACAGCGCAAGTATTACCACTTAATATCAAATCTAAATACATAACTGAATATTTAAATGTTCAACCATGCCTTTAAAATTTAGATATGTAATGCTTATGTTTACAGGGAATTCAACAAATGGATAGAAAGCGAGGAAAAGACATTGTATGAAAACAACATACATTCATACTACATACAGACATGTCTCAAAGAAAGCATGACAAAATTTCAAAGAGATCAAAATGTACAATTAAGGGATTACTGAAAGACTTGTTTTGAAAGTCAGGATAACAATAACTACTCTCACACAATTCATTACATTAACAACAAATGAAACTCTCTTGTCCAAGTCTTACATGATACAAACACGTACATGCAAAGCATTTTAATACTTTTGAAAAAAATCTAGAATATCCAAATTTTGTTCATTAACAAAAATTTCTGTTTACACCATATAACTTATATCTAAATATTTTAAAAATTTATTCTGTACATTAACTCTGGAGTATTAAGACAATGTGTTGTTAATACCTCTCGTAATATCAGAAGTTATTTTTTCAAAGCAGTCTCCAGTAAATCTAAAAAAAAAACCAATCTTTAAACACACACAAAAACACAAACAAAATGTATATAGCTACAGAACAGAATATAAAGACTCATGAAAATAGAAATAATAATTAAAATAATTTATATGAATATACATGTATATACTTACTACACTTTAGCTACTGCAATGTATCTTACTATACAAATTAAATGTAATAACCAATAAATTATGCTGCCTCGGGTTACACAAAATAAATAAGTGGCAAACTAAGAATATTATGTCACACTTCAATTATAGCCATTTAAATCAGGTCCTTTAAGGTTATAAATTCATTAGAACATCTGTACATAAATTATTCATACATTGGCCAGCTTATTCTAGGAATAAGCTTACTGAATACTTACTTTTTGTACAAGATAGCATATACACAAATAACAGGTATTTTCACACAAGATGGCATATCAACGTTAATTTCTTAATGGTGCTTACAATAAATCAAATTCTTTTTATTGTGACATGTCTGAGCTAAACTCATCTTGCAATAAAGTTATTAATTCAGTTTTAACAACTAATTCACATGAATATGCGAATCTGTAAGATCATTTACTGTTCATTCACGAAATTGTTTACTGAATAAGTTTTATTACTTCTTATACAAACTATCTCATCAGTTACAGCTTATCATGAGCCCACTACGTTTCTTCACAGGGATGTCAACAAGTTTTCTATCCAGGAATAATTTACATGCAAGATTCCATGATAAGAAAGCTTGTTGATACTTAATACTTTGATTCAAGGAAGCACCAGTTTCATTTGACAGTCAAAATTTCATCGCCATCTTTAATTTACATTACACATACACACACTTTAGTTCTACATGCATCTTTTACATATTTTTCATAAATAGACAAAAACATTTTATAGGTAGTAAAGATCTTTAGGCACAATATGCACAAGAATTGAAAAACAGATTTTCAAAAGCACATGAATCTTTAGGCACACATACTGAAGTGATCTTAGTGAGCACATGTACAAGCAACTCGAATAAATCTGCCCTAACCGAACATGTCAACTTGCAATTTTACATGTACACGGTGTATTTCACCTTTACATTTTCACAAATATGTTGTCCCTCAGTAAGAACCTTTTCATAATTTGTTTTTCATCTAAAGTAAATTCTGCAGCTTTTAAAATATTACCTAGACTCTCCGATTCTTTATAAGCTATCCAACTGAAAACTTTATTCTTGCATATACATTAATCTATAAATAAACATCTCTCTTCATATATCTTGATTTACATTCACATCTAGTTCACTACTGTTAAACCATTTAAAGTTATTCCAGACAAACACACATGCCTCCTAAAATCTTGTACCAGGATACAAGTACTTTAGATATAAAGGCTAATTTTCTAATCATCCTACAACTTAAAGACTAGAAACAATTCATTAAATAGACATATCTTTAGAGTTAAAAGCACTTAAAAACAATACTAAAATCATCTTTAACGAATACTTAACAATGAAAGCACAAGTGATGAATATCCATGAACTAATTAATTTAAAATCCTATGAATATTTATGAGCTGTCAACAGCAACAGATCCAGAGGTAGAAGATTCTAGGCTGGGCTTTGCAGAGAGTATAATTTTTGGTACAGATGAACCAGATATTGGAATGAACCCACCTGGGGCTTTACTAACATAGGTTAAAGGGGAACTGGTCAGAACTTGAGGGGGAACAATTTGGGAGCCAGGATTTAGTGAAGCAGTAGCTTTTGTTGGTACTGGTCGAACAATAGTAGTTACACCTGATGTTCCTTTAATGGTGGTTTGTGGAATAAGCTGAAGGTTTGTGACAGTGATATTGGATTGGTTGCTAGGTAACGAGTAGGTATATACCCTTGGACTGGTTCCAGTGTTGTTTGCCGTTGAAGACGGGCTAAAAGTTACAGGTAACTGAACAACTTGCTGGCCACCTTGAACAATCTGTACATTTTGGGACATAGCTAGTGGAACTGTCATTGGCTGACCTATTTTCTGATGGCCTTGACCCTGTATGCTTACAAATGGAAGTTGCAAGAGTGTGGTTGGTTGATTAGACAGTTGAACTACTGTCCGGCTTGCAGGACTTGAAACAACACTAACAGGGCTATTTGTCACAGAGATATGGTTGGGATTTGAATTTGACACATTGAGCAAACTATTAGACTCCATTGCAGATTCATTTATAATAATTTCAATTTTTTTGCTAACTGGTTTCTGTCTGTCCTCTCCAGTACATTCCAACTGATCATGATCTAGATTAGATGCATCCCCTCTAGGAGCCATATTTTTCTCTGAAGGATTTACAAATTCAGGCGTTAAATGCAACGCCCTTTGAGGTGAAGGTTTAACGGTATCCACTACTTTCTTTCTGAACCTGATCAACGGGTTTTCCTGATTTCCAGAATAAGGTGAACCATCATCTTCTGAGCAAGGAGATGGAAAATCTAATTTAACCCTCTTTTCAGGAGGAATACTGTCTGCTACTCCTATTGGACGTTTAATACCCTTTTCAGGAGTATTAACTGTCAATATAGGTGTTTGCTCATTCACTACTTGCATTTCCTCTGAAGAAATTTCTTCACTTAACACTTCAGTTTCAGGCTGGACCTGTTCCTCAACAGATGAAACTTGTGTTGCAGCATCGTTTAACTGACCTTTACTAACAGGCACTGGCACTTTCAATGATCTAAGAACTGCATCAATCTGCTCTTTAGTGAGTGGGATAACTGTAGGCTGTTTGCCGCTTTTCACACCGACTGATTTAGTAGCTTTAATGATAATAGCTTCACTACCTTGTTGACCAGCTGATGGCGACTTTAATGCATTTACTTCATCACTTTTCATGAGAACTTTTCTCCTAACAAATCCTTTAGTTGGCAGCTTGGATTGAGAATCATCCCCACTCCCACCTATCCTTATTTTTGAGGCATCCAGATGTGATAATGTAACAAACTTTTTCTGTAATGCTGACACATCTGTAAATATTTAAGACAGTCAAGTTAATAACAATAAATATAATTAAAACAAGTATTCACATTTTTGTTACATTAATGATCAATAACTAGAGTAGAACTTGAAACAGAAAACATTTATAGCCATACACATGTATCATAAATAATTTTATTTGTTTTGTAGTTGGATGATAAATGTCCACACAAATGTGTCTTACATTCAAATATAAACTTTTGCTTAAAAAAAATTGCAATATATCAGAATTTCATAACAAAATGACACTAATTCCATGCATTATGTTTCAAATTTCTCAACACTTAAGTTATCATACAGCATATATTCTCTTCTCTGTTGGTGAAGAAAATTACAAGATATAATTCATATGGGATCTACATTCCTGATTACATTATAATTTATAATATGTAACTACTATGTATCATTATCACTTCTGAATATTTCACGTGCAACAAGGCCAAGTTGTTGTTGAAGTGAAGTTTGACAAACATACACTAATACATGGTCTACATAGACTTCTGCTTAATAATTAAATATAAATTGGCTAAACAGTGCCAGGCTCTTGCTATTTTGACAAAAAAATTATTAACTACAAAACAAAACAGATCGAGATATTGAGATGATAAGATTGCATGAATAATTTACCAGTACATTTTCTGTGAAAACCTTTATCTCATATAATTATCAATGACAACAGAAATCTAGATTTTACCATGAGTTTTCTCCACTTTAACAGGACTAGAGGGCTCTGAGGAGGCATTTAACTTATTGGTTTCAACAGATGCTACAGCATAAAAGTTCAAACAGGATGACGGGAATCCCCAAAATTTCATCCGAAACCTAAATTGAAAGTTAATGAAAAAAAAATTCTGTAACATGCAATTTAAAAATTAATTAAACTGCATTTAAAAAAACTATCTCAAAAATTTATATTAGAAAAATTTTATAATTGCTACAAAGCCTCTTTGTAAATAAAAAATAAACATGTTTTGACTTCACACGAAGATATGTTATCTAAATTTCTACACACTATAGATGGTCACAATATGAATAACTGGTATCTTTAAAGCATCACAAACATCATTTAGGTATGCATTTAGAGTAGGTAAGCTGTTCACTTTTAAATCAATCTGTTAAATCAGATTCAATCTTGTCCATATACATCACTTTCATTAAAGTTTCTATTAGCAATGTATCTGAACTATTCAGGATAAACAACAGACCAGATGATCCAACATTTTATGCAATCAAATAAAAGGAAAACATTTGCTGAAATACAGTGCACTCCGGATACAACGAGATCGTCGGGACCTTCGGATTGATTCCGTCTTATTAAACGGGGACAGAAAAAATTGAGAAATCCGATACCGGGGCGAGCATCATTTATTTCTACTTCGCGCGCATCCTTTTTGGAAAGAGTTATACTGGGAGGGTAACTCTTAGCAATCAGGAAAGTTTTTTTATTTTAAATATACATGTATTAAATATATCTAGCTAACAATAGAATTTAAAACAAAAACATGAAAACACAACCTACGTCTAACCGCGTGTGTTTTTTTCATTAATATGTACATTTTAAAGTTCGTTTTCAAAAGTCACGCAGTGCATTTCTCACGAACACCGATTAACACCTCAAGAAATTGGTTTCTACCGAAACCTCTCCTCACTGGTGTCCCCGTAATGTACCTACCGCTAATGGTGGGCCTCAAGAAATTAGCCGCTTTCTTTGTGCTAATCACTCAATGAAATTGTTTTGTTATAACAGTTCGTCACCTTAGGGACAATTTAGCCCAAAGCGCTGACAAGACAAGATCGACTGACACATTTGAGACCCATTATCTCGTCCCGCGTCAATAATTTCTTCCTTAATTGACCTTTCTTATTGGTCATCGTTGTTTTTCTCAAGTTGACAAACTGATGCAGACAAAGTGAAATGAAGTTATCTCGTTAAAATTCTTAAAAATACGCATGGGACGGTGAAATTATGTACGTTGTAAACGATATCTCGCTAAAACCGATCTCATTATAAACGATAAAAAATGAAAGGAAAATAGAAGGAAAAAGGCCGGGACACAGTAGAATGTACGTTGTAAGCGGTACCTCGTTAAAATCTCGTTATAAGTGGAGTAGACTGTACATTCAATTTAGCAAGAATTCTGCACTTACTATCACTACAATGTCAGGAGTATTTTAAATTGCACAGGTCAACCCCCCCCCCCCCATTTGTATATATTTGGGCAATAAAATGACAAAATAAAACAACATAATTACCAGTACTTTCTCCTGCTATTCCTGCTGTAACTGGTTTTATACTTTTGTACGAGTCCATAATCTTTGCAACTGAAATATAAATACAGATATAGTTATTTAGTATGGGAGTAGGGGTAATTTATTGGCCATCCTTTTCCAGCTCAACAAACCTCAGCTTATTTTATTCTCAAATCAATAACTTGACAAGGATTTCACACTGACATAATTATTTTGTATGGTCAAATGTTATAATAAAATATTTATAATAATAAAGTTAAGACTAACAAAATTACTCAAATTTATGCTCATTACATCTCACATTAATAATCAAACAATAAGTCACTGTGACCTTTATGGCTTTACCTCAAAAGTCCCCTACTGGACATGGGGTATGTAACTACCAAGTTTCAGAAACTTGGGCTATCTATTTTTCAAGTTATTGATCAGGCAATGATACTAAAACTTGGGCTATCTATTTTTCAAGTTATTGATCAGGCAATGATACTAGAAGGTACACCCTATCACTGTTTGCTCCCAACTTTTGAAGTAAACAAGCTTAACTATTCAACCAAGGAGATTCTTTTTTTTTTACTTTGGTTGAATCTTGAAGTCACAATGTAAAGGTCATATGTTGACTTTCCAGCTTTACTGGTGGAGGAGGAAGACTTCAGGTGCCCCTTATGAATTATCAAAAGCACAAGCACCCATTAAGCAAGCACTTGTACAGAACCATCACATAAAAGAAACCAAAGTTTCTGACTCGAATCAGTTCCACATCAGTGAGGGGCAAGTAATTAGAAGTTGGTGACTTTAACTAATCTCTCTTTGAGGCCCTCATGGTATAAGTACACATTAAATTTGCAGCAATGAATACAATACTTACCTCTATTATTTTGTATACAGTCTAACATGGAATGTCTAGATGTAGGTCTATGACAGCCATCACTGCAACATGCTGAAAACAATCCAATCTTAATAATTAACAATTCATATTATGATTTAAAGCTAACAATTACATTTTTTCCAGCTACAAACACAAAATAAATCCCATCATAAATGTTTGAGGATGTTCTAAGACATGCTTTATTTTATGCAGGTAAAAAAATGTCACAAGGAATCTCCTTTTACAAGGATTCAATGTTTTAACTTCTAAAGTATTGGTGGACAATAATATTAACCAGTGTCCTTCTATTATCATGTCTTTTATTCTTTATATGTTTGATGTAAGGCCTTAAAACAATTTGTCTCTGAACAAATTTCCAGAATAATACCGATTTTTACACATGATTTCTCATAAATGACTACACATAACTGAACTTACAAGCTGTGAATAAAGAGAGGTATTCATACAGCTAATCTAAACTTAAGCTCGGTTATAAATTCACTTGAACACGGTTGAGCAAAGTCAAAAGTCACATGAATTTAAATGTATATCATTTATAAAGAGTATGTTTATTATAAATATGAAGAACTTACCAAGTTGTAAATCTTTGTTTTCATCTATATCAGGACCTATATATTTAAATGCTGGTTTTCTTCCCCTAATCTCAGTAACATGGACTTTACGAATCAGATCCAGACTGGTCAATATATTTGCAATGTCATATAAGCGACGTATCTTAGCTGCAAAAAAAACATTAATGTAACATTATGTTACAATTGTTAGTTTCAATATTCAAGAGTCACACCCAACTTTTCTTACTTCTTAAGTCAAACACATTGGAGGAAGAATATTGTAGTAATGAATACTTTAAAAACAACAGAAATGTCTTGAACAAAGTACAATTAAAATTGCATATTTGACCTTAATGGTCAAGGTCATTCAAAGGTCATGGTCAGTCACATTTGAATTATCATCTTAGTTTTGTTATCATGTTCTTTTGTCCAAAAATGAATCAATCCATAAATAATGAAATTTTGACAATTTAAGCATAATTCAAATAATTTGACCTTACCATGAAAACACAATTTAAGGTCATGGTCATTTAGAATAGTTCAACATATCAGTGTTGTCATATGTGTTTCTTTGTCCAGGTATACATCAAATTTTTACTTAAATAACAAATTTATGAAACTTTTAACACTCATTAATTTGACCACAGAGGTAAAGGTCATATCAAAATAATAATGGTTTTGTCACATGCATTCTTTTGTCCCAGTATAACTCAAATCTGTAAATAATAATAGTTATGACTGTTTAAGCACATTTCAACAGTTTGACGGTATAATAATTTAATCAGAGAAAATAAAACAAGAGCCTTAAACAAACAGCAGTTTTCCTTACTTTTAAATTTGGCATTTTCTGTCCTATCAATATTAGCATCTCCAATTAACAACTTTGCCGAGAGATCCAAATTTACTGTCTTTGGCTGAAATATAAGTTTAACAAATATAAAGATAAGTGATTTTAAAATTTAAACAAACAAAACTTTAGACTGTCAAATTTATAAGAAACAAGAGCACTGCATGCATCAATAACCAATGTTTATAAATATTATAATCTGAAAAGGGACATAACTTTTAAAAATATTGCCTTGAAGATATTATCCCTTGTCTTACAACTGTGCCTGTCCTGATAATACAAGTATTACAAGTTAGAAGTTGAAAGATTTGATAATTTTATAAATTATCCTACTAATAAGCAAATTGGATAAAAAATTTTAAGTTAAAATGGGGCACAAAAACATGTGCCATCAAGAAGTTTTTCAAAAAGCTATTCTTCTTAACTAATGGACAGGTCCACTTAGAAAGTAAATTATAAAATTTTTGCACCTACCCTAGAAACTAGAAACAACATAAGAAACTTCTGACTCATTATTCCTAGTGATTTGTCCTTTCTTAAGGCAGCTGAAAAAAAAACAAATACATTATATATGGAATGTTTTTAGCCTTCAGGCTTCTTCAAATTGCATCAGATGTGTCTAGAGTCAAAACCAAAAAACCAGATTGTATATTTTACATTTATAAAAACTTTTTTTGATATTAAATTGTATCATCATTATGATGATGACTGGCATCTACCTTTTTTTTTACAAAATTAATATGATTAAATTAATCAAACATCCTTTTATGTTTCAATACATGTTTTGGACATAGCAACTTGCCAGCAAAAATTTTACTGAAGCTAACGCAGATGCCTTGGTGAGTACAATAGCTCTCCGTATTCTTCGAATAGTCTAGCTAAAAAATACACACATCCACCTCAAGATACAAAATCCGTCTTATCTCATGGGACAATTATGTCAAGTTAAACTAGAAACAGAGAATTATAAATGATAATTTAATCATAAAATACCTTGATTAAAAAGTGAATTTTCTCCAAATATTGAAAAGTCTGGTTCTGGAACTTTTTTGGTTCTAGGATCACATCTGCCAAACTGTTCCTCTAACTCCCTGTTAAACTCATAATCCTTCAATCTTTGTATTTGCTCCCCAAAACCTTCACTGTCACCTAGTGCCTGTAAAATATTGTTCAAGTTAAAATATTTACATAAAAACCACAGACTTTAATTACTTATATTTAGACACATTTAAACATAGTACATTCACACATGTTGTCAATTCTGACACAGACTTCTTATTCAGTAAAACAACAGATCAAAGTGTGCACTATCTTGTAGTTAAGGGCGTTTTCGGGAGTTTTCATATAGACATATAGGCAAAATTAAAACTGTACAATAGAATTTCTTTAAACTTGGCATGTTGTTAGAATATGATAACAGAAACATTTTAAGCAAAAAAAAATTGGGTTCACCGTTCTCGTTTTTGAGTTATCTGCCCTTGAATTGGACTTTTTTGTTAAATTCAAAGGCAGATAATTTACAATGAATGGAAACAATACAATTTTTTTTTTCTTATTTTCATAAAGCTTACCTTCGTTTAAGTTGATATATATGCAAAATTTCAAGAGCAAATTTAGAGTGGGTAGTTTTTATTCCCACTTCTTCTTTTAACCTGTGCATTTTTTCTTAGAAAATGGCCTATTTTTTAAGAATTTTAAGTACCTTTATTTTCATTGAAAACAAGGGTGCCATAGTCACAAAATACGCCCGTTTACGAAAGCTTTAGATGGAGATGGGGGCATTATGGATAAGTGTTACCTAGCAAGCAAATTTTTATCCTTGGCACTGTGTTGTTAAATGAACCTTAAAACAAATCAGTAGGGAAGATAAAAAGTACATGTAATTGTAATTTAATAACTAAAAAATTCTGATTTAAGATTTTATTCTAGGGAAATACATTTCATTACAATTCTTAATCTTTGAATGAGCTGAACTGATATTTACTTGAAAATTAAAATATAATTAAATTTCTATGAGAAAGTATTTACATTTGATAAGGTAATTACTGTATGATCTTTATGAACAAATACCAAGTCTACAGAACACCATAGTT
Organism: Ruditapes philippinarum; assembly: GCF_026571515.1. Lineage (NCBI taxonomy): Eukaryota > Metazoa > Mollusca > Bivalvia > Venerida > Veneridae > Ruditapes > Ruditapes philippinarum. The sequence goes on from NW_026852520.1 coordinate 97,669, forward strand.
ATCACAGTTAAGAATCTTGACCAATGAATGAAACATGTGTAAATAAATGTTACATTCTTTAGAACATACTCGAGTCCAAGAAAGAGGATTATTTTATGCCCTTTGATTAAATTCTATTTTTAGAATTGAAAGTGAAAGTAGATCAAGGGGAGTAATTGTGTAAGTCATTTATGAACAAAGTAATAACTTTGTTGTCGCCCTTTGATTAAATTCTATTTACAAAATCTGGATATTTCATCATCTTTAGTGACCTTGACCTTGTATATATTGACCTAAATTATATGTATCACAGCCATAGTCTTGATAATGACCATTTGTGTTACAATCCCTCAATAAATGATGACTAAATGGTCCATATACACATCTTCATATTTTTATCTGAACTTTGACCTCTTTGTGTGACCTTGACCTTGGCCGCAAGGACCTGAATCTTGCACGCGACACTCCGCCTCACAATGGTGAACATTTGTGCCAAGTAGTATTGAAATCCCTCTATACATGTGGAAGTTTTGCTCCGGACAAGCATTTTTCAATGACCTCTAAGTGTGACCTTGACCTTTGACCTGGTTCATGTGCGCGACACTGCTCCTCATAGTGGTGAACATTTCTATGAAGTTTCATTAAAATCCCTCCATACATGTAGGAGATATGCTCCGGACAAAATTGGACGCCGCCCGCCCGTTCCCATAATAAGTCCCGTTTTTCAAACGGGCGTGGCGTATAAAAATTAACAGAAAGGATGTAAGAAATTGCATGTTATTATGTATTGTATCCAACAATAAAAAGAAAAACATAACCCAGAAGTAAAAACAAGAATTCATTTAAGTATGTATAAGTTATCTGCCCTTGAAATGACCTCAAATAAGTAGAAAACTCTGATTCAGGGGCAGATAACTCAAAAACGAGAATGGTGAACCCAATTATTTTTTCGCTTAAAATGTTTCTGTTATCATATTCTAACAACATGCTAAGTTTAAAGAAATTCTAGTGAACAGTTTTAATTTTGCCTATATGTCTATATGAAAACACCCGAAAACATCTTTAAGCATGATTTGAAGGAAAGAATGCTATCATGTCATTGTGGTATAAAGTTTAGTGTGCATTTAGTGATATGTTAGGATAGAAAATTAATCAAATCTTTCCCATAGTTTTAATTTTCATTGCACATATTGTTTATTCATTTTCTATAAATTAAAACTGACCAGATTATATTTTTAAATTCAAATGTTAACAAGAGCCATGTCAACATGGCCATCCCCCGCCGAATGTGTTTGCTCATTGGAAGAATGTATATGTAGTAGAGAGGAATAATTCCATTTTAAGGTCTTTTGGTAATGAAAACTGATGGCTATAGTGATTACAGATTTGAAACCTATGTGAATACTGATGGCTGAAAATAACAAAGGGCAATTACTGAAAAATAATGCAGGGTAGGTTATCATTCTTGTGTGCTGCATCCCTCCTCAGTAAAATCTATCCACCTATGAAGTTTCAAGTTGAAAAATAACAAAGGGCAATAACTCAAAAATAATGCAGGGTAGAGTTATCATTCTTAAGCACTGCACTCCTCCTCAATGAGATCCATCCACCTTTGAAGTTTCTAGTTGATACCTCAAATACTTTTTGAGATAAGCTCTGGACAAAATAGCATGGAAAAAAACAAAGGGTATTAACTCAAAAATTGTATAGGGAAGAGTTATCATTCTTGCGCACAACATTCCTCCTCAATAAGATCTATCCACCTATGACATTTCATGTTGATATCTCAAACACTTTTTGAGTTATGCTCCACTCAGGTGAAAAATTAGGTATGAAAAATAACAAAGGGCAATAACTCAAAAATTATGAAAGGTAGAGTTATCATTCTTGTGCACTGCACACCTCCTGAGTGAGATCTATGCACCTATGAAGTTTCATGTTAATATCTCATAGGCTTTTGGAGTTATGCTCTGGACAAAAATCAATCTTGAAAAATAACAAAGGGCAATAACTCAAAATTCATGCAAGGTAGAGTTATCATTCTTGTGCACTGCACTCCTCCTCAATGAGGTCTATCCACTTATGAAGTTTCAAGTTGATAACTCAAATACTTATAGTGATATGCTCCGGACAAAAATGTCGGACGGAAGGAGACTATTTCTATATCCTCCGCCGAAAATTTTCGGCGGGGGCTAATAAACATACCTTCAATTTGGCAAGTGTAGTGGGTAAGTTGGCTTTCCCATGCCAGGCATATTTGTTTTTAGCAACACGACTGACTATCTCCACACTTTCTAACACATTAACAATATCATAGATCCTTCTTCTTTCCACCTCTGAAAAAAGTAATTTTAAATAAATAAAATCTTACTTAAAAATGTCCATTCTTCACAGCATTAAACAAAATAATAATTTGTAAGTGTAGTTGCGGTACATGTGACTGTCATAGATTAACAATTGTAATTAACTTGTCCCTAAAGTATATGCTTTCCTATAACCGAATAAACAGTCATATTAGATGGAATTCTTATATAGTATGGTGATTTCTTTTTTAAAGGTTTGCACTATTTTTTTTCATGGTTTCAACTTGTAACAATGAATCATGACACATTTTGTGTGATCATTATATCTTGTTAACTGTTATTAGTGTCTTTGTCGAGTGATTTAACAGTTACTTTTCTGTTATTAGTGTCAAGATTCATGATGGTAACCTACTGTTTCTTTAAATTCTTTACTTAGTCACAAACTATAAACAAGTACATGTATCACTTGTTTAATGGGTATAAATGATCATTGATCAATTAATACTTACGTAATTCCTTTGCAACTTCGTCTAAACATATGTGTATCTTCTCTCCATATTCTGGATGCTCTGGGTACTTTTGTAAAAACCTGTAATTAAAGTCAAGCAGTGAATCAATTATTATATCTGTGTTTAACACAAATTCAAATGTTTTTTTACTTAGTTGAAGATGTTAACAGTTAAAAAAAAATCATGTAAAGATAGTAATTAATAATGAAATATCATTAAATAAAAAGAAAAAAAAGTCTCTTATAAAATAAATTTTCATTCTGTAAAAAAAAACAAATCATTCGAGAAAATGCATATAACATACTTTTGACACAATAATCCAAGTGATTTTTCTTTCCTAGAAGGTCCATACTGTGGACCAAGTTCTTGAGCACTAAGTTCTATGATAGTTTCAAATTGATAATCTTGACTGTTAATGGGACTTTCTTCATCTGAAGTAGCTTGTTTTAATTCATCTCTGTGTCTAAGTTCTGGACTCATAGCATTAAATAGCACTTTAAGATTAGCTGTTGGTGTAAGAGGTTGCCCAGGCACTTCTATCTCATTAGTAGGAGTGCAAGATCTATTTTGATTTTCATCTGAATCACTGTTCTTCAAATTTTCTTTGTTTTGATTCTGTGCACTCATGGCCTTTAAACTTCTATCTATTTGTTTAAGATCCATTCTGATAGTGTTTTTAGCAAAAGGAACTCTTTCCATATTGATTTCTCCGTCACTGTCGATTTCTGCTTCATTTAAAGATGACTTTATGTGTTCTGGGATCAAATTATCCACCTGACTCATTTCTGAAAAAACAACAAAACAAACTTATCTGTTATCATGATGAAAAGAAAGTATCATATCAAAATTGAAATTATAAATACTTATCAACAAGCAAAACCTCAACATTTCATTTAGATCCACTGTGAATAGCTGTAAACACAATAGCAGTGATCAATTTAGACTGTGTCATTGTGCTAAGGTTCCTCTAAAAATACAAATGGGCTCAATCTTTAGAGCAATTTTTGGCCATATCATTATCAGGCACACTTGTAAAGTTTATGTAGGGAATAAAAACTGTCAATCTTTTATTGTGATTCTGTGTGACAGTTTCAAGTTCAAGACTGCTGGTGAGTTTTACATTAGCAAAGGAAAATGGGTAAACTTACTTTAAACCAAGCTGATATTTTGGGGTAAAAAAAAAACCTCACATAATCTTTAATGTTGACAGTAGCATGAATTGAATGTGTCTCTCAAAGTTTTATATATATGTTTTATGTCATATATATTTTTATTTCTATATTCCTTCGTGAAATATAAACTAGTTAAAAATATGTACATGCCAGTCTTTTACTTTGTTGATTTTCCGATAGTACTATCTGGCTGCTTTTTACTATTCTTCCTGTTACATATATACTACTTTCAAAAACCTGATGAACTTAAACCAGATAGGTGAGAAACTGATAGACCTATCTTAATTAAAATATTGGTCATAATTATCTGATGTGGACAGTTCTCTATCTCTTGTTTGAATTTTAATTTGTTCCTGACACCAAAGATATATACTGTGCTCCTCTCTGTTCACGGTACTTAACACGTTGAAATCAGAATGAAAATAACAAATGAAACTTATGGCAGGGCCGGCAAAATGTGATTTTTGACTTACTTGTCCGTTCTATGTGAAGCATTTTTTAACTTGTCCGTATGATATTTACATAGTTTATTCTTGAAAATTTTCACTTGTCAGTACAGGCTGTGGGACAACCTGGGCAATACGGACAATTGATTTTGCCAGCCCTGTATGGTATATAAAAAAAATTTGCTATAACATATAGGTATTTTCTGCTGTATGGCAAAAGGAAACAACAATATATTCAATCAAAGTCAATTTTAAAGGACCAAACGTAGACCATATGTCGGCCATTTTGAAAACTGTATGTCATCATTTAAATCGCGGTAACAGTGTTACAGTTTAAGTTTTTTCACGTTTCAGTTAAAATTCCTACATATTATTTTGCTTGATTTTAAATATTAAAATCATCCTTACTTTGTACCTCAAAATTTATTTTTTCAACAAACAAGAACATTTAGAAAATGACGATGGTTTCAGACATATGCACAAATTTAATGGACTATTATTGCTTTTTGCAGAAATTTGTAAAATGGTGTTCTATTTCATGCAAAAATCTAAATATGTAAACTATTTTGCACAAAAACTTTGTTGTTAAGGTGTATGAATAAAATATGTCAATTCTGACCAATATTAACACTGGTCACATGAAAATATGCCATTACCGTGAAATAAGTATTGACGCGGAATTTGTGATGTTGAGAATTGTGTAAAAGAAAATGTTTAAAGAAAATTCTTTCTGAAAATAAAAATGAACATGTCCTTATTCTTACTCATATTCAAGATAACTAAAAACGACCCTCCAGTCTACGCGCAAACTAAAATATTTGGGCTTTTGGCTGGTCCTGGACAAATTAAGATCAGTGAAAGCATGCACACAAGCACGATATAAAATTATCTATTGCAATAAACATATAGATCTTAAATTATGTTTAAAAGACACAAGTACATATATCATATTCAATCCCAAAACTGAACAGATTAACTGTTCAAGCATAAAGATAAAATGCTAATAACATAATAACAAACATCACCGCCCCTACATTTTTTCCGCCAAACCCCGAAATCAAAACAAATGTGTTTGCAATAAAAGCACTTACGTAAAACATTCATTTCATCAGATAATAATGAAACATGCAAATTCTGGGGTTTCTGTTAAAGAGTTTAGAAACCAATGAAGTTATTTCAAGCAAAAAAAGTATAACAAAATAAATGTTTTCGTTCTTGACAGTGGTCTTGTCTGTGTTTGTTACACCGCGTTCAAAATTGGCGCGTGATTGTATGCTTTTAGAGCCCGTCTCCTGCATAAGTAAAACTGGGGCATATTTTTTAATCTTTCCATCTCAAGTAAGATGTTAATTAACAAATTAAAAAGAAATATCACAAATATATGCAAATCAGAAGAAACGTTTCTAATTTTACTAATTTCTTAATAAATATTACTTCGACAATAACAAAATTGCTTTATTATAATCTCTAAACCAAGGTCACGCGAAACGAGATGCGACATATTCGCGGAATAAATTCAACATGTCCGCGTACGTTGAAAATGGGTCAAATTCAAAACATTATCATACAATAAAACCACACAATCCGATAAAATAAACTTTCATTTCAAATAAATCAATCCTTCTAATTGACATAAAACAACTGACCGGTATATTTTGAGTTCTGTAGATGAAAACCTACCCACCAACGTAATATAGGTCACCACATCACAAATCCAATATTGAAATAATCTCTAATCGAATCTAAAAAATACTTTATTGGAAGCTTAAACACACCTTTAAGAGAATCATCTACTACCATATGATGCTTAAACGATAAATACATGTAAAATAACCCAAGAATAAGAAAATATATCGTATTTTCCCCAAAATTAGATAGGTACTAATTTGGACAAACTACGTCATGTTTTTAGCTACGATTGATTACAAAATGTCTAAAATACTTTACCTTTAGCTTTTAGTCCTTCTTATTTTGAATAGATCTCAAATGCTGGAACATAACATAACATTAAAACCTATACTTAATGTCTAATTACACTTATCAGCTTTAATATATGATAAAATTCACGGATTATTTGGCGCGGTATGATGTAGCTCCTAGGTGAAGGCGTATCCTCCCACTACCAAATATCCAATCAAATTGAATTCAGATTTACCGTAGCAGACCTCTAGCCAATCAAAAGCTGATTTATCCAGCGGACAAAGTTCATTATGTCATTTTAACGGGTCAATAAACACAGACATGTCTGTACTATTCATGTACATGGAAAAAGTACGGGAAAACGTGTCAAATCTGGAAGCACTAATAGACGGTTTGATGATACTATGTTTGGTGACCCAATACTTTTGTAAAATTGAAATTTAATATTATGCTTTATATCATGTAATATTTCCCATAAAGTCTACTGTTTTATTGAAAAATTGAAATCAATAGTTCCCAGATCCATCATTTAACTGCAAAAAGTGATGACGTAGAACACAATTTGAGTCTGAGAATGACTAAATGTAGAAGCTCTGTACTAGAATGTTTATCTTTTGTTTTGGACATAAATAATCACGTGTAACGAATTTTTAGACCAGATTAAGCCATTTTCGTTGTAGAAATTAGCCAGGATTTTGGTTACTTACCTAGTGCAACTTAAAATATATAGTTAGGAATGTTTTTCAAGATAATATGACACTTCAATGTTTACACCAGAATTAAATGGATTTGATGGCGAATATATATGAAATTGATTTTACATGTTATTATTTTTTAATTTTATCATGAATTTACATTATGTGAAAACTTGGATTTTTTTCTCTGCAGTAAACCTCTTGTGCAATGTTGCATATAACTGCAAAGTGCTTGCTTAAGGAAGATTATTATTAAACATCAATTAACACAGCAGGTGGTTGATAAAGGGTAAAGTGACACCTTTCACCTTTGATCAGTAACATTTGTTACATTAATCAACACCTTTGGTGTGAAGTGTGGAGGCCAGCAGTCTGCATTAGGGTAATCAAATGGACTGTAAAAATATTTTTAAGTTTACACAGATTTAGTAACATCTTTAAATAAAGTATTATTGAAAAGGCATTATACCCCTTCATATTTTTAACTTTTAGTTATAAATAATTATTGAATCAATTTGAGATGTTATTATGTATATATATATTTTTGACTGCTTTAGATAATCCAGACCAATCTGAATCCTGATTAAATGAATTAATTGCTAATTATAAATCAATAAGTGTTAAAAATAGAAAAAAACTTACTTAATTTAAAAGTAATAATACTGACTTAATATAGTATACATGTATTCAAATACTGATAACTATGTATACTTTTATTACAGATTAAATCACTGATGGATTTAAACAAAAAACAATAAAAACATGTTATAATGGCATCTGCAGGTTCAAGTCCAGCTAGATCACTAACTCAGAGACCCCAGAACAATTCCATTGATGACACAGTCAAGGTAAAGCTTTGTTTTTCATTGAACTGATAGATGATAGATTCATTTGCAGTGGCCATCACATAGTCCAGGGGCTTTCTGTTTGAAAGACGCTGTATAGTCCTAGAAATTTGCAGTGGTCATCACAGACATCACCCAGGCTTAAACTTTAGCCTGCTGAAACCGAAAATAAATACCCTTTGCCACCAGCATACAGACATACCAGCCTGCACATCAATAGCTTTTGATAATGAAATACCTTAAATTTTAAATTGTTTCATGTGCAAGTGAAAATTTGTTACAAATTCAGCAGGCTAAGGGTTGAAATATTCCCTATTTTTACTGAAAAACTTTCCTTTTTATAACAGGGGCTTCAAATTTAATAGACACTGCTTATAAAGAGACTGGTCTTAAATTTCTGGATCTATTACTTCCTATTCAGTTCATGTCCTAATTTTATACTTACTGATGTTAGAATTTTGAACAATGCCAAATAGCTGATGCCAGCAAATGATCAATCTTTATTTATTTTGCCTATTGTTTAAAATCCTTATCCTCAGTTTAAGAAAAAAAATAACACAATTTTGTGTGTCTGGAAAATATAGAAGGAGATTGGTTTCAATATTTATGACACAAAATGCCTCTTTAATTTGATTACCCAAATGCTAAAGGAGTTCTTTTGAATATTCCACAAAATAGTAATGTCGCTTCTTTTTTCAGGAACGTATTGAATAAGATTGGGAGAAGTAAATGTATATATCTATTGAATGTCTACAACATATTCATAGCTTTATTGAATATTCATGAGCAGTAAATGCATGAATGCTAAAATGGGAAATGTTGATGCTGAGATTTTTTTGCTGACTTTTAGAAGTGTTATAAGATACATGTTTTTTACATTTTATGTAAAGGACATTTCCAACTTTAACCTTTAAACAGTTTTATAAGTGAGTTCATTATCAATTAGAGTAATATAATGAAATTATTTTGTTATATCTTATAAATGTATTACCTATTTTATCAGCATCCAATGACATGCAAGTATATTGTAGTAATCATGGTGAAAGAGAATTGGTAAGAATCAGTTTGACAACAGATAATCACATTTCTATCCTTTTAGTTTGAGATGAAGTCTGTATGTATTTTGTTTAGACATGTCCATAGTTTCATATTATAGTTAAAAAAAAATTGTAAAGAATACGTCAACAATATTATACATTTATAGGCCATTTGTATTAGCAGTTTCATTATATTGGCATATCAGCATACACAACATAAGAAAGTATTACCAAGATATCACAATTTACATTAAAATGCATCACAAATGCAACAATACCAGAAAATTATTACCGGAAGCAGCAATATCTGCAAGTATTTCCTTTCTCGACTGCATGCAGTTATTTATATTAGTGAGTAATTAACCAGTAAAATAAAGAAATAAGTTGTTTACTTACTGCCCGATGTCATAAAATATGGATGATCGTCATGAACCACCATTTTTACTCCAAAGTATTTCTTTCTAATGTTAAAATCCACAAAATTACCACTGTTCGACAATCAATATAGTTACGCTTTTCATTGCATCAAAATAATGATTTACATGTTTTCACAAATATTTAATTTATCTGAAGAAATATGTTAAAGTCTGTCACATTCTTGTGTGTATTTTACTTTTTAGTTTTAGTAATTTGATTGAAATCTTAACAAAAATATCTTTTCTTTTGATGAAATATTTGTGTCTTGATTAGTTATAAATTTAAGATCTGTTATGGTCAGTTAAGGTCAAAGAATCTTTTTATATATGATACCAATAGTCCACTTTTTTTTATCAGACCCTATGTCTGACAACATGTAAGTAATGTAACAGTACTTTCAAGATAAGGGTCACATTGCACATTGTTTCAATTAGATAGTTTTTGTGACCTGTCAAGAAAAATAAACCTGTCTAAGTAGTGACATAATGTTGGATAATTTAAAAAATATTACCAAGGAAACAAGTTGCCTGAGGTGGAGTAACAAAATGGGGGTTCTTCTCATTTAGTTTGAGTTGTATTTTAAAAAATTAAATATTTTTATACTGGAAAGAGTTGTAACATAGAAAGTCTCACTGTACTTAAACTGGAAAAAAAATGTTCCAGAACAAAAATATTATTTTACTATTTAAAGTATGATTATAATAATTAAGCACTGATTTTGTGCATATGCAATTCATTCTTATAGAAATATACAAACATTGTATAAATTGCTTTAGAAGTATTCTTATTAGATTATCAAATAAGAATTTTGTTAATTACAAACAGCAGATATATAGCTTTAGATAAGATGACTGAAGCACTTATAACAAAACTTGAAATTTTCTAAATAAATTTTATTTGTAGTTTTGATAATTTGTGTTACATACAATTTGGTGAATATTAGTTTGATTTTATGTGAAAATGTAGCCTCTCTTTTACTTGTAGTAAATTTGACCTTGATCAGAGCAATCAGGGAGAAAATGGGTTAAATGATCAAGAAAGTAGTGCAGCTTTCATCATAAAGATGTTATCCAGAACTAGGCCAATGTGGGTTTTACCTGTCTCTGTGGTACAAATAAACTTTTACATTATAATAAGCTTGATGGCCCACTACCCGTTCACAAATAAGTAATCTGCATGTTGCGCTTACTGGTAGTAGTATTTACCAAGATTTATTTGCATGGGTTCAAGTTTTCAGGCATTTGCCTGAAATTCAGGTTTTTTTCTACTCCTGAAAGCTCTCTTTGTCTATATAAAACCAATCATTTTAATACTAAATTCAGGGTTTTCAGGTTTTCTGATATTTTCAACTTGCACCCATCTACTTGTACCATAAGGGATTACTTCGGAAAAACCCACATTGGTCAAGTTTTTGAGTATCTCTATTAATGTATGGAAAGGCGTCATAAAAGCCAATATGGTTTTCTTGTCACACTGATCAGTTACTGATGACATTATGTAACTTTTATCTATGGCCATCATAGCCTATAGGTAAATAAATTAACATTGTATGTCTTAACAAAGTGAAGTATGGCAACAAACAATATCTTTGCTTTCAACTGGAGATTTTATCTCACTTCTCATATTTGTCAAGATTAAACAGATCTTAGATACTGTAAAATTAAATACATTATGCAATTGATATAGATAAAGGTACATTTCAGTGATAGGTTGAAGTGTTAAGATAAGGTAGAGTATATATTGGAGAGTATTTTTCGTATGCAAATTCTGAGGCTTGATTACTAACCAATATTTTGAGACCAAATTATGTTTAAAAAAAAAAACCCAGCTTTAATAAGGTTTGAATTCTCTTAGAACTAAAAATTTAGGAATCCTAAATATACTTATCATTTGTAATGACCCAGCCCAAAGTTAGGAATGAGCAAAAGTTTTTTGTTATGCCAAAAACAGCAGGAAGTATAGCTGAGGCAAAGGTAGGGGCATTTTGCAGTGATTTTAGCAGAACTTTGACAAGGGTTAAAAGCAATATCCCCAGTATTTCCTTCATTTATGGTGTACAGGATGAGATTATAATATACCGTAGGTTTTTAAATTACTATTATAGCAATGAGAATCTAAAAGTCTGGACTGATAGACTTTCTGCCCATGTTTACAAGTACTGCTTGTTTTTAGATAAAACAAAACCCTGTAATCGGGAATTGTCATGAAAAATTATACAGCAAACAAAACTATCTCAATGATTGTTATAATGTGTTTAAACAGCCGATTTTATAAGGGATTAAAATGCTTTTAGAGGCATAAAACGTTCTGTTCAAATGAACTGTGATATAAAAAAAGTAAAGAGTTTTTTTTTTCATGGCATGCGAGAAGCATTGATGAGTCCCTTGATGGTCTGTACAATATGCCAGAAATCTTGTGGCAGGAGCGACCCTATCGATTATGTATTTTTTATACAATTTCGCTACTTATTATGTATCAGTTATTGAAACTGACCCACTTTTATTGCTTTCTGGTTATTTTCTTGCGATCAGATATATAAATAATACATCCAAAAGGATAGTTAATGTGAAAAAAACTCATTTATTAATGGTATGGTTTCTGAGTGGTCTTTGCTGATAGAGACAATGTAACAGGTTTCATTGACATAAAGATTTACTAAAAGTCATAGTGGATGCCTCAAAGTCAAATTTAGCTCATTTTCATTGCTTAATTTGCTTTATTTTTGAATTTTGAATCCATGTCAATTACCAAAAAGAGGTCAAAATAAACAGAAATTGCCCTTACTGCTTGAGTAAGGCAGAAGAAATATGGTGATAAAAACTGCAAAATCAGTTCTTAATCGAACAGAACATATAAATTATTACTATCTTTTTACTTTTCTTAAAATCTTAGTGCATTTTTTTATTTTCTTGAAATATTTGAGCTCATCTGGAGTCATGCGGGTTTAATATCCATCAAGCATAGGTTCTATAATATACACAGGTGCCATATATAAAGGGGCACCAGAGCTCATCTACACCACATATAGCCATCCGGTTAGCTCAATAGGAAGAGCGCTGGACTGTGAATCGGGCAACCCGGGTTCGATTCCTGGACGGCACAGGTCACTTTCATTGTGATTGATATTGAAATCCTTTCTACAATCATTCATACCGTACCTCTGCTCTGGCATGTACAGTTTTCAGTTCCTTGCGAAAGTGAAGGCAAGTAGTACTGGTAAACTGCTTGACAGCCTGCCCAGGAACGATGCGGTGGTTGAACTGTGCTCTGGTGAATTCAATGTGGCTTATTGTTGTGATCCGGAGTGAAAATACCAAAACCACCACCATCTCCACCACCAGCATGTCTACTAGTTGTGCAGTGTAAGTGTGACTCGAGAAACAAAACCTTGAAAAAAAAATTCATTGAAGTAAATACATTGTTTATAATTAGCACATTCAATGTTTCTGTATTGTGCGGTCAAGTACTTATCTGTTGCTCTTTTGTTTCTGCTTTTATCTGTCAACTTCTCCTCATGTATGATTTTCAAGAGTTCTGGAAGGGGGGTGGCATTTGAAATTTTGTTTACCCTGTAGTATGGAAATATGTGACTTAAATACTTGCAATGTCACCTGTAATATTCTCTCATACACTGAGCTAAAAGTTGCTGGCAAATACACATAATTCCATATCATGTAACATTTAATATTAAAATATTATAGAACTTACAAATCAAGAAAATTAAACAAACCTCTTAAATTTAGGTACATATAAAGACTGTGACTGCTATGCATATAAGAATTAAAAAGGAAAATATCCAAATTAAGACAATACAGTTTGTAATGTCATTGAAATACTTTTTGTTTGTTGCTAAATAGGATAATTCTTGTTTGTTGCTGGGAGAACAAATTGCAACATGGAATTGTTCATTCAGAAATGAAGCTCAGCTTTGAGATAATGAAATAAAAGATTGTTTTTGTGATGTCAGCTTTTATTCAGTCATTTTAGAGGAAAGCATGTCACTTTTATAACTTCCAAGTTCCGATACAGTGAGAATCAATATCATTTGGAATTCTCCGCCAAGACGATATTATACCTCAGTCAACCATTGATTAAAGTAATTCCAGCAATGCTTTTCTTCCGTGAAAAAAAAGACGTAAGGAGAAAATTTGTCCTGATGACTCATTCAATGTTGTCATTTTGTAATGTCCTTAATAACCTTTTTTCCTTTCCCTGAGGAATTCGCGGAAGATTTAAGCTCATTTACAGTATTGGAATTTTGTCACCGTTAAAATTCCAATAATAAGTCTGTTTGTCTCGGTATCTAATACCGTAGTTGCAAACATTTCCGAGATAATTGATATAATGATATGTGTGTAGAATATTGAACTAGAATCTTCCTGTCATGATACTATAATGGAGAATTCCGCTATCGAGGAATAATTTTAAAATATCCTCCTATTGTCATGAGAATCACTTTATGTGATAGTCACTTTAAGTACATCATATCGCTGAAGAGGCAAACAGTATTAAATTTGCTCATCATTCTGTGTATTTTAAAAATTATCTGTAGAACAAAATTTCTTTGACAATAAAACAAAAAAGTCAGATTTCTCTAAAATTCAGCTCATGAAATTTTAGTTTTTAGAGAAATAATCAGACGTTAGTTTTTGATGGATGATTGTGACATACCAGATAAAAACCATGATGTATCTTATTTTGGTGAGAAATTAACTGTTAGTTTAGAGTTATCAGGACCATATACAGATTTGATGAAGCCATCAGATAACATAATAATTAATCTTTATAGAGTACATGTATGCTATCTCTGATATAATGCTTGTAACCCATGCCATCTGAGCGAAGAGCAAGGCCTGGAGCTTACATATTACAGTCTGACCATTCTCTGTACTATAAGGTGCACAAATTTAATTATTCAATTGATACTTCAAACTAAACATACGGTAGATGGTTCCAAATTCAAACAAGGGGACAGCATGTGGTGTAAATGGTTATCTGTTAAGGGTAACAACTACTGTATGTGTAGAAATATTTGCGGGCTTTAAATTGTCACGATCTTTGGGATGACATAGTATTATATATAGTATGACTTTCATGTTTATTATTCAAATGTAGAAAGGTATGGGTAAAATCATTACATTTGGGAAATGTTAAAGCGCAAATTCTATATAAATACACATTAGACAGAGTAATTTGTAACCTTCATGACAGCAGGCCAAAAAGTCATGAGATTATAATGATCCTAATATTTTCATTGATGTTTCAAAATTGACTACTCTAAGTATACTTTCCTGTGCTGGTACTTATTAAGTTAATAGATATAATGGATAGAATAAAGTTGATGACAACATTGTTTGATATAAAGTGTGCCAAACATTTGAGATATTACTATTTTTTGATGTTTTGCTTCCATTTAGCAACTCTGATTATTATGATGAACTCTCAGTGATTTTGTGTGGGTCAGGGTGCCTCATTTTGATTTTTTGTTCAAACTGTCAATTTTGGAAATAGAACTGTCTGAATATGAAGCCTTATTTGAATTTTCTTAATCATGTTCTCCATACAGAAATGAGATTTGAGAAATTGAATCTCTTGTTTACATATGTCTGTTTGATGATTTGATCAGACGCTGAAGTGATGGCTATATTCCCATTTGTGTCATATTGTGTCAATGTTGCCATTGACTTTACTTCAGCTTAAGTGACATAAAGTAATTAAATGAGGTTTTTGAAATAGAGAATGCTTTCCACGAGGTATAATATTAATTTGAGATACATGTATTATAGTGTAATATTAGTTTAAATTTATATATTTAAGCTTTAAAGATCTTGCAACTTATATTTATCTTAAACGACTTTCTTATCCTCTTCCTGGAACTAAACATTGCTAGTGTCATTGTAACTAGAATAGGTCTTAATATTGGCAGACATCCTAATTGGTAGGCCATGTAGCTCTCATAGTAACTGATTTATATTATCACTCCTCTAACCTGTGACTAGGAAACTTGATCCAATGCCATCATCATCACTCAGCCACCCTATGCTTATTTCTATTGCTACCATTATCTCAAAACTACTCAACACTTAGTTTATACAAATTTATTTAAGTTCGATTGTGTTAGAAGCTATAGGCTTATTAAAAAACACTCTTGAATCTGTTCCTGGAACCAACCAGTACTAGACAATGAGTGTAACGTTTCTCGCTCACGGAAACAACGGCCTGCCCCTGACGGGGTTTGAACCCAGACGATCAGCAATACTTAGATTACTAGTCGGATGCGTTAATCTGACTCAGCTATGCCACTACTAAACACTTATCAATAGGAAACTGGGACAACTTTGTTACCATAATCACTAAGCCATTACCATTATCACTTAGTCACCCTTCTCTTATCACTAGTAAACTGTGTCCACTGCTACAATTATCACTAAGTCATCCTATGTTCATCACTAGGAAACTGTTTACAC
Source organism: Ruditapes philippinarum (assembly GCF_026571515.1). Classification (NCBI taxonomy): domain Eukaryota; kingdom Metazoa; phylum Mollusca; class Bivalvia; order Venerida; family Veneridae; genus Ruditapes; species Ruditapes philippinarum. Next base: position 113,459 of record NW_026852520.1, read on the forward strand.
TGATACAATTATCAGTAAGCCACCCTACACTAAATATCACTAGGAAACTGTGTCCACTGCTACCATTATCACTAAGCCACTCTATGCATATCACTAGGAAACTGTGACAACTTTGTTACCATAATCACTAAGCCACCTTGCACTTATCCTTAGGAAACTGTGTCCATTGCTACTATAATCACTAGGCCACACTATGCTTATCACTTGGAAACTGTCTTGACTGCTAAAATTATCACTAAGCCACCCCATGCTTATCAAAAGGAAACTGTGTCAATTTCTACCATTATCATTAAACCACACTATACTTACTATCATAAGGAAACTGTGTTCACTGTTACCATTATCATTTAAGCTACCCTATGTTTATCACTAGGAAACTTAATGTCAACTGCTTTCATTATCACTAAGCCACCCTACGATTATCTCGAGGAAACTGTGTCCACTGTTACCATTATCACTAAGCCACCCTATGCCTACTACCGCCTCCGTGGTCGAGGGGTTAGAGTCGATGACTTCTAATCCAGTTACCTCTCTGGCGTGGGTTCGATCCCCGGGAGATGCTTTGGTAGTTTAGCGCGGAGGAAGGTAGTCTAGTACTGGTGTAACTCTCCAGGAACGATGGTTAGGAAACTACCCGCCTATATGACTGAAATACTGTTGGAAAAAGGCGTAAAATGAAACAAACAAACAAACCCTATGCCTATCACTAGGAAAGACTACTGTATTACTGTTATCACTAAGCCACCCTGCACTTATCACTAGGAAAGGGTGTCCACTGCTACAATTATCATTAGGCTTGCTCCTCATACCATTAGGCAATATTCTACCTCTTCCCTTATCTTTAAGCCACCACTAAGTTTTATATTTAATTCTGGAATGAAAAATGTATTTTGCACTTGATATAAATCATGGAAAAAACCCATATAAAATGTCATTTATAACACTTCAGAAGGAGATGCCTTTACAGATTTAAGTTGGCAACCTGAGAAATAAACATTAATTACCTTAATAGTATAATCATGACTTAAATTGCCTTATAAAATGGAAATTCTTCTCTCTTTTGTTTCTTTGCTGGAACTTTTGCTCTGGGTTCATGGTTCCTATGAGATTTCTGACCTTTAAAGGTGTGCAAAAATCATCATGAAAATGGAATTGTCTGTTAGAGCGATTATTTTAAAGTGATTCCTCTGCAGAAAATGAGAATTTCAGAGACTGTTCCTCATTTGATCTGATTTTGCTTGACACATCACCTTTTGACATTGATAATCCAATAGATGCACCAGGCATAAAAAAGTGAAACTGACACTTAATGACTTTATGTGTTAATAGTGTGATGTTGGTCTGCTTGTTTTTGCATGGTATTACTTTAAATAATGGTTGTCTCATGTTGTTTCTGGTGCAAAGGTTAAATACATGAGCTTAATAATAAGACATCAAGGTACATTGTATAAGATTAGCATAATCGTCACCGTAGTGCAGTAACAGGTTAACTCCTAATATAATTAAATAGGAGTTTACCTGTTACTGCACTAAGGTGACAAATAATTATGTATGTATTGAAATAAAATATGAAAAGTTTTGGGCTTAAACATGTACTTGGAGTGACAATAATAATAGTCACACAAACTTAATTAGCTCTAAATCGTTTGATTTTGGCTACCATATTTGATACCTATTTTTGAAATTGCAACATTTAGTTTCTATGGTGATTTTTCTCTATCTTGTCATGATTCACCATTTCTGACCACTTTCATCATTTCTGACCACTATCATCATTTCTGACCACTATCACCATTTCTGACCACTATCATCATTTCTGACCACTGTCATCATTTCTGACCACTATCATCATTTCTGTCAACTATCATTATTTCTGACCACTGTCATCATTTCTGACCACTATCATCATTTCTGACCACTATCATCATTTCTGACCACTATCATTATTTCTGACCACTATCATCATTTCTGACCACTATCATCATTTCTGACCACTATCATCATTTCTGACCACTATCATTATTTCTGACCACTATCATTATTTCTGACCACTATCATCATTTCTGACCACTATCATCATTTCTGACCACTATCATTATTTCTGACCACTATCATCATTTCTGACCACTATCACCATTTCTGACCACTATCATCATTTCTGACCACTATCATTATTTCTGACCACTATCATCATTTCTGACCACTATCATCAACCTTATAAATGATTTGATGTTGTACAGGGTTAGAAAAATGTGCATCCTGATTGCGATGTGAACTTGGTTCACCTTGATTTCTGTTTTGCATCTTTTTCAATTGATATACAGACTACAGAGGAGTTTGCATACCTTTTCCCATGTTAGACTTAAAAATAAGTTTTTAAGACCATCACATAATTTATTATACTATTTCTCTAACTGATGTTATTACAAGGTCATTATAGTCTTTGCCATGATGGGAAGTTCCTCAGTCAAACTTGTTTTCAGAGATAAAAATTTCGGTTCCTTAAATACAGATTATCTTCTCAAAGGAATGCCATTTTATTGTATTTTGAAAGGAACTGTCTTATCATCAAAAAAATTGAACTGTCAGATTTGTAACTGTTCTTTGATTGGATTAGTTTCAGTCAAAAGATAGTTTCTCTGAGAATGGGTTTCAGCTTGACACAATTCAATTTGACATTAATGATAGGACTGAAATACTGGGAGGAAAAAATGTGAAACTCCCATAATGCATTATCTTAGCGGTTTGTTTTGCTCCGAGCATAAACATGATTTGTATAGATCTTTCTCGTGTCATTTAAGGTCCCGATGGAATTGTACTCCATATACGGGAGTTGTTGATCAAAGCGTAAGTTAGAGTAATCAAGGCCGTAGACAAAGTTATGGCAGGGAGAATATAGATATTAGGGAAGCACCTCGAAGCTGGCATAATAGGCGCCAGTAGTATCCCAGAAGGAGGATCTCATTTCTTCCCATGTAGAAAATGTAGTCTGTGGCAAAAAATTCTGTCTGAAAATTGATGTCTTAAGCGCAAGAGTACTGTATCGGCTTCAATTTTTGTATGTTGTATCAACGGCCTTGCCCCAAGTCAATGAAATGCATTAATCGAAAGTCTCTTCTAGCTTTTAATAACAAAGGAGTATCAAGTTAATCATATCTAACGGAGAGTTGAGAAAAGTTGTCAGCATTGTTGTGCTGATGATTTATGTGGAGGTACCAAAATTAATGGGCTTTGTCATTACTATAATGTTAATGTTCTTGTATCATGTCTGAAATGAACTGTTTGAAGTTTTCCATACCATCAAAAGCTTGTATGATTTTGACGAACATTGCTATATGTTGACTGTAATATAAATATATGTCCCTTCTGTTAGTGCTGATTTAATCTTTGTAAGCTAAAGAAATAATAATTATTGGCGTCCGCGCCGAAGCGCGGCGCCCCTTTATGGAACGAAATCAGATTTTGTGAAAGGGCGACAGCAACTTCTCGAGCCTTTAAGTCGGTCATGATAAAAGCCGATCATTCCGATCGGTATGAGGGTGCTTGATTATTAATTAAATGTCGCGATATGTTGTAATGAATAGCGAACTGGAGATTTTCGCAATGCAAACATTTTCAAATGCAATTAACCTTTTCATTTTCAAATGCAATAACCTTTTCCGTCTCTTCGGTTTTTTATTTATCATTTTGTAGTACACAGGTATAGATACACATGGTATGTTAAAATAGAATGATGAGTTGATGACCTAAATATTCCGAAAATCTATTTATAGAGGGATGTACTCCTATCCGTAATTCCGGTCTCTCCCGGTCTATTTTGACCGTGATACTAGTGACCGGCGAAAAGTATCACACGTTAATTGTCCGATCTCTCCCGGTTTTTGGAGTAGATGTTTGATATCGTTACAGAACAGAACAAATATTTTACAGATAAATAAGCTTTTTTCCAAAATGAATGTTTGTCACTTAGTTTGGTTACAATAATTAATAAACATAGATCAACTCTCAAATATATTGATTATTATATATACATAAACATACATTTCGAAAAAAACAACAACAACAACAATAGCATGTTTCATTTTATCTATACGAGATATAAACAATAAATATGTACAATAATTGTGAGAAAAGGTACATTTTTATGGTTTTAATATGACTCTATTAACTTTGAAACATTTTATTTTATTTGTTATTCGTGTTTAGTAAAGATGCCGGTGAATTATTCAAAGTAACAAATTAGATTTTATTAATGATTTGATTTTGAATGATAATTTAAAAAATGATAAAGAAAAATACAAATGTACATGTACATGGTTTAAGAATAAATAATATTATATATTGAAAGATTAACCATTAATTTACTGACTTTTTCCAGTAAAGTTTTGACTTATAATCGTCGGTCAATATGACATTTGAATTCTTAAAATTTATTTTACAATTTTAATAAAAAAAAGAATAGTAAACGTAAAATACTCAGTATTAAAATAGCACATAAAAACACAAAAAGAGAGAGGAAAACAATATTCATAAAATCTGTATTAATTTTTCTGTTATTAAAATAGATATTACAATTATTGTATAATAAACAATAATGCTCAACATGACATGGTAATATAACCAGTGTCATATTTTTACTAAGTGTGAACAGATACCTTAAGAGGGGGTCTTCGCTAATAACGAATACATAATAAGGGACAATTCCACAAGAGTGGTGTTGATCATGCATTACACATGGGTATGGATGATAAATGATTGTATACATGTATATCCGTTGCCAATCAAAGTTCATAATGAACAATGTCTTCCGTCCGTTCATTTTGGTAAAAACCAATTAACCATTGAAAAGTTTATAAGAATATCTTGACATCATATGTCTACTAGTTCATCTTCACTTTCTTATTTCTTGCTTGGACGCCCTTTGATGCTTTGCATCAATGCTTTTCTTGTGTAACACTGTAATAAAACAGTCTAAACAGGAGTCTGAGAAGATAACTCTTCCAACAATTAGTTTGATTTTTCTTTACTATTACTTCCCTTTTAGGTTTGATATAGTTTTAATATATCTATTTAATAATTTGTGCTGAATGCTTTAATTCCTTAAAATAGTGTAATACCAGGTAATTTACATCACATGAAGATGATAAAGTTATATATTTAGACATGTTTATGTACTAAGATTTGGCTCCAGAATATTCAGCATACCAGGATATTATGATATAAATTCCTACTAATAAATTATCAGGTCACACAGTGGCTACATAGAAATTGGCATACTTCCTTGTGAAAATGTCTGGACAATATTGCTTCCACATGTCACAAATCATAATATAATTATCACCTTTGTACGACCTTTGTGATTGAGGTCAAATTCTAGGCATATCATTGGTTATCTTTGGTCATGTGACTAGTGTCAATTTCATAGATCATAAATTTTGATAATCATCTGGGCAGGATTACTGATTAGTTAGTGATAAGGCATGATGTGTTTAATTATTCAGTTGAGTGACATTAATGTCTTCCGAAAATTCTTGTAAATACAATATTGTAATGACAATATCTACTGTTCAGCTATTTTATCTGTTTACAGAAATGGTAAAATATTGCTATAAATTAAATTTAACATAATTATAGAAATGTTGCAGATTGAAAGAAATGAAGTTGTTTTGTGAATTATGTTCAACTTGGTTTTCTTTACACTTCCCTGTGACAAGCAAAAGCTAGAAGAGGGTTTCTTAGAATGACCATAGAGTGACACTAATTAAAGCAGCATTCCTCAAGATTTATGCTTATTTTCATAAAAACTTTGAAAATTTATTCAAGTAAAATACAATGTATTTTGAAATAGACAAAGAAAGTAATTTACATATTGCAAATAGCAATGAAAATTACCCCCCAAAAGGTCAAAATATGCAAAAGTAGCCCATACTGTGTTAGTCATGCAGTAGGAATGTTGTGATAAATACTGCAAAATTAGTCATTAAATAACTATAACAAATAACATGTAAATTATTAGTTGATTCTTGAATCTTTTTATTACTTTTCTTAAATCGTAGTACTTTTTTCTCGAGCTTGATTTTCTTGAAATATTTTGGCTCATCTGGTGGCATGCAGCTTTAACAACTAGTTTATAATCTGAAGTAGCCACCAATGATTACCAAAAACTTGGCTTAAAAAAATAAAAAAATGTACCAGGAATTAACTCATCTCATAGCTAAACTTAAATTTGATATTTATAAAAAATGTATTTTGTCATTCTCCTGTAATAGTTTATTTGCAAGAAATTCTTAATATTATTGTGAATTATTATGTTAGTTTTGTCTCATAAAAACTTTTGTTTAGAATTGTTGAAATTCATTTTTTGTACTTATAAAATGTCAAAAAAATTTAGTTTGAACCAATATCATTTATGTTATTTTGCAAGGGGAACAAATCATGTTGATCATGATAAGCTAGTTTGCTATGGTTTACCTCCCTTATATATATGCTGCTCTTTTCATTAATATCACTGCAGCAGTTTAACAAAAGAAATGATCAATAGAAATAAGTGATACTCAATAAATTTGCAAGGATTAGTCTGATGCAGGATCTTGCATTCATATTACCCTAAAATACTTACTTGGATGCAGAATTTTTTACATCATGCACTCCTCCGTAGTCTATTGGTTGAGGTCACTGACTTCAAACCACTTGCCTCTCATCGCAGTGGGTTCAAGTCCAGACAGGTGTTTTAGATTCTTTCATGTGAGGATTCTGTCATGCTAGCGTATAGAACATTGGTGGTTGTGCCCAGTTATACCTGAAATAATGCGCATAATGGTACCTGAAGTCTTCCTCCACTAGTAAAGCTTGAAAGTCTCCATTTGACCAATACTGTAGCAGTGTGACATAAAACAAAGAGACCCAAAAACTCGTGCATTCAAGTTGATGCAGAAAAAAAAGAAACTTTACACTCATTCCTCACTACTGGTAACGTTTTTAAGAACAGATTCAAGATTTTATAAGTTGTTAGCTTCCTTCACAATGGAACTTAAACCTAAATTAAACATAAACTATATCACAATTCAATAACTGTACAACTAAAACTGATTAGTTTATACAGCATGTATCAGGATTGGTCCCTTAATGTCAAAGAACATGGACATGTGTTTTTTCCCCATAGATCATAAACACTGTACCTTCTTTGATGGCAGTATTTCCATTGGGCCAGTACTGGACTGTTGCTTTGTCTCGAAATTGTAATAATAAATTGTTACTTTTGTGGTCTAATTTCTTAGTGGTCTATATCTAGACCTGATAACAGTAAGTAACCTGCTGTTGCTTATTCTGGTCAGATAATAAAAATGCACCACATGCATCCCACAGTCTCATTTTGAAGTTCTTCCTTTACTATACATCAGGATGTGTGGTAGCTAATATATCCTCTATAGTGCAGATCTTGTATAAAGTGTAGGGCAGGCCGCCATTAAGCATGAATCTGACCAGTTAAATATCACCTTCCCAAGAATAGAATACTAGCTCCTCTCATCATAGTAATTGGTTTCTCTGCCCTCAATATACCATTTGTGCCACTTGTATATGAGTGTTTTTGCAAGTGAATTAGACTTTCCAGAAGTAGCTTTCATTCATTTCCAAGGTTTGAACAGTTGTCTTACCCCAAAATCATGCCAACATTGTATGATGGCAAAATCATGCCAAAATGTCCTACCCCAAAATCATACCAAATTGTCTTACCAAAAAATCATGCCAAATTGTATCACCCAGAATCATACCAAATTGTCTTAACTAAAATCATGCCAAATTGTATCACCCAGAATCATACCAAATTGTCTTAACTAAAATCATGCCAACTTATCTTACCCAAAATCATACCTAATTGTCTTACCCAAAATCATGCCAAATTGTCTTACCCATAATCATGCCAAATTGTCTTACCCTAAATCATACCAAAATTGTCTTACCCCAAAATCATACCCATTGTTGCCTTACCGTAAATCATGCCAAATTGATACCCATAATCATACCAGATTGTCTTACCAATAAAAATACCAAATTGTTTGACGTAAAATCATGCAAAATTGTTTGACCCGAAATCATGCCAAATTGTCTTACCCATAATCATACCAGATTGTCTTACCCAAAATCATGCCAAATTGATACCCAAAATCATTCCAGATTGTCTTACCCATAATAATACCAAATTGTTTGACCCAAAATCATGCAAAATTGTTTGACCCAAAATCATGCCAAATTGTCTTACCCCAAAATCATGCCGAATTGTATGACCCAAAATCATGCCAAATTTTCTCACCCCAAATCATGACAAATTTTCATACCAGAAATCATGTAAAATTGTATGCTGGCTTACTTTCAGACCTCATTTTTACTCTGCAAAAAGATTCATTTTTTTACAGTGAAAAAATTCAAACATCTTGACAGAATTTGCTGTCATCATATTTAAATGATGTTATGTCATTAACTAGATAGTTGCTATGTAAAATGAGGAAAAATTATTATCTAGAGTTTATGGATTTGCAGGTTAGGTAGTGTCAAGCTTTATATGAGGTAGAACATGAGGAGTTGGTACTTCAACCAGTCCAAGAAATTTTTTGTTACATTAAGTGTGTGAGAAAGCTGAAAAAAAAACACAGAACAGTTCTGACAATCAGGGATTAGACCATCTTAAATGGCATCATTGTATCATATTATATCCCTATAACATGTAATAAATATGTCCATAATGTTGGCCATAACTTCAGGCAACTGGATATTTATTATTCATCTGTTTAGGTTAGTAACCAATTTTATACCATTCTATTGCTATTTCTCTATAGAATAAAAGTCCATATCTCATATTCAGTGTAATGTAATTGATTATGCAGACTAAATGAGGAAATAAAATATTGTTTCTTGCTAATGACTGTTTTATGGAAAACATAGCATCCATATTTGTATCTGATAAATGAAGTTTAATGGTAACTTCTCCCACAGATATTGGTCAATGTATGTGTATACGTTAAGTATGAAATCAGAAAATTATAAAATTTATGTTAGCATAATCTGACATTCATCATAAGGCTTAATCTGTATATTATTTGCTTATAATGGAATCAATTTCTTGCTATATATATTTTGAATGAATGAATTATAAATAATTTTTTAAGAATCAGGATTATTTTATCCCATCCCCCTGCCCCTCGAAAATACACTTATTCCCTGGTTTTCACAAATCTTAGATAATGTGTTTAATTAATGATAAAATGCATGTTTAATTAATTGGTTTGATAATGCAGTAACAAGTTAAGTCCTTCTAAGCTTAGTAGGAGTTAACCAGTTATTGCACTGAGGTGACAAATGGTGTATTTTTTTATTACAATGTTTTAGACAAAATGAAAATTAGTGAACATCATAGTTCAGAACTTATATAAATTTTCTGTCTGTAACCTATATAAATAATCATTTTTTGCAATATCTTTTCAAAATTAGAAACTCCATGTTCCTATTTCACTTTTAATTTGATTAAAAGCATCCATATGTTTAATTAGAATTTGATTAATATTATTTTAACTTACAGTTTCATTTTAAGAGATATTTTATGACTGTTGAAATTTAATGACTGCAGATAGGTGTATCGAAATTCCTTAATATATTCTTTATAATTTTAATCTTGTTCTGTTTCCAGGTATATTTGAAGATATATTGCAAATTGTAGAGAAAATAGGATCAGTTTGATTTAAGTACAATTGAACTTACCGTAAAATTCCTAATAAACGCCCCTCCCCTAATAAAGGCCCCCCCAGGCCTTTTGATAAGGAAAACAATCTACTTATCAGTGCTGAACTCATAATTAAAACCATAATTTTATTCAAATCATCCATAGTATTTTATAGTAAACACAAATATGTATAATATGAACTTTAAAACCTTAACACTTTTTAATGTTATTACCAACACTTGCTAACACTAAATGTATTTACAGTGATTTTTGGATTTAGGAAAACTGTATTGTAATAATAGCCCCCTTTTGGAAAATGTTCAGCCCCCGGGGGCGTTTAATAGGAATTTTACGGTAAGTTAAAACTGAGGTTATAACGTGTTAAGCCTCACAGTGAACAAAGACCATGATTGGGATATATTTATGCACCAGTAAATTGTTCCAAACCACCACACCCCTATCCCCACTCCTCCCTGAATGTAGTTCCCATACTGTCAATGAAGTGGTTTGGTTTTGACCAGGTATTTTACCATGTGACAGTTCAGTAAGGGCATGTTTACAGTACATGTAATCTTTAGTAGCATACCTGAATTTAAGTGATTTCCATAGCAAAAGTTAACTTTCCATAGTAACAAGCAATATCTTAAATCTAAGACTTGTCAAAAAAAAAAAACCTATTCATATTTAAAAGGGAATTTTTCAAAATATGTTCTGACTGAATAGGGAATAGTGTACACCATAAACTTGGTCTGCACTGGTCAGTGGTCACATGGGGCCCCATGCAGTTGCCACAAATGGGCTAAAGGTTAAAGATTTGATTCTGCAGGAAATTAAAAAAAAATTGAACTCATAAAATATTTGTGTCACAGGTGAATAAAAAGTCATACTTTAATGTAAAACATCTTATAAAACTATTCCACGGTAGTCCAATTGTCATTCCAGGAATTTGTTGTAATCCATTATCAGGAATATTTGTTTCATTTCCTTTTAAGGTTGTACTTTTTTATTTGAACTGGATTTGTTAATGTTGATATTATACAGTTCTTATTGGAAGGAGAATAATTTGAGCAAATAAAGGATTTCATAGAGAATAAACCTTAACTATTTGTGCAGGAAGTGGAATACATTTTATTCTCTCTTGAAAAGAAAATTAGAATCCAAATAACTTGACATTTATGAACAGTATTCAGAGTTCAAAGTTGTGAAGAGTGTGCATGGGCCAAACATAAGTTAATATGGACCACTCATTCAAAAGTTAAAAATTATAACAAATACTGTGCATTATCCTCAACCAATAAGTCTAAAATAAAAAATAACTTAAAATTTGCATAGTTGAATTTATTTGTTATTTGCATCAGCATCATTAACAACATGTCATTAAAGAAACACATTTAAATATCATTCCATAATTTGTAACAAACAATGTCACATATAAAAACTATATCTTAATCAAAAAGTTAAGGACTAAATACAAAAAGATCTGTTTCATGAATTAAACTTTGAAGGTTGGCCAATTAACTTTTGATATGTAATTTTAAGCCAATGGTAAAGATGAATACATGTATGTTACTGCAACAAATGGCAAAGTAAATGATAAATAAAGACAATTATGTAAATATATAATATCTATATTAGATTTGATTTTAAAGAAACAGCACATGTGGCCTTCAGGAGTGGAAACATGTCAAGGATGTATTAAAACAATCCTTGCTGCATAGGATAAATTATGCATTCTAAGGTCTAGACTCATCTTCCAGCCTGTTGTCATGATGAAGATCAAAGTTCTAAGATGCAGCAAACAGCTAGAAGACAACTTTGTAGGCAGTTAAGAGCTTTCCTGCCATGATGATTACTAACACTTTTGAGACTGGTTGCTATGATGATTCCTGACACTTTTGAGACTGGTTGCTATGATGATTCCTGACACTTTTGAGACTGGTTGCTATGATGATTCTTGACACTTTTGAGACTGGTTGCTATGATGATTCCTGACACTTTTGAGACTGGTTGCTATGATGTTTCCAGACACTTTTGAGACTGGTTGCTATGATGATTCCTGACACTTTTGAGATTGGTTGCTATGACGTTTCCTTTCACTTTTGAGACTGGTTGCTATGATGATTCCTGACACTTTTGAGATTGGTTGCTATGATGATTCCTGACACTTTTGAGACTGGTTGCTATGATGATTCTTGACACTTTTGAGACTGGTTGCTATGATGATTCCTGACACGTTTGAGACTGGTTGCTATGATGTTTCCTTACACTTTTGAGACTGGTTGCTATGATGATTCCTGACACTTCTGAGACTGGTTGCTATGATGTTTCCTGACACTTCTGAGACTGGTTGCTATGGTGATTCCTGACACTTTTGAGATTGGTTGCTATGATGATTCCTGACACTTTTGAGACTGGTTGCTATGATGTTTCCTTACACTTTTGAGACTGGTTGCTATGATGATTCCTGACACTTCTGAGACTGGTTGCTATGATGTTTCCTTACACTTTTGAGACTGGTTGCTATGGTGATTCCTGACACTTTTGAGATTGGTTGCTATGATGATTCCTGACACTTTTGAGACTGGTTGCTATGATGATTCCTGACACTTTTGAGACTGGTTGCTATGATGATTCCTGACACTTTTGAGATTGGTTGCTATGATGATTCCTGACACTTTTGAGACTGGTTGCTATGATGATTCCTGACACTTTTGAGACTGGTTGCTATGATGATTCCTGACACTTCTCAAGACCTAAACAAATAAAAATGGGACAAGTTTGATACCTTTTTTCAGTTTTTTTGTAAAGATACAGTTTTTCTAGTCATCTGGTCATTCTTATGTATGGAAACCTCAGACGGGCCCAAGTCTATTTCAGTTTTTGCATTCCTTAAATCACACTGTTAGAAATACATGTATTGAAGAGTAAATGTAATTGTTACAACCCTCCATAACTATAAATAAAACCTGACAACTGCTTCAATGAATCAGTTCTTTAGTTCAATGGTTTAGAGAAAAAGTTTCTTTTGCTTATGTGAGGGAGTTTTGACTTGGATTATCCCAGCCGATGTCTGGATCTTTTCTGTTCATTGCAGTTTTCTATTACAAACTACTGTAAAAATGTTAGCTTGTCTGGAAAGCCTGACTCCAGGACTTTATTTGAAAACTGAAATGATTTCTGATTTAAAAACTGAAAAGGTTTCTGATTTATAACCAAAATGGTTTCTGATTTATATCTGACTTGAAAATAAGTCATTCTGTTTTCATAAATGACGACTTTCTCAAAAGAGACCGTGTTATCATAGTTACAGTCATGTGCACACTTACTTTCGTAATTATAATTATAATCTTTGACAACTGCATCAGGGAATTGATTCTTTTGCTAATAAGCAAAAGACTGCGAGTTTGAAACCCAATCACAGCTGCATCTTTCCTATAATAATGCATGTATTCATTTGTCTGTTACAAACTATAAATGTTGGTTATAATATACAATATATCAGACTTAGATCAAGCAAGAAGTCCTAATGTGTATTGATTGTGACAGTTTCGTATGAATTATTATCCAAATTGTCTGCATAAAGTTATAAATAAAGAAAAAAAAAGTTTCAATGAATACGAGTTCTATATGCTTCTAGCTTGATTTAGTGTGATTTGTTTTTTGTGTTTTTTTTAGACAATACTCTTCTATATAGACAGCAATTAGCGTGATTGGAAGATTGCATGTCCTACAGTCTATATCTAATGTCATCCCATTTTCCTTAAATTTCTCCCCTATTGTAATCTAGGATACACAATACTACAGGAATTAACTTCATTGTCTGTGACAGTGAAATAATGCATTTCCTGCAGTCTGACATGTTATTGTTTTGTTGGGTTGGCATGTGTAGCTGATTTGGATTTCTGTAAGTGTCCTGGGGAAAATTATATATATACATTACTAGAAATGTAGTGCAATTCTGTGATACTTTTGTAGGAACTCTGCAGATTAGTTTAGGTTCACTTTTCTTACTCTCTAAAACATAACTCTGCTTTTAAAAGAAACTTTTTTCGTTAAGGGAAAAAGTTCTTGTTTTTCATTTATGTAAATGTTATTTAAATACTTGTTGAAAAATGAAAAAAAGTAATCAAAAGATTTTTCTGTTCCTCGAAACTCTAATACAGCTACTTTGGGCTTTTGTTAATTTGGTTAAGGTGTATACATGTAGAATTTTTTCATTAAATATCATTTTTATTCAATGTATAATCCATAGTTTTAATTAAAAGAAAAATAACTTTCCCTTTCCATACTTAATAACTTAAATGGATTTGCCCTATCTGTACATTTTAACCATATTCATCATTTTAGGGGTAAATTTCAAAATAAGTACTGACTCACAGAATAGGGAACAGTGTAGACCATGATTGGATGACAGGGATGTGCTATTTCACCTTGGTCTGCAATGGTTGCATTTGTAGAATCAACCAGTAGACTAGGGGCTAAGTTTAAGGAAGACTTCTTAGCAATGTTCCTTATTCAATCTTTTCTGAGACAACTGAACTTCCATGAATATTGTGTAAGAAATGTTTGAATTTCATGTGAGTATAACATGCTCTTGTTCATGATTATGTCTTATGCATATACGTTGTTTCCTAGCAACATAATTAACTTTGCTAATACAGTGTCTTAAATTGGAAGCATCTTGGAATGATGTAATGCATATTTGATCATAAATGTTACTGACATTTTCTCTGAGTTTTGTTTTGCAAAATCAAAGACCTCAGATCATCCATCTTTTTGTGTTATAATCAACTCGAAACTATTGATGTATCAGGGTATCTTTATATATTTCTTTGTGATAAAATGATTTCATCAGTAATACAATGTTTTAATACATTTTTATTTAATTACAATTTTGAAATTGTATTATGAAATTTAAAAGAAAGAATGTTTATTTTGTACTAGCACAGGCCATCACTATTTCTTTATATTTCAATATGGATAAATCTTTATATTTCAATACAGATAAATCTTTATATTTCAATACAGATAAATCTTTATATTTCAATACGGATAAATCTTTGTGACCATAGTGCAGTAACAGGTTAACTCCTTGTATATTTCATAGGAGTTAATCCGTTACAGCACTTAGGTGACAAATATAAATAAATGTTTGGCAGTTTGCATTGTGGTCTACAAATGCAATACTTTGTCTACAAATGCAATACTTACTTTGTCTACAAATGCAATACTTTTTCTGCAGATGCAATATTTTGTCTACAAATGCAATACTTTGTCTACAAATGCAATACTTTATTTGCCAAGTCAGGATTCTGAATAATTTCAGTATCTATAGATAACATAATGTAAGCCATTATACTCTTATTATAATGCATCTGGATTGTTAAATGTAATATGTTTTCAGCCCTTATTGCTATAAGAGCAATATTGATGCAAATAACAGATTTTGCAGAGTGTAAACTTTTATTGTTTATTCACAGAGAGTGGAATCTTTTCATTTTATGGGACAATTGATTGGAAATATTGCAAAAAAGCAATAAGTTTTAATATGACTGCATGCTTCGAGAAAATGTGGAAATCAGAAAACCAGTCACTTGCACAGAAATTGGTAAGCACTGGTTAAGGATTGACCACTGAGAGATATGACCAAAACCATGTGTTAAAACCATGTGTTTAAATTGGCATATAATATACAAAAAGAAAAACAAACAGAATAAGAAACAACATTTCTTTATTGTCATAATAAATAATTAACTGAACAATCTCCTGTCATATGATTGGTTAGAAAAGTAGGTTAACTGATCTCCTTTAATTTAGAAATTGCTGTTTCATCATAATTTTGTCTTTATTAGCATGATATCATGTTCAACCGTTTCATGTTCAGTCATTCATGAAAATCTGCATGACTTTCTTTGAGAAATGTGGCATTAAATCATGCATTTTTTATTGTTTGATTTCCATTTCATTACTTTGTATGAAAAAGATGGGAGAAATGAACTAGAATAATTTCCTTTAAATGTATATTGATCGAGAACACACAAAAAATCTTCTTTTTATCTCTGTTTTCAAAGTCATATGTTGACAAACCATGTTTCAGACAAATTGCTCCATGGACCATGCAAATTGATAGCATTATTTCATGAAAATTTTCCTTTTTGAAAGCAAATAATTGACTACATAGACGTCATTTGTTACTTTTGTCATTGCATAAATTGGAACCTTGCAAGATTGTTTATGTAAATGTACTCACAGAATTTGACAGAAAATAAGTTTGGTTGACAGAAAAACAAGACACTTCTGTTGTTTACTTTCATGTTGCATTAATGCAAAGTGATTAGAAAATGAGATAATTTTCATGACCAAATAGGGATAGATATATATCTCTTTGATGCCAACATTGACAAATGACACCATTTGATAATGATATTTATCTCTCTATGTTATTTATAGTTCTTTTTAGCTCACCTGTCACAAAGTGACAGGGTGAGCTTTTGTGATCGCTTTTCGTCCGGCGTCCGTCCGGCGTCCGTCCGTCCGTAAACTTTTACTTTAAATGACATCTCCTCATAAACCACTAAGCCAATTTCATCCAAACTTCACAGGAATGTTCCTTTGGTGGTCACCTTAAAGATTGTGTTCAAAGAATTTAATTCCATGCAGAACTCTGGTTGCCATGGCAACCGAAAGAAAAAACCCTTTTAAATATCTTCTTTTAAAAAACATAAGAGCTAGAGCTTAGATATTTGGCATGAAACATCTTCTAGTGAGTGTCTACCAAGTTTGTTCAAAATAAAAAGCCCTGGGGTCAAAATTGGCCCGGCCCTGGGGGGTCATTGATTTTTCCCTATATGCATATAGTAAAACTTAAAAAATCTTTTTTAAAGAACCAAAGAGTTAGAGCTAAAGATATTTAGCATGAAACATGTTCTAATAGTGTCTACCAAGTTTGTTTCAAATAAAAGCCCTGGGGTCAAAATTGCCCCGCCCTGGGGGGGTCATTGATTTTCCCTATATGCATATAGTAAAACTTAAAAAAATCTTCTTTTTAAAGAACTCAAAGAGCTATGGCTAAGATATTTATGCATCAATTCATGTTCTAATAGGTGTTACCAAGTTTGTTCAAAATAAAAAGCCTGGGGTCAAAATTGGCCCGCCCCGGGTCATTGATTTTTCCTTATAAGTTATAGCAAAACTCTTAAAAAATCTTCTTTTGAAAAAACCCAAATAGCTAGAGTTAACGTATATTCTTAAACATGAACATCCACTTTTAGTGAGTGTCTACAAAGTTTGTTCAAATAAAAGCCCTGGGGTCAAAATTGACCCCGCCCCGGGGGTCATTGATTTTCTTTATATGTGTATATATATAGGGGGGCCTATATACAGGTGAGCGACCTCAGGGCCATCATGGCCCTCTTGTTTCTTTTCTTTTTGAATTCTACTGTCATAAATTTCCTTTGAAAGCAAAACATGTAGCTTGATATTTTATAAAGGTTATTTTCAGGTGTTGTGATTTCTGCTTTTACCAATCAATGTATTACACTTTGAATTAAAATGAAGGCTGCGTAAGTTGCTTGGAGGTAAATCTTGTCTACCTTATAATATGGGTTCTAAATTTCTTTTTAAGTGCAACTGACTGGACTGGTTACATGCCATGGGTTTGTATTCTCTGTTCACTGTGTCAAAAATAAAGCTGACCCTTACCATGATATAAATATTTTGAATTGACTTGTCCATCTTTCAATCTTGACAAGATCATTAATCATATTTTGGAAAAATTTCTAAATATTTACTGACTGATAACAAACAGTTTGTAGACCAGGCCAAGACAGCACAGATGTGCAAGTTGATCTTTAAGTCAAGCACTGGTCACATAGGTACATGTAGAAGCAGTCACTGTCAACAAAGAGTTAAATAAAACAACAAACACAACAAAACTTGAGTTTGAAAATACTTACAAGGATTATATTTTGACCTCGATCATGCTTGTGTGTAACCATTTTGATACTACAGTAAACTCAGCTCATAATGATATTCAGGGCACCGACACATTTGTATTGTTGTTATTATATCTGGATATCATTATATCCAGTTATATCCCAGAGGCAACCAGTTTATTAACAAAAGTTTGGACTGTGGCAACATCATTGTTATAAGTGGTAAAATTATCCTTATAAGCAATTTTGTTATAAGTGTAGTTTACTGTATTTGTTGATTTATATAGAGCAATATTACATTACAATACACTGCAGCTAGTTACACAGAAGCATCGTGATATTTATAATACAGTGCAATATTTCTAGAAATATAACAGGAACTAATTGAGATAAAAATGTGAAAATGTTTGAGGCAATCAGAAGATCGCATGACTTGATGATGAAGATTGCATGTCATTCTATTTTGGCAATCTAAATTTCTTTGCAGCAATGATGACTTTGCATTGCTTTATAGTCACATCATTAGCTTCTTTGATAGTTGAACAATGTCTTTCTTTCTTACAGTCTTAAAATAATGTTCTGTGTATTTTAGAACAGGCAGAAGACTTTCCCAATTGACAGGTTTTGTCTAAGGCTATTTCCTTTAATAGAATCTTTCATTAAGTTTTGTTGTCCACAGACAAACATTTGATGTTAAAAGTTTCTAAATTATGACCCTATTATCTACATTTTAGGTAATTTCTCTTTGAGTGTAAGAAATGTATACAAAAAAGTTAAGTTTTTTGAAATGATCAAACAATTTACAGCGTAATAGTCTTTATATTTTTCAGCTTTATTATCTAGGGTTGATGAAAGATATCCTTATAATTAAATAATAATTCTCCATTTTCAAACGATTCTTAAATTATGGATATGGAAAATATTATATTTGCATGACTGAAGTCCTTTTTTCACTTTTCGTGGTATCATTAGGCTCATGCAGCTTAGCCCTTAGCATCTGCACAGTCTGATCAGGATCCATGCTGTTCGCTATCAGTTTCTCTACTTGTAATAGGGTTTGTAAGAGAACAGCATGGATCCTGATCAGACTGCGCAGATGCCCAGGCTTGTCTGGATCCATGCTGGTCTCAAACACATTATGTTGGTTTTGTCGTGACGCGGCTCATATAATTTAATCAGAAAACAATAACAATGTTATTTGGGACTGATATGACAGATTTGTCAGAGTGTTATAATACCTGAATTAATTTTATAATTTCTGTTCATAAAAATTGAGCTTATGATTTCAAAGTTATTTATGATATTGAATCTTCATGAAAACAGTGTGCTTTTATTCTTGCCAAGTTATCTTTTTATGCCACCGCAGCATCTGCGATGCGGTGGCATATAGCGATTCACCTGTGTGTGTGTGTGTGTGTGTGTGTGTGTGTGTGTGTGTGTGTGTGTGTTTGTTTGTTTGTGTGTGTGTGTGTTATATAGATTATATAGTGAACTTAAAAAATCTTCTTGTGAAAAACCACCAGTCCAATTTCAACCAAACTTGGCAGGATTGATCCTTGGGTGAAGGGCTTCCAAAGTTGTTCAAAGAAATTAATTCCATGCAGAAATCTGGTTGCCATGGCAACCAAAAGGAATTATAAGAAATAAATTAAAAAAATCTTCTTGTAAAGACCCAAAAGGCCTAGAGCTTAGATATTTTGCATAAGGCATTGTCTGGTAGAACCTCTACCAAGATTGTTCAAATTATAGCCCTGGGGTCAAAATCGGCTCCGCCCCGGGGGTCATTGATTTTCACTATATGTACATATAGTAAAAACTTAAAATACCTTTTTGTAAAGACCCATAGGCCTAGAGCTTAGATATTTTGCATAAGGCATTGTCTGGTAGACCTCTACCAATATTGTACAAATTATAGCCCTGGGTCAAAATCAGCACTGCCCTGGGGGTCATGGATTTTCACTATATGTACATATAGTAAAAAATTTAAATACCTTCTTGTAAAGACCCAAAAGGCCTAGAGCTTAGATATTTTGCATAAGGCATTGTCTGATAGACCTCTACCCAGATTGTTCAAATTATAGCCCTGGGGTCAAAATCGGCCCGGCCCCGGGGTCATTGATTTTCCTCATATTTACATAGTAAAAACTTATAGTAAAAACTTTAAAAAAAATTCTTCTAGCAATTGACAAATGCTAGAGGTTAGATACTTTGCATGAAACATTGTGAAGTAAACCTCTAGCAAGAATGTTCAAAAATAATAGCCCTGGGGTCAAAAATTGCCCCGCCCCGGGGTCATTGATTTTCAATATATACATATAGTAAAAAAAAAAAAAAAAATCTTATTGTCTGAAGGTACAAGGCTTAGAGCTTTAATATTTGTTAAATGATATCATCTATAGGTACTCTACCAAAGTTGTTCAAATTTTGCCTCTAGTTTCAAAATTAAAAGTGAACTTTGATATCAGCTGACCTAGATTTTGACAAAGTGTATTACATGTTGTCCTTTGATGCAGTCATGAAATTTTAGGCTGTGTGAAATATGACCTTCACCACCAAATTCACTAGACTCAAGTGCATTGATATATTCCTACTCTGATCTTTTATTGAGTTAACAATAGATTTAACCACTAATCTGATAATAAGAATTAGATATGCATTATGACAATCTTCAATTGTATAGAAACAAAAAAATCTGTTCCTACACTACTATTTAGTGTTGTATTATTGCGGTGGCATAGCATTTTTCTCAAATGCAATCTTTTTTTGCATTGCTAAAGTGAGGGATAAATGTCTGTCTTTGAAGAAAAAAACAGGAAGGTCAATTTTTTAAATGGAGTCTTCTTTATTTCCTTGGCAACACTATTGACATCAGTAACTCTGGCTGGAATAATAGCTTGTATAAATGATGGCATGGATCATTGATATTAATTATTGTTGACATATTGTCTGAGGTTTACAAGGATGGGGAGACAGTCTCATGTTTGCCATTTTATATGCTTCTAAATTGCACTCAGGTTTGTCTGTCTTACTGTGTAAACATATAAACATCAACAGAATAACAAAATAATTAAAGCCTTATTTATTTTTATTTCCTTTTTTTATATGCCGGAAAGAATTTCGGACATATTATGTTATACCCCCTGGCGTCCGTCTGTCCGTCCGCACTCACATGACAGTAATTATGTGGCTAGAGGGACAATAGGTAACTGTTCTTTCTCTTTGATGTCATTCATTCCGTAATGCTTTTATGTGGCTATTTTCTTTTGTGTGGCTAAAAAGAACAATAGAGAGAACAAAAGAGTAGCCACATTATTACTCTCCTGTTAGAACATCCGTCCGTACGTCTGTACGTCCGTCCGTTAGCAATTTGGTTTTCGGAGCATAACTTAAGTTCCATTTGGCCCACAGTATTCAAACTTCATAGGATGATTGCCCATATTGGGTAGAAGACCCCTATTGATTTTGGGGCACAAGGTCAAAGGTCAAGGTCACTATTAGCTTAATACTGAAAATGGTTTCCGGAGCATAACTTAAGTTCCATTTGGTCCACAGTTTTCAAACTTCATAGGATGATTGCCCATTTTGGGTAGAAGACCCCTATTGATTTTGGGGTCACAAGGTTAAAGGTCAAGGTCACTATTACCGTAAAACTGAAAATGGTTTCCGGAGTATAATTTAAGTTCCATTTGGCCCACAGTTCTCAAACTTCATACGATGATTGCCCATATTGGGTAGAAACCCCCTATTGATTTTGGGGTCACAAGGTCAAAGGTCAAGGTCACTATTACCGTAAAACTGAAAATGGTTTCAGGAGCATAACTTAAGTTCCATTTGGCCTACAGTTTTCAAACTTCATAGGATGATTGTCCATATTGGGTCCATATTGGGTAGAAGACCTTTATTGATTTTGGGATCACAAGGTCAAAGGTCAAGGTCATTATTAGCTAAATACTGAAAATGGTTTCTGGAGCATAACTTAAGTTCCATTAGGCCCACTGTATTCAAACTTCATAGGACGATTGTCCATATTGGGTAGAAAACCCCTATTGATTTTGGGGTCACAAGGTCAAAGGTCAAGGTCACTATTAGCTTAATACTGAAAATGGTTTCCAGAGCATAACTTAAGTTCCATTTGGCCCACAGTTTTCAAACTTTATAGGATGATTGTCCATATTGGGTAGAAGACCCCCTATTGATTTTGGGGTCACAAAGTGAAAGGTCAAGGTCACTATTACCCTAAAACTGAAAATGGTTTCCGGAGCATAACTTAAGTTCCATTTGGTCCACAGTATTCAAACTTCATAGGATGATTGTCCATATTGGGTAGAAGACCACTATTGATTTTGGGGGTCACAAGGTCAAAGATCAAGGTTACTATCAAATTTAAACTGGAAACAGTTTTCGCTAAATAATTCAAGCATTAATCAACCTACAGCTCAAGTACTTTCGGGCATATAATGCCCCGCCTAGCGGTGCTCTTGTTAAGAATCTCAATCAAAAGTATGTTCATGGCAAACATGGATGACTAAATGATCACTGGCATGGAACATACATGTTCTTTCATAAAGTTGATGTTATTGTCTTTTTGTTTACTCCTAGACAGTATATATGTTTACTCCAATAAATAAATATATATACTTGTAGACATTATATATTTACTCATAGACAATATATGTTTACCCATTCTATTACTCCTAAATAATATATAGTACAATGGTTAACTTCTTCAGTGATTAATCTATACATTAATTAATGGAACAATAATCAGTGATCATCAGTTCTTACAAAACTTTTAATGCAAGCAACAAGAATAATTCTCCTAATGCAACCTGACCAATGGCTCTTTTCTGTTGGCATTGTTATTGTTACTTTCGTTATTTTGAACATTGGATATGTTAATATATTCTGTAATGAAATGTCTTTCAGAATTCTATGACTTAACTGTAATTGAAAATGTTCATGGACAGTTAAAAGTATGTTCAGTTGAAGACCACTGTATAATTGCTGACTCATCAACTATCCATATGTGCTTTTATTCAGGATTGCTTTCGAGATGTCAGAAAAAATGTAAATGTTTTGTTGTTAGTTTTCAGCTTCATTAGTTTACATAAGTGAAAACTTTCTTACAATGTAGTGTTACAATGAAACATTCCTATGATTTATTTTTTTAATCATATATTAAATGAATAATTTTAATGAACCTTTCTTAAGTAAATAGAAATATCATATTTTCAAGGCAATATATAAGTCATGGAATAAAATCAGTGGGATATATACATCCAAGGTCAAGGTTGACATGTTAAATCATCTCCTGTCATAGAACTTTTTCATCATATTCGGGCTTGAGATAGCTTGCAAGGATTAAACTAAAAATGAAAATACTTTTGAATGTTCTAATGGCAACACTGTTGAAATACAGCTAAGTGTAGATGTACTCAATATTTGGCAGAGTCAAACAAGAACTAATATTAATACATCACTCATATCATGTGCCAGTTATTTGTATCCAAACCAAGCAATCCCTGAGGGACACATTTCTGGTAAAATCTCCACCCTGAGAGAGAGAAATTTGAAATTTCTGCGAAATGACACTGTTCTTGTCAGAGCTTATTATTTCCCTTCTATTTTTGGTGCAAAAAAGAAACCACCACATCTAAAAGCTGCAGTGATGGGCCAATGGGAAGGTAAAAAATAACAATTCATTTCCAGTACTAACATTAGCTCCCTCCCCACTCACTCCTTAAATGTGGGGGATGGAATCAAATAACAAACAGTTGCATTATAACACTATCAGGCAAATAAATGTACAGAGAATGTGTAAGATAGTTAAAAGCCAATTTAAAGCTATGTAAACATATTCCTCTTTTAACACTATTGAATTTGTTTGATTTTGAAGTGGTAATTTGCATGTGATATTTACAGTAACATCATTATTTCACTGGTATTAAAGCAGCTTTCACAGAGATCAAGGAGTTTGCAACATGACAAAGCCATTAGAAGACTTGAAAGTTTCCTTTTTTGTTGAAATGTTATATTTACTTGTCCATTTGTGTGCATGGTCTAATTTAAAAACAGGACAGAAATTTCTGTCTCAATTAGTTCTCATTGATGAAGATCCGAGGCTTAATTCAAAGAAGGCATTCTCCCTGTAGAATATTAAAAAGTTAGGATATTGTCCTTACTTTTTATATCATTTATAGTTATTATAAAATATAAAAAGTAGGGCCAATTTCCTAACTAATTCTAAAGAATATGGAATTTCCACTTCTTAGTACAAAGAGGAGATTATATTGACTAAAGATATTTCAAAAGTTACAGAAATATTAATGTTGGTTGTCCATTCGTAAACTTTTACTTTTAACAACATCTCCTCATAAACCTCTTAGCCAATTTCATCCAATCTTTGGAATGTTCCTTTGGTAGTCACCTTTGAAAATTGTTCAAAGAATTTAATTTCATGCAGAACTCTGGTTGCCATGGCAACTGAAAGAAAAAACTTTAAAAAATCTTCTTTTAAAAACCCAAAGAGCTAGAGCTTAGATATTTGGCATGAAAGATCTTCTAGTGAGTATCTACAAAGTTTGTTCAAATGAAAGCCCTGGTTTCAAAATTGGCCCCGCTCTTGGGGTCATTGATTTTCCTTATTTGTACACATCTTTTGGAACTCTTGTTTTCCCGCAGTAATGTTTTTACACATGCACTATTTCAGATACAAATATGAACTTTGTGTAATCAGTTTAATGTTAAAATTTTATATCTGAATTTGTTCTCCTTGTCATGGAGAGTGTTTATAATTAGGTGACTGATTTCAGGGCCATCATCAGGCCCTCTTGTTTATTTAAGTTAAAATGTAACAGAATTCATAGTCTTTGACAGGCAAATTATCTATTTCCTGTAGACAGACATTATTGTAGTGTTTGCCTCTGCATTGGGATGATTAAAGCATTCACATTTGACAGTTTTTGTCTACAGAATATTATATACAACACCAGGCTTTCTATTATTTTCTCAAGAAGGTGTTGAGTTACAATAAAGATGTATTGATGTAAAAAAATGGTGCTGATGTCAATATACCTGCTGATATTTTATGCCATGTGACAGCTGTCTCTGCTCATTTTATGTCATAAATATTATGAGGCATGCTGAAAGTTACCAGGTACAGTTTTTGTGAGCTGAATTGATGACTGGTCAAAAAAGCTGAAGACTTGGTTGAATACTGCTTAAGCAGGTGCTAGGGGTATGTAGCTTGTATTTTTCAGTTCTGTCCATGATCAGGCTCAATCAAACTGAGCCTGCAGCATTTTCAGTTTTGCTGTTTTGGACTTTCTTTAGGGATTCAATTTCTCTCTATTTGGTTTGTTGCATCCTATATTGGTCATTCTTTCAGAATGAGGTTTTATATCTATACATAATTATTAACTGCCTTTCAGGGCCTTTCTAAATATTTTTGAATGACTTTCTCTGGTGTATTTTAAATAAGATGATACTGCATTAAGTTAAATTGAATCTGTTGAAAGGCTGTATTTAATTTTATTAATGCTGACTAACAAACACTAACCTATACATTGATCATCTTTTCTCAGTTGATTAGGCATATTTCAAGACTTACATTATTAATGTGTGTTAAAATATTGCACACTCTAATTGGTTAAGAAAAGCATAATACACTTAAGAACAATTTTAAATACAAGAAAAGATTAATGCTTTTCTTATTGTTCTACATGTATTCAAACATTTTCTTAAGACACTTAATGATTTTGGATTTTGCATGGGTCTGTGAACTTTACTCAGGACTAGCTTAGTTTAAGTGTTTTAACAAAATTTATTTTATTCTTAAATGAGTTTTATAAAAAAAATTATGTAAATGTGAGTTTCATCAAAAAAGATTAAATTCCTGCAGTAAGTTATAATTGTTAATAGTAAAGTAGATATGTCAGTCATGATGTTTTGGTTTGATGTTGATATGTACTAGTAAAAAATTAGATAGCCTACCTATAATGACTGGAGAAAATTGCCTTTAAAAAGATGAATTCTGTCTTTTTTGAAAAATCACCTTTGAAAAGATGAATTCTATGTCTTTTTTGAAAAATTGGCTTTGGAAAGATGACTTCTATATCTTGTTCTTTGCAGACATTTTCAGTAATAGTGAATATTTATGTTGGTTGTTTAATTAACTTTCAATTATTGGACTTTTGAAGTGTGTTAATGATAAGTGAACTAATGGTTTATCTCTTTGAATACCAAAAACATATGAGTCACGCCATGACAAGCCCTATAACAAGTAGAGAAACTAACAGCGGACAGCATGGATCCTGAATGGACAGCGCGGATGCGCAAGCTGGTCTAGCTAGAGTCATGTGCTGGTAGCAAACGCACACATTATGTTTGTTTTGTCATGGCGCCGTTCATATTTTGTAATTTTGTGTTCTTCTTTAGATAGAATTACTGTAAACAGGTCAGAATGTATCCAATGTCTGGCTTATTTCCTTAAGTAAGAAAATTGACTTTGGTAATTGTGACTCCAAATAGGAAACACTTAGAAATGATGTACTGCATATTCAATCATTATTTCTCTTGACATTTTGTCTGAGTTTTTCCATAAAATGTCTCTCTTTTTGCATCATTTATATGCTTCTGTTGCTGCTATGTGATAGTTAAGTTTACACTGTTGACACTTGTTTTCAAGTAAGTGTTATAAACAAATAAAGCACACTCAAAAGATTTCATGTTGAAACAGACTTTCAACATTTTTGGTGTACTGAAAATGTTGTTGGACAAATATTAAAAACTTGTTTTATTTGTGATATTTAATTCAGTTTTTACCAATTGCTGATTGTTGGTTGAAAATTTTGACTTGCTTTTAGAGAAAAAATCAAACATTAAGAATTTTCCAAAATTTAGCTTATGAAATTTAGACCATTAAAGAGTATAAATTTAAGCTTTATCTAATGAAATATTTTTTTTTATAAAATTTAAAAACAGTAAAATTATGTTACTTCTATAATCATATATTCAATTCTCTAAAACAGTTGTTACATACTGATGTCTCTGTTATTTGACACACATGAAACAAAATATTATACTCAGATGTTTTAACTGTTTTGCAATGATTTCACTGTTTTGCAATGATTTCATGCATGTCCATTTGCTTATAAGGACATATACCAGGGTTTTTCTTTCAAACAGGTGTTTTAGAACTATTCTTTTTCAGAATTCAAACAATAGTTTTGTGAACTGCAGGATAACATTATAAATGTTTATACTTTACAGCATATTTATCTTAAATTTCATCAATTAAATTATGATTTGTACGAGGGTTGTTTGGGAAGTTCTGAGAATTTTGTCATATCTCCTATATTTTTTGTTTCTAAGACGTAATATTTTGCACATACTAAGATTAGCATATCACGGAACTATTCCTAAAAATTGAATAGAATCAGACAACAATAGCCGGAAATAGCAGTAACCATAGCAACACTATAACGCCGCACTGGAGCAGTCCGACTCTAAAGAAAGGTATAACGCTACACTAATAATATTTCGTAATTTTGATAACGTAAAAAATGCGCGAAAACGCTGGTCAGCAGCGGAACATCATGACGTCATTTCCTGAAAATATCATAACGTTATTTAAATTCTCAACGGATCAACATTGTTTTAAAGTTGTTGCCCAGAGCCACTGAGTAAACAACATGATGTTGATAGGTGACGTTGAATTGCGAAGCATCCTGAAATTTTGTGTTGCGCTGGAAAAGTCTTCCACAGAAACAATGAAAATGATCAATTCTACAGGAAAATACAAGAAATACAGTCCGGCTACAGTGTATAAATGGCATGCTCGTTTTAAAGAAGGAAGAAACTCGATCAAAGGCGATCCTAGATGCGGTCGGCAGTGAGTCTGTTGTTGCATGTTCAATTAAGGACTCGGTAAAAGACATGATAAATTGCGACAGAAGAACGACAGCTAGAGCTATTGCAGATGAACTTTGCGTATCAGTTTCTACTGTACACGGAATACTAATAAGTGGATCAGCCGACACAGGAAATGCATCGAAATTGCAGGTGACTTCGTTAAAAAGGTGCGACGATCGATGGACTTTAACTTCGCATAAAGTTGCAAATGACGTCGGCGTGCTCCGGGTGTTTGTTATATGGTTATTTACTATTTTTATTATGTTTTAGTTTCTGTGTGTATGATGATGATATTTTCAGATACTGTACAGTATATATTGAAATAAATGCGTATATATTTATATTTATGCTAACCCGACTACAACGTGTGCTAAAAAACAATTCTCAGAACTTCCCGACCACAAAAGTCAGCATAATTATCAAACTTAACTTGGAATGATTGAAGTCGTAATGTATTCTTATGGAAGTAAAAACAACTGGTTTGATTGGTTGCCTTTATAAGCATATTTGAGCTGCGCCATGACAAAACCAACATAGTGCGTTTTGTGACCAGCAAGGATCCAGACCAGCCTGTGCATCTGCACAGTTTGATCAGGATCCATGCTGTCCGCTGTCAGTTTCTTTACCTGTAATAGGGTTGGTAAGCGAACAGCATGGATCCTGATCAGACTGCGCGGATGCGCAGGCTGGTCTGGATCCATGCTGGTCACAAAACGCACTATGTTGGTT
Organism: Ruditapes philippinarum; assembly: GCF_026571515.1. NCBI lineage: Eukaryota > Metazoa > Mollusca > Bivalvia > Venerida > Veneridae > Ruditapes > Ruditapes philippinarum. Next base: position 141,749 of record NW_026852520.1, read on the forward strand.
TTGTCGTGACGCGACTCATTTGTTATTGTGCAAAAAAACAATGTTCATATTAATTTTTCCCTGGAGATGTTTGTCAATGTCTCTCTGTGTCTTAAAAATTGGCTTTTTAAACTTTTTTTTTCCATACAATTGTTATTTTCTGCTGCAGGCAACTGATTCTTAACCTATGCGACCAATTGCAGCACAAACCAAATTCTGCTGGCACATGTTTGCCATCTGATCATGGTCTGCACTGTTTGCTGTTCAGCCAATACTAAATGGTTTTGTCCAGAATTAAAACTTGATCAGTTTATTTAAGATATTTCTGCTTGGTAAGGGTTATAAAATAATGCTCAGGTTATGATAAGGCTCCTGTAAAGACAAATTTTCTTTGACAAGTCTGATTGAGGAGTCAGGATTAGTTTATTAGCATTGTGTGAAATGATGATGATTGTATTTAAATTGGTTTAATTAAAATCAATCTATAATCATATTTTGTTGATGTAAGATTTTAGGTGCCAAGTGATTGAATTGATTGATTTAGAAATTTTTCATGTGAATTGATTTTTTTTTTTTATTAATAGAAAATCATATCTGAAATCCAGAAAAGTCTTTTTTAGATATTTAATTGTAGATGATTGATGACTTAAAGTGATTTGCTTTAGTAAATGTCATGTACCAATAAAAAGGCTTTGTTACGAATAATTAATTAAGAATTATTATTGCAGACTTTTATCTCTGTGGTTATTACAGGCCTGAATGTTAAATTTCTGATCAAAGGTAGTTAGAAAGTAAGTAACAACTTTATTTAATTAGGCAACGAAGTTGGGCAAGCCATTAGTCTTCCCTGTGAGCCTCTGAAACTGGCAGCAATGTACAAAACAATTTATGTAATACAATATATCAACAAGTAGAGATTTTGATGCTAAAGCATTAAGTCGCCGGATAGAAAAATGATTGTATTATTATAAATATAAGAAAATATAAGTTTAATGGTTCAAGTATAAAAATAAAAGGAACAATAAGTTGAGTAATGTTTGCCACTGAGGCTTGTAAGGCAAGTGCTATGCTGGTAATTCTTCTTGTAATTGTACTTTATACATATACTGTTGTACCATTCATTGAAATCTGTATAGGTTACTAGTTCAGATTCAGATAGTTACCGACAAATAATAACCGATCTTCGAATATTTGCAAAGTGACAATGAAAATACACCTTTGGCGATCATAAATGTCCTAATAACAATTGTTTATTGTACTTGGCTATCAAATTGAGCAAGCGTTATAGCGCGCTATAAATCTAAGTCTACTTAAAAAAAAAACTTTAAAAAAATTTTTTTTTTATTTTTTTTTTTGGGGGGAATTTTTTTTTTTTTTGGGAGCCAAGGTCTATGAGCGCTCTACTGAGATTAGCGTTATAGTGAAGAGCGAGTTATCGAGGCTACAGTGTATATATGTTTAATTATTTCACGAAACAATACAATTTTACTGTAAAAGTGTTGTACATCATTATTATGTGCTATAGAAAAAATATATAATTTAGTTGAAATCAATACATGTATTCCCATCGTTACTTACGAAATATAAAATTAACGTTTAATTGCCTTTCAGTGCGATAAGCTATCAACACAAAGATAGTTTATTATTTTTTTCTATGTATCTAATACGATTCCCGACCCCTGACGTCATACCGTTTTGGAAACCTGCGTGACGGAAACCGACGGAATATACTGAAATCAACGATAACCATTATATATTTCAATAATGTGCCTCTAAAGCATAACATTATTTTTGGATGTTCAACCTAAACTAAACTCTTGAACATTCTTCTCGAAAGTTTGACTGAAAGGGCGAAGTTTAACCCTTTACCAAGAAGAAAGGAAAAGGTTTTGAAAAGTTATTTTTAATGTGTAAAATATGAGTAAACAGGTTTTTCTAATGATATAAAATATGAACCTGATTAATGAAAAATTACTTATGTAATTATCTGTACAAAATTACAATGATTTGCATCTAATCAGTTACCACACCTTTTGCCAACCATTAACATTTACTGAGCAAAGTTATCATATGTTTGATTTTTTGAGATTACTGAAAAATAATTGTTGTCTTTAATTATTCAATGATTGATATGCTTTTATTTTCAGATTTTAAGGGCTTCTCCTACCATAGGTATAATATTAAACTATTACAAATATAGTCGCCGGTTTCTACCGGCGACTTAATGAGAGATTACCTTTTTTTTTGACTTTTCAATGAAGCTTTAGCCTTAAAGGCCGAAGATAACATGGCAAACTTTGGTTTTTTGAAATGCAACTTGAAATGTAATATTTATATCTTTTAGTTTTAAAGAAGGTTATAACTTCAACAGCAGGTAAATAGTTATTTGCATTTTGCTTTAAGACTAAGGTGACATAAAGATCATGCCAGCACATGTGAACATAATGCTTGCATAAAGACGCTTTTCACAGAAAATGATAAATAAATAAATAACGTCTAAAAAGTATTCCTTGTATCAGTCAAATCCTAAAACTTATGAATGTATACAACAAAACCATCCATAAATTATTACCTTTTCTTCTAAAAAATAATTTGACAGGGGTCACAGGGCTATTAGTGATGATGGTGGTAGTGATGGTGGTTTTGGTGGTTATATTGATGGTGTTGATGATAGTGGTAGTGGTTTTGTTGCTGATAATGGTGGTGGTGTGAATGATAATATTAGTGGTGGTTTTGTTGGGAGTGATGATGAGGATATTTCAAATTAAACGAAAGATATATAATAAAAAGGTTGTAATACATTTTACTGTACAATTTGGAATATGTTTGGTACCTATCCGCTTGTCCAATAGGACTTTTCAATCTTTGTACTCGTCCAAATATTATTCCCGTATTGTACAGTAAAATATATAATAACCTATAATTATGAGCATGTTGTTTATGCACATATTCATTTTGACATTATAATTTCCTTGGTATTACAACAATCACTCTTGATTGAAAGTTAGCATGATCCATAGGTTTTGTATTAAATGTCATTCCTATTCTGTGAAAACTTTTCTCTATTTAGCTATAATGGCAGTTTGTAATGCTGCAGGAAATTACTTCCATTGTCTGTGACAGTCAGATCATGCATTTCCTGCAGCCAGATATTGTGTGGGATTTTAATGATGGGATCTTGGCTATGTATATCTACTAAAATCTTAATATTCTGTGTAGAAATAAATGTCTTGGTAGTGGAATTCCTATCTTGTTTTCTTACTTTCTTAAAAGCTATCCATAAATTTGTGCTTTGATGAAATGGAGCAAGGCAATAGAAACTGTTTTATGGAAAACAAGGCAAAAGAAAATGTATGTCATAAGGTTATCAATTTAGTAAGCATTAAAACACAAATATGTGTAGCAGATTGTGTGATTTTGTTATAACAAATTTGTATATTTATGGTGTGCTGTCACGTATGTTCAGAAAAGAGGTTATATTTGGCATATAATAATCATAGTTTGGCCTATTTACTGAAAATTTTATGTAAACATTCATGTAACAACTTCTTTCTTTTGGCTTTTGATACACATTTTTCTTGTGCAATATAATATTAGAACCAAACTTCAAAAGCTTATGGTCAGAGCTTCCTTATGCCTGAAAACATTTGCACTACATTGTTTGAAAGTAACATAAAGTTTAATTTGCAATCAATTTGTTGATGGTGTTTAATTAATATTTAAAATATTGTGAATGTTTTCTGTTTCTGTAAGTAAAGATTGTCTTTTGACATTAGCTAAATTGACATTGCCATGACATTGTATTGTATAAAATAAAACCATACAAAAATACATGTTTCATTCAGCTATTTGATATTATTATGTCTCCCCCACCTCGGGGGGAGACATATTGTTTTTGCCCTGTCCGTCCGTCAGTCAGTCCGTCCGTCCGTCAGTCCGTCCGTCCGTCAGTCAGTCAGTCCGTCCGTCCGTCCATTCTTCGTTTCCGGACGATAACTAGAGTTCCTTTTGACCTACAGCTCTCAAACTTCATAGGATGAATGGTCTTATTGAGCAGATGATCCCTATTGTTTTTGGGGTCAGTAGGTCAAAGGTCAAGGTCACAGTGACCGTTGGTCAATTTCTCGTTTCCGGATGATAACTAGAGTTCCTTTAGACCTACAGACCTCAAACTTCATAGGATGATTGGTCTTATTGAGCAGATGATCCCTATTGTTTTTGGGGTCAGTAGTTCAAAGGTCAAGGTCACAGTGACCGTTGGTCAATTTCTCGTTTCCGGATGATAACTAGAGTTCCTTTTTGACCTACAGCCCTCAAACTTCATAGGATGATTGGTCTTATAGAGCTGATGATCCCTATTGTTTTTGGGGTCAGTAGGTCAAAGGTCAAGGTCACACTGACCGTTGGTCAATTTCTCGTTTCCGGATGATAACTAGAGTTCCTTTAGACCTACAGACCTCAAACTTCATAGGATGATTGTCTTATTGAGCAGATGATCCCTATTGTTTTTGGGGTCAGTAGTTCAAAGGTCAAGGTCACAGTGACCGTTGGTCAATTTCTCGTTTCCGGATGATAACTAGAGTTCCTTTTGACCTACAGCCCTCAAACTTCATAGGATGATTGGTCTTATAGAGCAGATGATCCCTATTGTTTTTGGGGTCAGTAGGTCAAAGGTCAAGGTATCGTTTCCGGACGATAACTAGAGTTCCTTTTGACCTACAGCTCTCAAACTTCATAGGATGAATGGTCTTATTGAGCAGATGATCCCTATTGTTTTTGGGGTCAGTAGTTCAAAGGTCAAGGTCACAGTGACCGTTGGTCAATTTCTCGTTTCCGGATGATAACTAGAGTTCCTTTTGACCTACAGCCCTCAAACTTCATAGGATGATTGGTCTTATAGAGCTGATGACGCCCGCCTGCCATACGCTGATTGAATAACCAGGATTTTCAAAATTGAATACCTGGTTAAAAACAAACAGTTTAGGAAGCATCTTCTCATACAACCTTAACAATAGAAACCATCCATAGACAGCCTTCATTGAAGTGACTACCGGGTATTTACATTATCTTATCTCCATTTCCATTCCTGTTTCCATTCACAGTTATTCTCAGCAGTGGGGGAGACATGCGCTTTTTTACAAAAGCATCCTCTAGTTTTATATTGTTTGTTTTATTTCAAATAAATGTGTAGCATTTTTGCAGACTTGACAAGATTTTTTCAGATATGACTGCTTCCTTTAAAGCACTCACTCACACTTGTCTGGATTAACCAGTTAATTGAATCAGTTCTTTGAAAATTATACCAAAATATATATATATATATTAACAGAAATGGGATCAGTTCTTTTACTGCGCATTGAAATTACCTAAATATTTTATATAAAGAAAATAAAATAAATTTGTTTGATTTTCGATGCATTTGAATAGCTCAATCTTTGTAATATACATGTACATGAATGTTTCTTTTTCTATCAATCTTGCTGTTTGCATTATCATTCATTTGATGCCTTATAGCAATATATATAATATTATATTGCTGGAATATTTTCTAAAGATTGCATATTGATCTGATGATAAAACAAGTTAAATCACCCACTGAGGACAAATATAAATCTCATTCTTGCTAATGTTGACAAATTACTGTATCATATTTATCTACTTTAACAATTATTATAGCAGTAATTATGCCCCCATTTCGAAGAAAAGGGGGTATATTGCTTTGCACTTGTCGGTCCGTCGGTCCGTTGGTCCGTCGGTCCGTCGGTCCGTAGACCAAATGGTTTCCGAGTGATAACTAAAGAACCCTTAGGCCTAGGAACTTCAAACTTGGTATGGTGATTGGTCATGACCAGTAGATGACCCCTATTGATTTTGGGGTCAAGGGGTCAAAGGTCAAGGTCACATTGACCTTGTAAGCAAAAACAGTTTCCAATCAATAACTAAAGAACCTTAAGGCCTAGGAACTTCAAACTTGGTATGGTGATTGGTCATGACCAGTAGATGACCCCTATTGATTTTGGGGTCAAAGGGTCAAAGGTCAAGGTCACATTGACCTTGTAAGCAAAAACGGTTTCCGATCAATAACTAAAGAACCTTAAGGCCTAGGAACTTCAACTTGGTATGGTGATTGGTCATGATCAGTAGATGATCCCTATTGATTTTGGGGTCAAGGGGTCAAAGGTCAAGGTCACATTGACCTTGTAAGCAAAAACGGTTTCCAATCAATAACTAAAGAACTTTAAGGCCTAGGAACTTTCAAACTTGGTATGGTGATTGGTCATGATCAGTAGATGACCCTATTGATTTTGGGGTCAAGGGGTCAAAGGTCAAGGTCACATTGACCTTGTAAGCAATAACGGTTTCTGATCAATAACTAAAGAACTTTAAGGCCTAGGAACTTCAAACTTGGTATGGTGATTGGTCATGATCAGTAGATGACCCTATTGATTTTGGGGTCAAGGGGTCAAAGGTCAAGGTCACATTGACCTCTTGGGTAAAAACGGTTTCTGATCATTAACAAAAGAACCCTTAGGCCTAGGAACTTCAAACTTGGTATGGTGATTGGTCATGACCAGCAGATGACCCCTATTGATTTTGGGGTTAAGGAGTCAAAAGGTCAAGGTCACATTGACCTTGTAGGTAAAAACGATTTCTGATCAATAACGAAAGAACCCTTAGGCCTAGGAACTTCAAACTTGGTATGGTGATTGGTCATGACCAGCAGATGACCCCTATTGATTTTGGGGTTAAGGGGTCAAAGGTCAAGGTCACATTGACTTTGTAGGTAAAAACGGTTTCCGATCAATAACGAAAGAACCCTTAGGCCTAGGGACTTCAAACTTGATATGGTGATTGGTCATGATCAGTAGATGACCCCTATTGATTTTGGGGTCAAGGGGTCAAAGGTCAAGGTCACATTGACCTCTTAGGTAAAAACGGTTGCCGATCAATAACTAAAGAACCCTTAGGCCTAGGAACTTCAAACTTGGTATGGTGATTGGTCATGACCAGTAGATGACCCCTATTGATATTGGGGTTAAGGGGTCAAAGGGCAAGGTCACATTGACCTTGTAGGTAAAAATGCTTTCAAATCAATAACTTAAGAACCCTTTGGCCTAGGAACTTCAAACATGGTATGGTGATTGGTCATGACCAGCAGATGACCTATGATTTTGGGGTCAAGGGGTCAAAGGTCAAGGTCACATTGACCTTGTATGTTAAAATGGTTTCCGATCAATTAACTAAAAACGCTTAGGCCTAGGAACTTCAAACTTTGTATGATGATTGGTCGTGACCAGCAGATGACCCCTATTGAGTTTTGGGTCAAGGGGTCAAAGGTTAAGGTCATGACCAGTAGATACTTGATAACCCTTATAAATTGTTTGATCACTGGGTCAGAAGTCATGCATAATAACCTTTTCACATGACTAATTGGCTGCTGATAGGGGGCATACATGTTTTACAAACATATCTTGTTTTTGTAAGATTTTGTAATAATGTAAGATTTTTTTTTAATGTTTTTAACTGGTAATAGTTATGAAGACAGATTTGTAATTGCAATTAAACCCAATATTATTCTTACAAATCAATAATTGCTAAGTCACTGAGATAAACTTTCATGCAACTTAAAAGCAATTAATTGGAAAACAATGTATGCATTTTTAGCTCACCTGAGCATGCTCAGGGTGAGCTTTTAGGATCGATGATTGTCCGTCATCCGTCGTCCGTCCGTCGTCCGTTCACATTTAGTTGTTAACACTCTAGCGGTCGCATTTTTGCCTCAATCATCATCAAACTTGGTCCGGATGCTTATCTAGTTGATAGCTCGGATGAGTTCGAACATGGGTCATATCGGATGAGAAACTAGGTCACAAGAGCTAAAAATAGAAAAACCTTGTTAACACTCTAGAGGTCACATTTTTGCCTCAATCATCATCAAACTTGGTCAGGATGTTTGTCTAGGTGATAGCTCGGATGAGTTCGAATATGGGTCATCTCAGATGAAAAAGTAGGTCACCAGAGCTAAAAATAGAAAAACCTTGTTAAGACTCTAGCGGTCATATTTTTGCATCAATCATCATCAAACTTGGTCAAGATGCTTGTCTAGGTGATAGCTCTGATGAGTTCGAACATGGGTCATCTCAGATGAAAAAGTAGGTCACCAGAGCTAAAAACAGAAAAACTTTGTTAACACTCTAGCGGTCACATTTTTGCATCAATCATCATCAAACTTGGTCAGGATGCTTATCTAGTTGATAACTCGTATTAGTTCGAACATGGGTCATCTCGGATGAAAAAGTAGGTCACCGGAGCTAAAAATAGAAAAACCTTGTTAACACTCTAGCTGTCACATTTTTGCATCAGTCATCATCAAACCTGGTCAAAATGCTTGTCTAGGTGATAGCTCGGATGAGTTCGAACATGGGTCATCTCGGATGAAAAAGTAGGTCACCGCAGCTAAAAATAGAAAAACCTTGTTAACACTCTAGCGGTCACATTTTTGCATCAGTCATCATCAAACTTGGTCAAGATGCTTGTCTAGGTGAAAGCTCAGATGAGTTTGAACATGGGTCATCTCGGATGAAAAACTAGGTCACCGGAGCTAAAAATAGAAAAACCATGTTAACACACTAGAGGTCACAATTTTGCCTCAATCATCATCAAACTTGGTCAGGATGTTTGTCTAGTTGATAGCTTGGATGAGTTTGAACATGGGTCATCTCAGATGAAAAAGTAGGTCACCGGAGCTAAAAATAGAAAAACCTTGTTAACACTCTAGCGGTCACATTTTTGCATCAATCATCATCAACCTTGATCAAGATGCTTGTCTAGGTGATAGCTCGGATGAGTTCGAACATGGGTCATCTCGGATGAAAAAGTAGGTCACCGGAGCTAAAAATGGAAAAACCTTGTTAACACTCTAGTGGTCACAATTTTGACTCAATTGTCATCAAACTTGGTCAGGAAACTTGTCTAGGTCATTGCTGGGAATAAATCGAACTTGGGACATCTCGGATGAAAAACTAGGTCACAGGAGCTAAAAATAGAAAAATCTTGTTAACACTCTAGTGGCTACTGTTGTGATCCAAATATTCTGTTAATTGGTCTGAAAGTTTGTTTTGATGATTTCTAAGTCAAGATCGAACATGGGTCATCTTGGATGAAAAACTAGGTCACACCACCCAAATATGGAAAAACCTTGTTAACATTCTAGTGGTCACATTTTCGACTCAATTATCATCAAACTTGGTCAGGATGCTTGTCTAGGTATTTGCTTGGATGAGTTCGAAATCGCATGTGAAACTAGGTCACCGGAGCTAAAAATAGAAAATCTTGTTAACACTCTAGTTGCTACTGTTTTGATCCAAGTATCCTGGAAATTGGTCTGAAAGTTTGTTTTGATGATTTCTAGGTCAAGTTTGAATATGTGTCACCTGGGTAAAAAACTAGGTTGCACTGCTCAAATATGGATAATCCTTGTTAACACTGTAGTGGTCACATTTTTGACTCACCTGTCATGATAGATAGATAGTTTTATTTCAATCATATTAGGCTTAAAAGCCCACGATGACATGATAAAAGCATAATACTAGACAACGAACAGTGCATATACATATGAAATACATAACAATTAGCATGATAACAATATCGGAGAAGATCATAACAACAAACTCTTCAAGTATAAATACATTAATGTTGTGTTTAACTTACATATATATGTATAGTATCATTTGATATGAATGTAATCCAAAACATATATATTTGATAAATGTTTAAAGTTTTAAACCTATGTGAAATTATATACATTCATCAAATAATAGGTTATATACATACATGTACTGAATAAATCCACGATTCTTGCCACATTCTAAGACAAGAAACATAGAATATAATTGATGCATATTTAATTCATTTGTAATGGTTATAACATAAATATATCGGCCTTACCGAAAAGAAACTGCAAGACTGATAATATGTTATAAATTAACAATCATGTTCAAAATGACTTATTGTTATTAATATGTTCGTTTTACATATATACGTTTATTTAAGATGAGATATTTCAACAAAATGAGCACATCGCATCCAATGAAATAAATATGCATACTACACAATGTATCTTTAACATTATTCATGTGTCATAGCTCTTTCGCCATAGAGACAAAAGAAAATTTATAAAGTATCAAAAGTAACCCTAGAATATATTCATCTTTTGAAAGAATATATATCACTTAAATTAATATAGTATGCATAGTTTATAGAAAAAGACATTTTACTTAACGGTATACTTAGACATGAGACTTGGTCAGAATGCTTGTCTAGGTAATTGTTTGGATGAGTTTGATAAGTCAGGTGAGCGATCTAGGGCCATCATGTCCCTCTTGTTGTATAAGACTTTTAAAACAGAAAATTTCAGAAAAACTGAATCAGCTGCTAAATAATGTCAATATTTTGTCATATTTTTCATAAAAATGTCCCAATCTATAGATTGTCATTAAGTTAATGACATAATTATAATACATGCAACGTTATTTTGTTAAAGTTTTATTCAATTAAATTATTTGAAAAATTCTTAGAGATAATTATCAATTACTTCCCAGGTCCAGGTGTTTTAATACTAGAAATTGTAATAATTATCTCTTGTTGTATACTTTGCTGTATCTTAAGTTGCTTTTTCCTACTAATTTTCTGGTCATCTGATCTGAATCAACATAAATCAGTGTTTTCAGAAGATTGTAACACCATATGTCTTGATTATATAGCTTTAAATTAATTTCTTTCCTGATACAAACAGTGTTCTGGTAGAAAACAAGTAATATCTGTGACTGACAAACAATTAATTCCTAGTATTGTTACCTGAAACTTACTACTTTTGATTGAAGCTGTGAAAAAATATTTGCTTTTGATAGGTTTTGCAAAGAAGGTGAAGTAAGAATATCTGTCTCTGAATTCTAGTAGTATCTTTTCAAATCCAGTAGCAGATTATTTTTATGCCCCCGCCATGTAATGGCCGGGGCATATAGTGTTACCCTGTTCCGTCCTTCCGTCATTCCGTCCTTCCGTCATTCCGTCCTTCCGTCATTCCGTCCTTCCGTCATTCCGTCATTCTGTCATTCCGTCATCATCAGTTTCCGTTCATTATCTTAGTAACGGTTGCACACATTCAACTCAAATTTGACATATGGATATGTCGTGACAAAATACAGGTCAAGTTCGAATTTGGTCATGGTTTGATGATTTTTGGCAGAGTTATGCCCCTTTTACTTTGAAAATAATATGAAATTTTCAGTTTCCGTTCATTATCTCCCAACAGTACAACACATTCAACTCAAATTTGACATATGGATATGTCGTGACAAAATACAGGTCAAGTTCGAATTTGGTCATGGTTTGATGATTTTTGGCAGAGTTATGCCCCTTTTACTTTGAAAATAATATGAAATTTTCAGTTTCCGTTCATTATCTCCCCAACAGTACAACACATTCAACTCAAATTTGACATATGGATATGTCGTGAGAAAATACAGGTCAAGTTCGAATTTGGTCATGGTTCAATGATTTTTGGCAGAGTTATGCCCCTTTCACTTTGGAAATAATATGAAATTTTCAGTTTCCGGTCATTATCTCCCCAATGGTACAACACTTTTAACTCAAACTTGACATATGGATACGTCACAGGAATGCGCAGGTCAAGTTCAAAGTTGGTTATGGTTCAATGATTTTTGGCAGAGTTATGCCCCTTTCACTTTGAAAATAATATGAAATTTTCAGTTTCTGTTTATTATCTCCCCAATGGTACAACACATTCAACTCAAATTTGACATATGGATATATTTTTGGAATGCCCAGGCCAAGTTGGAATTTGGTCATGGTTCAATGATTTTTGGCAGAGTAATGCCCCTTTCACTTTGAAAATAATATGAAATTTACAGTTTCTGTTCATTATCTACCCAACAGTGTTACATATTCAACTCAAATATGGATATGTCAAAGGAATGGGCAGGTCAAGTTTGAATTTGGTCATGGTTCGATGACTTTTTGGCAGAGTTATGTCCCTTTCACTTTGAGAATAATATAGATACATCTTAGGAATAAGCAGTTTAAGTTTGAATTTGGTTGTGGTTCAATGATTTGGACAAACTTATCTTTCTTGAATGTTGTAAAAATTTTGAACTTTCAGTTTCAGCACTGAAATGTATGTAGCCATTATTTTGGCTACAAATATGAAATATGCTATTTTCAAAAGGTTTAGACTGAATAATTTCAGTGCCTTGAACATTGTATGAAAATGGTTTGTGTTAACATTGAAAAGTTTTAAGGGCTTTGAACTTAAAATGAAAAAAATTATTTGTGCAAACAAATTTGGAACTAAATATTATAACATCTGAAATTTTGGCTGCATGCGGGGGCATCCGTGGCATGATGACACATTTCTAGTTTCTTGTTGCATTGTAGCACTGGTAGAAAAAAGTAAGTATTTCTATAAAGTTAATTGTCAGAATTTATCAGTTTGAATTCAGATTATCTCTGATTTTTCTTTTTTTAAGTACCGGTATGTGTCTTTTGGACCAACATATTTTGGCTATCATTTTTTGTAGACCTAACAATTCAGATCTTCCTAAAATAAGAAGTACATTTTATTAATTCAAGGCAGGTCAGACTGTAACTTCATTTATCTGTGTTATATCCTAGCAACCAAAATTGACAAAATAATTCAGTCTGATTTGGAAACTCCTACAGATGATGGTCTGCAATCATAATTGTCCTTTCCTTATAGTCTGGTCTGTTGGAATATTATTATGCAACATTTAAATTGTCTAGTTTTGATCAATAAGACAATATTGACTTCAATGTTTCCTTTTTGTTGTGATTCTGGTTTCTTTTTTGTCATTTAACTGTTTTACTGCCTACAAAACTGCATGGTTGACCTACCCCTCCCACTTACAGTGCCATTTATATGTCAACAGGAGGAATATACCTGTTACTGAAATATGAAATGATTATTCAGTTTTAATGGTATTTATAACATATTTTTGTTTGATGTTGGAATATTTTTTTTCTCTTTTTCTGGATATTTTAAATATTGCATCAGAATTGTACGAGTGAAATCATTTTGCCATTATGGTCAATTTATTATTGAACAAACCTTGATTAAGCTGGTTTCAATATTCACAACACTGAACGGTTTTCATGTAAAAATCATTCTTTGTTCTCATACAGTACTTTATCCCTTTGAAGCTGCAATAAAACTTATTAATGGTGTTGAAACATGCATATTTTGAAAATTTATCAAAAAGCTTTCTAGTCAGTGAAATACGTGATATTTATTCTCTTATTCTAAAATTGCTTTGATGATGACAGAAAATCAAACAGATCTGCAGCAGGCTTTTTCTGTTCCTAAAGTTCACAGACTTTTTTTCTGTTGCATGTTGTTTATTATTCTGAATAATTTTACCACACATGGAAGACTTTTTAAGCTTGATGCTTAAGAAAATACAAAATGATATATCAATATATTTATCAGTGACAAGTCTATTTTTAGAGTGTAACTAAATTATTGAAACTTTTCAGTACTTGTCAGTTCCAGTAATGTCTTTAATGAACTGTTGTTCTTAAATTTGTTTCTTTCTGTAATTTATACGAATGTTTAAAGTTAGACACATCTCCCAGAAGTCAATTTTGAAATACATTTACCTTAAGAAATGCATATGATATTTAAGAATGTAGGACAAAACCCCACCAGTTAAAACCCCACCACTCAAAATTTTATAGAGTGGACAAAACCCCACCACTAAATTTTATAGAGTGGACATTACCCCACCACTTAATTTTATAGAGTGGACAAAACCCCACCACTTCAGTTTTATAGAGTGGACAAAACTTTCTTGTAAACATGTTAAAAAACAAACAATTGTGCAGCAGATGAAACTCAAAAGAATGTGTGAACAACTCATCAATAAGGAGAAGACTGTACCCGAGTTTCTTTAGGCTATCAGCCACAGTATCCACTTAAACTAAGTACAATGAAGTACAATGAAGGAAAATTGTCTGAACTGAATAAATTAGAAATGTGCTATAAAAATGTGCTATTTTCTAATCATTAATTGATGAAAATGTGCTACATTCTTGATTAATAGTAAGTATTTTATTTTTTATATAAATAAATTGAAGACATGAATTTGAAGAAACTTAAAATAATGGATAATTCAAGGTCATAAATGTGGCACAGTCTCAAATAAATGACTACTCTTTGATGTTGATTTAACAGTTTGTAAATTATTTGTATAATCTCTTATACCAGTATTACACAAATGTTATATTGAAATTAAAAAATAAAATGTGAAAATGTGTACTGTATATTATATATATTTTAATTCATCAAATCTTGCCCAATAATTGGTAAGTGGTGGGGTTTTGTCCACTCTGTAAAATTTAGTGGTGGGGTTTTGTCCACTCTATAAAATTTAGTGGTGGGGTTTTGTCCACTCTATAAAATTTTGAGTGGTGGGGTTTTAACTGGTGGGGTTTTGTCCGTCTTCCGATATTTAAAACAGGAATTTGGCATAAATGAACTGAATCTTGAAATCTTTGATATGAAGATGGAATATCACTCACTATACATGAACTTGCTATTTGGTTTAATCTTTTTTAGTTTTTAAATGATGTTGATTTAACTTAGTAAGCCTCTATTACTTTCATTGTTTATCCATTGTTGCTTACATGTAGCAGTCTTTTGTCTCAACCACTCTAAATATCATAAATGAACTTGTTCTTTGACAGTGAGCCTGAACAAAACCATTCATCATTTTTTAGCAAACATTTAAAAATAAGTTAGTGAACAGTGGAAACGTCCATGCCAGCTGATCATGATCTGCACTGGTCACATGAGTAAATTCAGTTGCTGCCAATGACTAAGGGTTAATTAAAAAGATATTATAATCAGTGATTTCTTTTCAATTGTTATGCTTAAATGATTAAGTGCCAATTATGACAATGCAATACTGTTTTCCTTAGCCCTGTTTAAGGTTAATCAGTTAAAACATACGAAGAAAGTGGCCATTGTAATAAATAAGAAGGCTGTTGGGAAATTAATCCTTGAAAAAAAAACTTAAAAATACTTGAATATTTGTTGCAATAACACTCAAAAGTCTGTCCCATCTGAAATTTGCTCAAGTAAAAGATGAAGTAACAATTACCAAGAACAGATTTAGGCATTAAAGATTGTGTTTGTTGATTTTGGAACTGTGACAACATAAAAATACCATTGAAAGAAATTATTAATTAAACTGTTGTCATTTTGATAACTAATTTATATACGGTAAGCTATCCTGGACAGTTGCCTCCTTCCGGACATTTGCCCCCTTCTTTATCCTTTGTCCAAGGGTGGGGGTGGGGGATGGAAGATTAATGTCCTAGAATTTTATGAGTGAAATTTAAGTTTGCTACTGTTGTATGTTGTATAATTTGTTTCATAAAGGAACTGTTTCCTAAAACTTTTGAGACATTCTTATTGGATTTATACATCAAATTTTGATATGCCATCTATGACATGTCATTGTAATTATTTATTTTGACATTATAATTTTCTTTGCATGGTACACAATCTGTATGATTGACAGTTGACATGATCAAAGGTATATATTGAATGTCATTCTATTCTGTGATAACTTTTTCTATTTAGCTATAATGGCAGTTTGTAATGCTGCAGGAAATTACTTCCATTGTCTGTGACAGTCAGATCATGCATTTCCTGCAGCCAGATATTGTGTGGGATTTGATTATATATTTTGGCTGAATATGTATTTATTCAGAGCCTCTGAGACAGGGTTTTGTTGAAGATAATATCTTCTTTTTTCTTAGTGTTTGGGGGTTTGAACCTTATTAAAGTCCCTGTATCCCAAACATTTTATGCTCTTTTATGATAAACCTGTTGCTCAAATGAAGAATTACCAATAACAGAATGCATAGATTTGGTTCAATTTAACATTTTTCTGCCAATAAAGATACACATTATTGAGAAATATTTTTGCCTGTATAGCAATATAATAAAATATGTTTTATTTTTAATGCAAAAACACATTTCATATAAATATTATTTTACAATTATTTTATTATTATTTGATTAAATTCTTTACAAGAATTTTTAAGTGTTAATATTTTTGGGTTAAAGAATTGTCTTTTAGGGACATGATCATATTTTATGGTTATTCTGATTACATAATAGATGTCCAAGATTCAGATTTTAGTTTCAGGTAATATTATTGAACTTGTTTAATAAATTCCGTATTGAACCGGCACTCATTCATTATCCTACTTGAAATAGTTTTCATTTTGAGATTTCCACAGCTTTATTTACAACAGAGGTGATTTGCTGATATTATCTTGAATACTGACTTTAATATATTTAACAAATATAACCATATAAACTTTCATTCAACAATCAATAATTGTTTGAAAAATCACACTTTTATGATATATTGTTCATAAAAAAGAGATTAAATCATTTTCCTGGTAAAAGCCCATCACCTAAATCAAATATTGTAACACAACAATCTTTTTGCATTTTCATTTGATACCTTACAACAGTATTTATTTGTTGACAAATTTATAATCAAATATTATAATAAAAATATCATGCAATTTGTGCAGTTCATGCAATGCACTTGATGCCTTATTATAGCAATACAGTCTAACTTGTATTAAGCAACCACACAAGGGAAACACCAAAAATGGTCGCCTAATACAACTGTCATGAGAAAAAAATTAAATGATTATTTATGATATCTTTCCTTTAAGGTGGGGGAGTTTTTCAGCTCTATTTATATACATGTATAATAATTATACACCTCAAGCTCTTCGATAATCTCAATAGATACTATTAAAAAAAAATTCTGATATTTATGCCTAAGTCACAAAGGACAAACGGCTGCAGGACGGAGTCTATTTCACCAAAAGATCCTAATATCGGCCGATGTCTGTCTGGCCACCATGACTTTCGGACAGCAGCAGTTGAAAATTTTGGTCATTGAGCGGGCGCCATTGAGTTTTAAGTACTACTTAAAAGCTAACTGCGACCGTACGATAATTCTTGGGATCAGTGAGTCGAAAAAAAGTCATCTGGTAGGGATTTCCTGGTCGCCAAGGGATGTTTTTTGGATCAAAGATTGCTTTTGGAAAACACCGTCCAATTTTAAAGGCACCCGAAGGGACAACGCCCAGACATTGCCCAGTGCCCGAATAGACACCAGTTGGCCAGCGAGTATCGCCCAGTACCTGGATGATTCATGCACAGGCACCAGGCTGTCATGGTTTTATCGTGCCGCGATCGCACGGCTTGAGATTGTTGTAAATGCAGCTCGAGGTTTTGTAGTTGCCTAAAAATGTATCTGTGAATTCTTTCGGATTGACATGATCATTTTGGTGGAGCAAGAACGGGGATTAGTATTAAGGAAAAGGCAAAGTACAATTGCTGTATCTTTTGCTTGGTCTTCATCTTGTCTTGCCCACTTTGCTGGCATTTTGACCACTGACTGACTTTAAAAAGAATATCATAAAATGCCAAGCCTTTACCGTCCAGCGCCCACGTGGCGACTGTCCGATCCATTTATAAATCACAGAGACGCCTTCCAGACATGGAGCACTGACCACCTGGTCCTTGAATGCTGTCTGTAACATCAATCGGCAAAAATCGCCCAGCGACAGTTTCATTCATGACCACGCAAGGTATCAGATTTGAATAGCCCAGCGTTTGCAAATTTGTCAAAGCCGCCGATGTTGTAAAATATGTTAAATCAGGCGGTGGCCGTTTTATTTGTGACTAAATAGGTATTACTGAAATAAAAACAAAAAAAATAAAAACAATTTGGTCCATTACGTACACATGTCTGATATTTTTCCAGAATTATCAAGATCCTGTGTATAGCTGTTGATTTTTTTTCAAATCAAATAATATAATAAATATAAAATACATTATCATGCATTTGATGCCTTATAGCAATATATATAATATTATATTGCTGGAATATTTTCTAAAGATTGTATATTGATCTGATGATAAAACAAGTTAAATCCCCCACTGAGGACAAATATAAATCTCATTCTTGCTAATGTTGACAAATTACTGTATGATATTTATCTACTTTAACAATTATTATAGCTATTAAGTGGGAAATTTTAAACTTTACAGAGTTTAATATAGAGAAAAGTACATTTTCTGAACAGGTTTGATGATGGCTATATTAAAATTTATGTGTATGGTTTGTAAAGGGAAGTACAAAATTTACATTTAATAAAAGGAATTTAAATTTTTAGTCTCAAACATAGCCCTAGAAATTTAAGCTATTAACAGCTATTATTTTTTTATGAGGGTAACAAAAAATGTGTCACTGAAGGTCATTTGAAAATAATTATACTTGTGATTGATCTCTAAGGTTGAGATCTTAAATATGCCTTCAGTTACCAATATAATTACCAGCAGAATCTTATTCAAATGATAATTTAATTATGTACCTCAGGACTAACCTATTTCTGCTATAAATACTCCAGTTGATCACTTGTTGCTGTCTTATATTTAGTGCAGGTTTGCTGCCCAAGTTTAATACCAACGAATTTAAAAATCTGGACAAAGTTTCATCCCTCAGAAGCATCCTAAATCACAACAAAATTACATGAAAATTGCAAACTTGGTATGATTGAGTCTGTACATGAGGGACAATGAAAAAATGCAACATCCCTCTCACCCCCTAGCACCGGCTTGAGCGGTACTCAATTCTCAACTCCCATTAAACTGCTTGAAATCAATGATCCTGAAAAATATAACAACATTGAAGTAAAGTATGGGGCAACTTTTAACAGCTGCCACACAGCACTTGACAGCTGCTGTTATGAGGTATAAAAATCTGGACAAAGTGATCCCTCAGACACATTAATCACGATAAAATTAAATGAAAATTGCAGACTTTGTAAGATTGAGTCTGTACATGAGGGACAATGAAAAAATGCAACACCCCTCACACTTTCCTAGCACGGGCTTGAGCAGTACTCTATTAAAGTCAATTAAATAACATTAATTGTTAGAATTTTGTGTATTTGTCACAGTGTAACTGTTGCAGTTCCATCACTTAGTAGGATAATTAAAGAAATGTCTGAGACACTGTTGTCTAGTTAATCCCCAGGCAGCTGTACTCATTACTTATACCTTTATAGTACTTTTGTCTGAAACAGTGGAAATAAAAACAATGTTTTTGCAAAAATGAAGGTTTTGTCTACAAATATTTCTTAGAAAAAATAATTTCTTCCTTTTCTTTTTGAATTTATATTCTAACAGGTAAGGAAGTTTAAAATTTTCTTGAGAAGTAATTGAATTAAAAATTTTTAATTGATTATTTTTAAAATAATTATTATAGATGCAAGAACAACTTGACATTATGAGTGTTAACACCTTTGACCATTTTGAAAGTAAGTTAATTTAGGTGATTGTTACCATGTAAACTTTTCACATGACAATGTCTTTATTTACCCATAGTAAAGTAGATTTTGCTGTCACAGTTCCAAGATCAATTGTCTGTCACTCCAGTTATTTCCCAGAGTTTTTCTAAGTAATTGTTACTTCATCTTATAATCTAGGAATTTCCAGACACTCAGCGGACAATCTTTTTTGACCATTTATGTAACACTGTCAAGTATGTAAGCATTAAATTGTTCATAGAATATACTTAACCTGTAAGTAGAAAAGCAAAATTACCAGTAGACCTAATAACTTAATTGTCACCTATTTATAAGAGGCACATTAGATTCTTAAAAAGGCCGCTAACTTTTAAGTTTTTAGTATTTTGGTCTTGACATGCATGAATATTGTTTTCACACTAGTTATTTCTGTACATTGTATTTGTATGATAAGAATCAGTATAATGAATGAATTAATAAACATCTTGTATAATAAAATTATCTAAATTAACCATCAATATTTTATCATGAAATCATTGTGACACATGTAGCATGTTCTTAAATTTTATGACATTACCATAGCATTGCATTGAGCTCTATAGTGATTCTCCTTATTTCTGACACACAAAGTAACCCTTAAGCTTATTGTGTCAGGTCTCTCTAGGATTATCTTTTTCTCTTTTTATTGCCAATTCAGCAAAAAAATACATCAGAAGTATTGAACAAAAATGGTTTCTAGGACCTCTTTAAAAGGCATAGCAACCTATTTCTTTTCATGCATTAACTGATTAACCTCAGAAGAAGAAAAAAAAAACAGCATTGTAATTTAATGTAATGGAATCAAACTTGGGAAACATAAAATCCACATGGTTTCCATTGAACAATTCATGATTTCAATCCATGACTGATTTCACTGTTACAGAATGACATAATATAATGACTGGAATTTGTAAATGAATGGAAACAAGATTATCCTTTTCTAAGTAGAATATTGAATTCTCTTAAACCTGTGTGTTAATAATTATAACAAGACCGCAATAAAATAACAAGACCTTATAACAAAGATTATTTAATGCTTCTACATTGGACAATTATGCACAACAGATTGACATCTATTTTAGTTTGTAATCATAAAATTAAATGTTATTTATAGGAGTATTTCTAAATGTGTGTTTTTGTCCATTATATTGTCTTTATCATTCTGCAATATACTAAGCCTTCAGTGGACCATGATTTGAATGGTGCAGCAAGCACAATTAATGCTTCTTCCGGTGAAACTGAAACTTTTAAAAATGCCAATATTGGTCTTGTACTTCTGTTTCAATTGATTTGGATATAAGGCAGTAGATAGTTATGAAAAAAAGTGCATGGTAACAGTGTTCAGGAGAAAAGACACAAGTACTTACTTAAATATACATACAGTTTGTCTGGCTTTTAAAACCTAACCAAACATAAACATGATTTAATAATGATGATTACCTGTCTTGATACTCAGTTAATGTATAAGGAATAAATCCATATTTTTATGTTAAAGTAAAACACATTAAAGAAATTGGCTTTAGTTGAATGATTTTAATACATTCAACTTGGTTTTTGTATTTTCTGATCGCAAGATCAGTAAATACATAGCTATCATTCACGGTCTAACACAAAATTTCCTAACAGACCTAACAACGCAAAGAAGTTCTCAGTCAAAACTGCTTAAAAACCAGCAATTCAAAAGACAGAATAATTTTTAATGTAGGCATTTAACGAATTACAGTGCATTGAAAGTTCAAATTAGTCAATAGAAATATGAGGTTACAATCACAAATTTCGCGGATGAATATCATTTTAATCAATGAAAATGCTATTTTTAGCTATGTCGATTACTGAATACTCCAGGGCGTAGTACACAAATAAATCTGACTGCCGAGTAGTGGAATATATACATGTCGGACTGTTTTGGCGAGAAGATTTTCGCTAAATTATTTTTATCAGTGTTAAACAGGTTTATCGTGAACAAAATACCTCGAAATTGATAAGGATTACAAACACGAAATGGAAATTCTCAATTTAGAATTACAATGTATTTGTTTTTATTCATGCTACATATTACGTATTACTTCACCGTGGTGCAGGGGTATCGCGCTCGTATCGCGCTCGTTTAGGGTGTGAGAGGCCTAAGGTTCAAATCCTAGTCGAGGCAACTTTTTTTTGAAGTGTCTTTTTAAGGAAGTAGCCACGATATGCAAGGATAAAGTGTGGCTGTCATAAAAAATGATTTTTGATGCAGCTCTAGTCATGCAAAATTCCATATGTATCAAATTGAAACTGTTATAGAAAAAAAATCCTAACGCAGTCGCTGCGTAAGATGAATTATAGTATATAAAAATAAACTTATATAGGAAAATACATACAGATAGTCAGTATGATTTAGAAAATACTACAGAGGTTGCAGCCCTTTGATTGAGTTTTGTTGCCAGTACAGCTATTGTGAAGTCAAGAAATGTAGCAGAAAGTCTGTGGAGATTGCATGGTATTCAGTGATATTGTTATACATGTATATACAAAATAAAATGATGCAATTCCCTCTATAGAACTCCTTTATAGCAAATTTAGCAAAAAATGTATGATGGATGGAAAGAACAAAAGTTTTATAATGTTTCATTCTGTTTAAATACATATTAATGAGGACATCTCATGTTTTAACTGATTAACCTCAGGAAACAGCATGATATTGTAATTATTAATGACAAACATGGAAATATAAAACTGATTTGATCTATTTATCATTTTGTTTTTGCTGCTTTAATGTATTTGTTGTTACATTAAAGATTAAGCAGATAGATGAAATTTGTTAACAAATCAGATAATATATCAAACATTAGATGGAGATTTCTTAGTTAAAATTCATGTTTTCCATTTGCTAATTCTTTGCAAACTACTAACATATGTTACAATTATAATAGTTAAAATTTACATTTTCCATTTGTCTAATTCTTTGCAAACGAATAACTTACATGTAAATTACAATTACAAGAGAGAGTGTTGAATGTTATTTTTGCTACTTTTTTTTAATTTTATTTAAAGCTGAATGCCTCCAGATGAACCAAAATATTTCAAGAAAATCAAACTTGAGATAGATCTAAATGAATTTCAAGTAAAGTAAAAAAAAAATCATGATTTAAGTAATAATCTGCATGTTATGTGCATTCTGTGACTGATTTTCAGCATTCATCACTGTGATAAATGCAATAAAAGCTATTTTTGTATATTTTGACCCATTTATGGTACTTTATGAGGATTATTATAAAATTTCTTTGCTACTTTGTTCATTACTTTTTTGTTCACTTCACAATATTTTACTTTAAAATATATTTTTTAAAATTTTTATGAAAATTAGAATGAATCTGTAGGCATGCTGCTTTAAACCCTTTAAGCCTTGTTAAGTTAAGGTAAATTGTTTGCATGCAATCTGACTTAACAAGACAACATCTTATTTATCCCTTTGTCTAAGTAAGTACATTTTGTTGTCACAGTTCCAGGATCAATTGTCTGTCACTCAAGTTATTCCCTGTGTTTTCCTAATAGGTAATTGTTACTTCATCTTATAATCTAGGAATGTCCAGACACTGGACAGACTTTTTGACCATTTATGTTAAGAGTCAAGAGTCAAGACTGTTAACACTTATATTGATCATAGAATATTCTTAACCTAAGAGTATAAAATAAAAATTACTGGTTCTAATAAAGCTTAATTACCACCAAGTTTAAGTCTAGCCATCTTGCACAATAAATGACAATTCTGAGGCAAATTCTTTGAACTGTCAGGCTTCACACTCACTTTGATTGCCCCGATCGTCATATCGACTCACTTCTCGATGTAATCTCCATTCACAGCATTTTCTATGCCTCTTGACCCATTTGTCGTACATGTCCTTGTACCAGATGTTGTCGAATGACGAAACTATTCTCTGGGTTTCAATTTGTAATTCCAACCCGGAATCAAAGTGTCAACCACTCAGCTGTGCTTTGATTTCCGGAAAAACTCGGAAATCCATCGGCGCGAGGTACGGGCATCCTCTATTGACTCTCTATTGACTCTCTTTTGTTCGGAACATGTCATGCCGTCTAAATACTAGCATTTCTTTGTTGTTCTAGATGCTTGAATCATTTTATACGTCTCCGTTGGTGTCTTTTCTATTCCTATACAAAACTTGATGATTGCCCTGACTTCAACGTCGCCTATTGACGTCATTTTTCTCTTGATTTGTGTAAGCACCATTGATGTTAAAACCGTTGTTATTCGAACAATTGTAATGATTTACAAGTAGAATTTTCAGGAAATGACGTTGACGTTATATTTAACGCTCTTGCTTTTTCGTGACGTTATCCATTGACATTTAAGAAAATTATTATCAATTAAATATATCGGTACCATTATCTTAAATACGATTAAATCGGAGTGCTCCGGGTATGCGTTA
The DNA here is from genome assembly GCF_026571515.1 of Ruditapes philippinarum. Taxonomy (NCBI): domain Eukaryota; kingdom Metazoa; phylum Mollusca; class Bivalvia; order Venerida; family Veneridae; genus Ruditapes; species Ruditapes philippinarum. Next base: position 165,640 of record NW_026852520.1, read on the forward strand.
TGCGGTTCCTATAGAAACAAATTTCGAGCGGTATTTGTCTATTCTTGTTAGTAAGCGTTACACTACAGATTGAGCACATATTTAAATTACATTTTGTGAAATATGGATAAAAACGCACCATTAAGGAAAAAAATACAGCAAAAGTCCTTAAACTTCCCATACACTGACAATTAAACTTAACCAAACAAAAAAAATGACTTTATAATGTTGAAACCTGAGTCTTTAACTTGGAAACTTATGTAAGGAGAAAAACATATAATGTTTGTAATGTACATAAGGCACATGAAAAATTAGCTGCTTTATGTTCACTATACTTTACTGTCCTGATTTAAAAGCATATAACTTGTGTGTTTTTTTCACTGCAAATGTCAATTTTGCTGCCAGAACTCTCTTCTATCTAAAGCTCAGTTGGGAAGTCAATGGAGACAGCATGGTATTCTCTTTAAAGTGATATTGTTATATCCATAAAATCAAATGATGCAGTTCTCTCAATAGAATTCAATTTTCTTCTCTTTTCATTGCAAATTCAGCAAAAATATATGATGGATGGAACAATAAAAAATTCATAACATTTCATGCTGTCTATATGCATATTATTAACCACTTTCTTTGCATGTTTTTACTGAATATCCTCTAAAAGCAACATTACATTGTAATTATCTGTACCAAACATGGAAATATAAAACTTATTTGAAATATTTATCGTTTTCTTACAGTCTGCAGTAATGTTGTTACATTAAAGATAGCAGATAGATGGATAGAAAGTAATTTAATGTTAATGAAGCAAGACATTTATTTTAACAAAAGATATTAGATACTGAGACTACTTTTATGAGACCCATATATTTTTTTATTATCAAAAGGAGAAAAAATTTTTCAATAAAAAGTTTTTTGCTTCATCTTTTCCATATGAAATGCCATTTTCAGAACTTCATAGATTTGCAGAGATTTGGTTTAAAAACAGTTTTCAAAGCTGTAAACAATAGTTTGTAATAAGAATATCTATTGTTTTAAAAGTGTATTGCTTGATTAAAAAATATATAAAATACATGAACTTAAAATGATTAACTTTAACCCTCTCTATTACTATTCTACAAAATTTGCTAAGTTCAAATTTTATCACAGTCACTTTATTTTAAGACTTCTGAAAGAGGACCACATAAAGAATGTTCCTGTGAACCACCTACAGAATGTTCCTGCAAACTGTATAAATATTATTCCTGTAAACCACATAGATAATGTTCCTATAAACCACATAAATATTATTCCTGTAAACCACATAAATATTATTCCTGTAAACTGCATAAAGAATGTTCATAAAACACATAAAAGTGTTCCTGTAAAACATATAAATATTATTCCTATAAACCACATAAATATTATTCCTGTAAACTGCATAAATATTATTCCTGTAAACTGCATAAAGAATGTTCCTAAAACACATAAAAGTGTTCCTGTAAAACACATAAATATTATTCCTGTAAACCACATAAAAATGTTCATAAAGACCACATAAAGAATGTTCCTGTAAACCAAATAAAAATGTTCCTGTAAACCACATAAAGAGTGTTCCAGTAAACCGCATAAAGATTGTTCCTGTAAACCAAATAAAAATGTTCCTATAAACCAAATAAAAAGTGTTCCTGTAAACCACATAAAAACTGTTACTGTAAACCACAAAGATTGTTCCTGCAGATATATAACCTCATGAAGATTGTTCCTACAAACCACATAAAGATTGTATCTGTAATATCAAGTGATGTAGAAGACATAGATAGTGACAGAAACATATGGTGCTACTAGTGAGGAGACTGAAACATATACTTTGGCCAGTGATCTTAAAATGTCAACTAGCACATTTGGAGCACCTCTTGTGTTCACACTAAACACTGGACAAAGTCAGCATGCAGTTGCAGCACTAAAATTTATGAAGAGTGACTGTGAAAATGTTAAGTTCATTGGGGATATCATTATGACAAAAAATAAAGACAAAGTTGACAGTGAAAAGTTCCAATAATTCAGTTACATTCAAATCCTTTATAGATTTTCTGTACCAAATAAAATACATGCTTTGCTGCAAGTAATGGTCATTTTTGATTTTCTAAGCAAAACAAACTGGTTTATGAAATATTTACTAGGTATATATGAGCCAGGCAATAATTCTCAGGTTGATAATGAATGTTTTATTTCATTTTAACGACTATACGAGGGTTGTCCCAAAATATCGTAGACAAAGCCTGTTACTCAATCAATTATAATACAATTGAGTCCTCCAGCTAGGGAAAAGTCAATACACCTTTTATGTGTGTCTATGCAAGATAAAATCAAAATACCTCCAAAATTGACCAAGTTATCAAAATTTAAAGAATGCTACCTATACATACCCGGCGCACGCCGTCATAAACGTCATGATGTTATAACATTTTTTAAAAAAAATTTCAAAGTATTCACCGTGTTTCGCGATGCACTGACAGTGTGGGGTAACCCAATTTTATCATAAACGTTTTCAAAACAGTCCTGCTTCAATGTACTCAACACTCGCAGAGTTCCTGGCGGAGTTCGCTGAAGTTTTCGAACATGTGACCTCGTAATTGTGATTTCAAATAAAGAAACACTGCAAAGTCTTAGGGCGTACGGAAGTCTCTGAAAACCTATCACATCAAGTTCAATCTGTGTCTCCTTAGATCTATCGCAAGGTGCATTATCTTGATAAAATATAATGTTCTCCATGTTGTCAATTAACGCTGGACGCTTCTTCAACTTGACATGGTATTCAGTGACATTGCGTTGCGCCGCATTTTCATCTGACGTCGCCATTTTGGGCGTTTTCAAAATAGCACTGCTGTTACGTATTTCGCTACAGACTTTTTCAAATTAACGTTACATAAACGTCTGTTGGTGATATGACGTAAAAATGAATGAGGTAATTCCACATGAATGTATTTCCCATAATTATTATTATGCTGGAAGTTAAAAGGCATTATTTTAAGAAGCATGCTCTCAACACTGACTAATATTTTATCGTGCTCCGGGTATGTTGTACTGTTAAATATAAAACCCTAATAAAAAAGCGTTACCTAATATATTGGCTATTGACTTTCAGTAGGTAAATTAACAAATGACCAAGGAAGATATCTGGTAAATTTTAATAAGTTATGACGTCAGGTTGAAGAGAAAATAATGTAGTCTACCACATTTTGGGACAACCCTCGTATAACTTGGTCTTTTCCATTTCACACAACTAGATATTTTCAGAACTAAGAGTGGTAATTTGATGAAATTAAAGTATGTGTGTGACAAGAAATCATTTGACATTTACCAAGTACGCAGATAAAACTTTAAAGAATTATCCATTTATTAAACTAAAAAATCTCAGACTTTAAATATATCTTTCAAATAAACCAAGAATGTGAGTTTTGATAAAAATAAAATAATCATTGCAACAGTAAAAAGCTGTGATTTAAAATCTATTTATGTATCATTAGAGGATAACAACTTAAAACATAGTTTGTTTCATTCATAATTAATTTCTCAAACGAGGAGTTTTTAAGTCTTGCATTAAGATATTATATTTATTTATCATGACAGAATACATGTAAGCATTAAGATATTATATTCATTTATTATGGCATAATGTAATTAGATATACTGAATTTTACTGAACCTTGAACATTAAACGCAATTACTTACATTTCATTTGTTTAAACATCAAACTGCAAAGCAGATATCAATAACACATTAAGGTAGCTCGCTACTTTCCGACCGAAATTTGACAATATCTCAGATCTTGATGATTTTTGGTGTACATAAATATAGATATGTAAGCTTCACTTCTGCAGCATTATTTTACAAATAAACAGCGTTACTATGACGTCAAAGCGCCCTCTATCGATGGCGGCGAAATTGCGTCTTTTTATCAATAAACCGGTCTGTTCTTATTAATTTTCATCCGATTTCCTTCGTTTTAATTTTATAATGTTCAGTAAATGTATGTCTTTGAAATTATGTCTTTCTTTAACATTTGCTTAATACTCTGCGATTCTACGTCATTTTTCTGTACATTCTGACGTCAATTTATGATACAAATATGGCGCGATATCGCAATAAAGATTGTAAAATAACAAAAAATCAACACGGTGAATTTTGCTATAATTTTTTTAACATGTAGTGAAATCATGAAAGAAAATATTTATGCAATAAAAATATAGGGTCAACGCGTAAGATATTTTGCTATTACTATTTTAATATAAGATAAAGGATGAGTAAAACGTAATGATTTTGGTGACGTCAAATATTTTTCTCAAGGAAATTGTCACGACTTTTTCAATGAATAGTATACTGACTGGAATTAAAATGTGTGAAAACCATTAACAACAATTGTATTTAGACATATTCCGTAAAATGTTCTCAGGTGTCCGCATTTCGATGAACAACTTCAATTATATACATGTACAACAAATCAGGGTATGACTGTCTGCAAAAGTTTGTATCAATCTCTAAAAAACTGAAACGAATGGTTATAAATACATCGAGGACTGAAAGACAATTCAGAATATTGAAAGATATCATTAAAAGGCCACCTAAGTTGAAATAATACAAACATAAATTTTGCAAAGAATGTCAGAAAAAAAGAATGAAAAAGGCTGGTGCAGTCGCGGTGTCATCATGTTATGTGTATCTCGGTACTATATAAAACTTCCATGTTATCATACGTATGTAACAATTTCGAATTGTATATATCAGTTAGTAGGTAATGAATCAAATTTACGTTTTAAAAATGTATGATCAACTCGAAGTTAACAACGATTTGTAGGTAAGTCATGTTTCACTGGTAGTCTTAATTATATAAATCTAGCAGACATTTATTTGAAAACTTTTCTACTCGTACAAAATTTATTTGAGCCGCGTCACGACAAAACCAACATAGTGCGTTTGCGACCAGCATGGATCCAGACCAGCCTGCGCATCCGCGCAGTCTGATCAGGATCCATTCTGTTCGCTATCAGTTTCTCTACTTATTAAAATGTTTAAAAGCGAACAGTATGGATCCTGATCAGACTGCGCGGAATGCGCAGGCTGGTCTGGATCCATGCTGGTCGCAAACCCATTATGTTGGTTTTGTCGTGACACGGCTCATTTATTAACAGCCATCAGTTATTCTATTTTCTCTCGCAGCTAAATACTAGTAAATAATATCTCCGCACTAAGCGTGAGACTCAGATTTAAAGGAGGGATCACGTTCTCATGCTATGGCTTGAATTTCTCACGCATTTCACATAATTACAGATATTCTTATTTATTTAAAACTCCTGACTCGCGGTATGCGTTTACTAGCGCATCTTTGAGGCGACATGAAGCCGCGATCATTTCTCGATTCGAGGCAAAAGATCCGTTGATTTATATTGTATGTTCATAAGCGGATAATTTTGCATATTAAAATTAATACAGATTCCCTTGTATTGAAGACGATCATGTAGGATGCTCAATTTGTGTGAATATGGTTTCGGAGAAGCTCGTTTTTGTCTGCACATAATACAGTGCTATGTAGAGCCTATGAAAATAATGAACTATGCATTTTATGTTTTATATCTTCTTATTTTTTAATATTGGGTTTAACGCCGCTTTCAACAGTATTTCAATTATAGCTGAGGGAATTTAACAAAACCAGTGTTTCTCACAGTATCAACTTCTCTACGGAAATAAATGACAGGAGTCCGAGGTGGACCTTGAAACATTTCACACACAGTAAACAATTCTAAAGGATAATTCTATTAGTACAATACGCAATCGTGTCTCGAATTCATGCCCTCCGAATTCAGCGTAAGACCACTTTCCGATTACAGAATATTCAAAGTTAAAAACCTGATTATGATCTCCCTTAATAAGGCAGAAGTGCACTTTATTGTTTACATCATAAACACGTGTTTTTGGTGTGGGTTTTTTTTTTTTTTTTTTTTTTTTTTTTTTTTTTTTTAAAGCAAACTGTATTGTATAACAATGAACACGATAACGTCAACATAATACATTATTACCCCTCACTTTTTTCGTAATGTTAATTTCCCATAGGCCTCTGGGAGTTATTCTTACTGTTAATGCAAGTGTACCACGTGACTAAGAATTTTGTACTGTTACATAGGTAACAGTATTTTTTAACAGTATAAAATCTGGTCACATGGTCTATTTTCTAAATAAAATGAAATGAAATGGCCGCCATTTTTTTCTCGATTCATTCTTATTTTCGACGATAGGGCATCGCCGAAGTAACTATTACTCTCATAAAATTTAGTTCTTTGCACCCTAGAGTTCCTTTCGCGTATAAAATATATTTTTGTTGAATAGTCAACAGGAAACATCTGTTTTCAACGGAAGTAATTGTAATGTAAATAATTTTGTGTCAAACTGGAATATGCAGACAATTAAAGCATGCAACAAAGGATAATTTTACAATTTTAACCAGTGAAACAGATAGAGTTGGTGGACAGACATCTGTAGGATATCATCGTTATTTTTCTAAATGCACTTTGTCAAAACCATGCGAAGAATATTCTGGCTGCAGAAGGATCAGATTTCACAGATCATAACCTTATAAATGGGTTAGTGTTTTGTTATCTAAAAAAATCTAGCTTATTGTATGTTTATGATTTGTAGATGTCATCACTTGCTTAAAGAATAAAAGAAAAAGAGAACTTCTCAAGTAGGTCTAAAAGTAAACTTAAAAACTTAAAAGGTAAGGACAGTTTAGTTATTGTTACTCTTGTTTATTTTTGTTACAGTTAGATTTAGTTGACAATTTCAGATCATCACAGTATTTTTGTTCGGGGGTAATAAAATAAATAACACATGGGTTTGTGTGTAACAGTAAAAATATCATCCTCGTAAAAATACTGTTACCCTCGGCTACGCCTCGGGTAACAGTATTTTCCTCGGGATGATATTTTTACTGTTACCCACAAACCCATGTGTTATTTATATATTATTCGTATTCAGTGGTAACAAAAGTTGCACAAGGTATTTAATAATTATATTTTGTATTTAATTAAAATATACAGTATAACATCTACAGAGAATTGCCCTTTGTTGCCTAGAGCGGTTGCTCTACAGAGGTAAAATGTAGTGGAACCCTTTAGAAATAAATAATACTTTGGGGGCCGCTTTGTTATACTGTAATGAAAAAGCGGCAAGTAGGTATACGTAAATTCGAGTTCCAAAAAGTTTTATAGTTTGTCATTTTCTAATTATGACATTTTAATTAGATTATAATTATATAATCTATGTATTGCACATACTTAAAAATGGTAAGCAAAAATAAATGTTTTTGTTTCTTGTACAGTTTGTTTTTTAAAATTCTTAACATATTTGAATATTATTTCTGAATTTAATTTATCACTTATTTCACAATTGTATGCATATCTATTTTAATTGCATTTTTACGATGTGTTTTGACCGAGGCTCGTCTGCCTGTATGTGATTTTATGGAAGTGTTTAAAAGCTGAATGTAACGTAAAATATATATTCTAACGGGTATAAGCTAAGCGACCCAATATTCTTACTTCATTCATACAGCAATATGTGAATCTTATTTTTTTTGCGCTGAAACTAGTTAATTCATATAATAATATAACACTTTTCACTCTTTCATTACAAACAAATTCTTTCAAAATATAAAATAAAAATTAAAAGATGTATGAGACTGCGTCCTGCAAATTAGAAACGTATTTAAGATTAAACATTGTAAATTTGCTGTTCTAGCGCATGCTTTCAATGAGAAAATAATCAACAATTTAAAAAATATACATTTCATCAAGTTCTTGTGTTGTTTACACTTACAATCGTAATGTTTGACGTAAGAAAATTGTTATTTGGTATTATTCTTTGAACTCCAACGTCTATTAACGCCACCAAAACCATTACGTTACATTCCCTTTATTTTATTTTAAAACAGTAATAGCAAAATATCTTACGCGTTGACCCTATATTTTTATTGCATAAATATTTTCCTTCACTTTCTCACTACACGCTCGAAAAATTATAGCAAAGTTCACCGTGTTGATTTTTTTTTATTACACAATCTTTATTGCGATATCGCGCGGTATTTGCATCAGATACGGACGTCAGAATGTAGAGAAGAATGACGTAGAATCGCAGACAATTAAGCAAATGTTAAAGACAGATATCATTACAAAGACATACATTTACTGAACACTATAAAATTTAAACGAAGGAAATCGGATGAAAATTGATAAGAACAGATTGGTTTACTGAGAAAAAGACGCAATTTCGCCGCCACCGATAGAGGGCGCTTTGACGTCATAGTAACGCTGTTTATTTATAAAATAATAATGCAGAAGTAAAGCTCACATATCTATATGTTTGCATACAAAAAATCATCAAGATCTGAGATGTTGTCAAATTTCGGTCGGAAAGTAGCGAGCTACCTTAAGCAGTGGAACAATAATTGTTACTAATAACAATCATATTCAACAACTTAAAATTATTTAATATAACACAACATCACTGATCATCTGTGGATGCAATTATATTACCATGGTAAATAAGTCAAGTGGTTTTATGAAATACTATAATTTTGTATCTCATAATACTGATTGTCTTCTTTTAGACAAAAACAAATGGTTGAAAATGGCAGATTCAGTTTTATTGAGTCTGTTCATAAGATATAACGGAAATTACAAAATCTTTCACACTTCCTAGCACTGGCTTAAGCAGCACTTAACACTTAACTCTAAAAGAATTATAGACAATGATGATTCCAAAGGACCAGAAATATATAACAATTTGTGAAAAGAACCCAACGTCATTGGCCATATATGCGTTATGGTCAATGTGAAAAACAATAACCACCACTATCTGGCAGCTAGTTGAGATTAAACATACATCAAAAAGGTTATAACCAATAAAATATGTCTCTCAGATATCAATATCTAGTCACAGCTCAAAGCTTAAAGAAGATATTTGTTCAATTATATGTACATCACATAAAACTGCTGTCAATGTCACATGGAATATTCTCATTGGCTTCATGGAAATAAAACATTGATAACAACCATGACAGATGGGGTAATTAGTGATCATACTATTGCTGCATGTACGTCAGAGTTATTTCAAGGCTACACTTCTGTTTACAACTTAATATGGTGTTCTTGATAAAGAAATTGGTAATTTCAATGTTGAAAGAATTGCAATACATCTAAAAATGTAACTGCATTTTAATATACTGTTCTTGATCAAGAACTCAATACAAATGTAATTAATTTATATTCTAGACATGTTACTTAATATTTTAAGTAATAATCTTGTAAAAAAAATCAACATATTATTTTATATATTATAGTAAGAAATGAAGATGTAAGTATATATGTATAACAGTAACTGTTAAGATCCTGTATGTTGTAATTGAGGTTGTATACCAGTGGTGGTGTTGGTAGTTTCACTCCGGATCACAACAGTAAGCCACATTGAATTCACCAGAGCACAGTTCAATCACCGCATCTTTCCGGGGCAGGCTGTCAAGCAGTTTACCAGTACTTTAGTTTCCTTCTCTTTCGCAAGGAACTGAAATTTCTGTACATGCCAGAGCAAAGGTACAGTGCGAATGACTATAGAAAGGATTTCATGATCAATCACAACAAAAGTGACCTGCGCCGTCCGGGAATTGAACCCGGGTCGCCCGATTCACAGTCCAATCTTCTACCTATTGAGCTAACCGGACGGCTTAGGTTGTATACCACACTTAAGTAAAATTATATATACATTTGTATGTATGTATATAATTATGCTTATAAAACAATTTTCAAACATCGAAGAATATGTAAAATATGTACTGCAAATATTTGTACATATTATACGTAATCATTAAAATATATGCATTCATTTCTTATTGAAAAATTTGACTTAGACTTTATAGAAAATAAATTTTTAATTACCTCCCTTTATTTACATGAAATATTAAATTCGGTAATATCTTTATAAATAATGCTTTTTGGAACTTACAAAAATTGATTATTTCTTAATTTGAGCATCATATTTATGATTTAAAACCTTGCAGGATCTTTAAGACAATCACATTACAATTACCACTATTGTCATTGCTTTATTCAAAGGAACTGGCTTTGATGTTGATATGTGTTTTGTTATATTTGAGTATGGTATGTCTTTACAACAGCTTTTTGATAATTCTGTCAAATTATTAATGTATCAAAGTTCTTCTCCTTAAGTGTGATGAAAAATGCTTAAGTTGTATTATATGCACATGGTTTGGAAAAAAATAGATTTAATGCTTTGAACTTGATGAACAGAAAAGCCAACTGCAGGACATTAATATTTTATGTTGACTTTAAAGCATTTCTAAATTGGAGAAAGAATAAAATGGATATCTGTGTGAAACGCTCTTTTGATAAAGTTGACAAAATTAATACTCATGTCTTTTTGCACCTGACTAAGATAATCATAACTTCAAAGGATTAATTATTGTTACAGTTATTTAAGAATCTTCTTGTTGAACATAAATCAAGTGTCAATGCCAGTGATAATGTACTTTTATCCATTTAATCTGTTGGCCACTTGCCTCTCACTGCTTTGGGGTTGAATCTCGACAGGGACTTTGGATTCTTTAATATGAGGAATCTTTCAAGCTGGCTTCCTCCATTGGTTCTACTCAGGTGCCCATTTGTGCCTCAAATAATGCACGGAACGGCACCTGATATCTTCCTCCACTGGTAAAGCTGAAAAGTCCGTAATGACCTAGCTGTACTGTGTACAATGTAAAACCAAAAAAAAATGAAAAAAAGTAATATGCTCACATTATTGTATCCAAATATGGCAAAAATGATAATCATACCTTTAAATTTTATGAATCGTTTCTCTTCGTTTTGAGAATATTAATAATTACATGTATTTGTGACAATCAATGAAATCGATGAAATACTGACACTACGATCTGAACAAATTCAATTATGTATACAATTATTGAATTCATTAAATTTATATATACAGAGATCGAAGAAATAAGTATAAGTTCAAATCGTCTATTGATCAAAACTGGATAATCCAAATGTTTCATAATATCCAACAAACCAGACTATAAGTAAAGGACAATTATGATTGCAGACCATCATCTGTAGGAGTTTCCAATTCAGACTGAATTATTTTGTCAATTTTGGTTGCTAGGATATAACACAGACAAATGAAGTTACAGTCTGACCTGCCTTGAATTAACAAAATGTACTTCTTATTTTAGGAGGATCTGAAATCTATTTAATAGAGGAAATGGTGTTTTATTAATGCCTTGAACAGTGAAACTCACAATTTTCAGTCTGTATGTTTCTTACCAAATTTGTGTGTTGTAATTTTTAGCTCGACTATTCGATAAGAATAAGTAGAGCTATTGCAGTCACCCGAGCGTCGGCGTCCGCGTCGGCGTCGGCGTAACCGCTTATGTAATAGTTCAAATATTTTCAAAGTCCATTGACATATGGCTTTGAAACTTTGCACACTTGTTTACCATCATGACCCCAACCTGTAGACAGGAGAAGGTAACTCTATCAAGCATTTTGACAGAATTATGCCCCTTTTTTGACTTAAAATTTACGTTAAAGTTTTTGTAATAGTTCAAATATTTTCAAAGTCCATAGACATATGGCTTTGAAACTTTGCACACTTGTTCACCATCATGACCCCAACCTGTAGACAGGAGGAGGTAACTCTATCAAGCATTTTGACAGAATTATGCCCCTTTTTCGACTTAGAATTTACGTTAAAGTTTTTGTAATAGTTCAAATATTTTCAAAGTCCATTGACATATGGCTTTGAAACTTTGCACACTTGTTCAACATCATGACCCCAACCTGTAAACAGGAGGAGGTAACTCTATCAAGCATTTTGACAGAATTATGCCCCTTCTTCGACTTAGAATTTACGTTAAAGTTTTTGTAATAGTTCAAATATTTTCAAAGTCCATTGACATATGGCTTTGAAACTTTGCACACTTGTTCAACATCATGACCCCAACCTGTAAACAGGAGGAGGTAACTCTATCAAGCATTTTGACAGAATTATGCCCCTTTTTCGACTTAGAATTTATGTTAAAATTTTTGTAATAGTTCAAATATTTTCAAAGTCCATTGACATATGGCTTTGAAACTTTGCACACTTGTTCACCATCATGACCCCAACCTGTAAACAGGAGGAGGTAACTGTATCAAGCATTTTTTTTACTATCAAGCACTAAGAATAGTCGAGCGTTGCTGTCCTACTGACAGCTCTTGTTTTAAAATGCTCTAAATACAAACTGTGTTTCATTATAGTTATGAGAAAGCTTAATTTCACTAATTCTCAAATAATCACATTATGAACCCTGATCATATAAATTTTCCTCAGTGAAATCTGTTAATTTAAATACCATACAAAGTTAAGTTTAAAATTTCCCACATAACTGCCATAATAAAATTGTTAAAGTAGATAAATATGATACAGTAATTTGTCAACATTAGCAAGAATGAGATGTATATTTGTCCTCAGTGGGGGATTTAACTTGTTTTATCATCAGATCAATATGCAATCTTTAGAAAATATTCCAGCAATATAATATTATATATATTGCTATAAGGCATCAAATGCATTATAATACATGGTATATTTATTATATCGTTTGATTTGGGGGAAAAAATCTACATCTATATACAGGAGCTAAATAATTCTGGAAAAATATCAAGCAAGATTAACGGAAATGGAACATTCCAGTGTTACACCATTTAGAAAGAACTCACATACACAAAATACAGAATTGTTGTGTTTTGTTAATTCATTTAAACCTGCTAAATATCTTAAATGGTCTTGTCTGTCTTTCAGTTTGAACAAAACCATTCATCATATTTTAGGGACATTCTTTAAATCTATGGACTGAATAGCAAACAGTGCATGCTATCAGTGCTGCCAACCAGCAGGCTTAGAGTGAAAGATGAATTGTTTGTTTTTTGACTTAAAAAATTGTTGTTTCTGTTCTTTTTTATGTTCTATGATGATTGTTTTTCAAGTTTACTGAATGCTTTGTGATCTTTTATGGTTTAGTTATGTATTACAATTTCAAAGGCTGTTGAAAACAGTATGACTATGTCAGAACATCATTTGCACGAGGTGTCGTGTATATTTCTCCAAACAAATTGAATGAAGATTGATTGTAATTAAATTGTAATTAAATATGCAAATTCTACTTATCCAATAATTATTCCAAATACTTCAATTCATAAAAAGGGAATGTTTTTTATAACATATTTGTCGATAAAGTGGACAAGTTGGTATATGTATAATGATTTGATGTCATAAAAATAACTACTATATTGCTTGAAAATTGATTCTAGGTCAAACATTGCAGCATAAAGGTTTTAATGGATATTTAATTTGATATTATTTATAATAATTGCCTTTGATATGGTTTTGCTTACTTAATTGTACTGGAATTACACGCGGGAGAGTTTTTAAAAACCATCACATTGACAATATACTACGGAAAGCATGTAAAAGAGCACAATGCACCCATTAGTGGCCTAGTATTTACATCTATTATTTTTTAAAAGCAATGAAATATGAATATACAGACATAAAATAATGGACTTATAATCATTTTAGTTAAGTAACTGCTATTAAGGAATATGAAACAAATATTGCAGATGGTGGCTTTGAATAAAATTTGGCTACAAAATGATACTGCAATGGAAAATTTGCCATTATGGGAGCTGTAATTAACCATAAATCTGTGCAATGCTATGTTTTAATCTGCTGGGACACTCAGATATTTTAGAGAATTATGTCATATACTTTTTTTACTACCAGTTCTAAAACATAAAAACAACCCAAAGTTTCTAAAAATACAACCAAGTTTAAACATTTTTTTATCATTGCTTTATGTTAAATGTATCAAAACTGCAGAAGCCTCAAGAGCTGAAAGAAGTACAAAAGTATATGCTAGTATCACTGATTTTCATATACCAAATATACTTAAAATATTTCTAAATAAATTGACAGTACCAGATAGACAAGACCAATAAATTTTTGCAATATTATATGTGAGACATTTGAAATGCACAACCCAGAACAAAACTAAGTCCAAGAATCATTAAAACTCAAAACTGTTTATTAATTTTCATGAATTACAAAATGTTTTTAACTGATTTTTTTCTTGTTCTAATATTACACTTATAACTAGGGGCAAGTTGTTGTTTCCTTGAGCAAGAAACTTTACACTCATTGCTCAGTGCTGGTTGGTTCCAGGAATGGAATCGAAAGTGTGTATATAAGCTTATAGCTTTGTACACAATCGAACTAAAATAAATTCTGTGTAAACCAAATAAAAAATGTGCATAAATTAATTTTATTTTAATGGAAAAAAACACTTAAAAAATGTTCCTTTCTCCCTCCCATTTAAGTTTATACAGAATTTTTTAAATATTATAGTTATATTTAAAGCTACAAACTTAAAAATGTTAAATCCCCTCGAAGCAACAGCTTACCTCTGAGGCCAGCCCTCCTTAGATTACGTAAGACAGACATGTTAGCCACTTGGCCAAACCACCACTTAGTTTCTTAACTGTTAAGGTCTTTTAGTGGGATTATTAAAAGTAACCATAAGTTAAATGTTAGAAACCATTTAACTTGAAAATACAAGGCCATATTTGGCATTTAATTAAGTTTTGTTTTTAGCACTACATGTACTTATACATTTTCAAAAGGCAAGAATTTTAAATTGTATTGGCCATTCATTATTGAGCCGCGCCATGATAAAACCAACATAATGGGTTTGCAACCAGCATGGATCCAGACCAGCCTACGCATCTGCAAAGTCTGCTCAGGATCCATGCTGTTTGTTATCAGTTTTTCTGCTTGTAAAAGGGTTTGTAAGCAAACATCATGGATCCTGATCAGACTGTGCGGATGTGCAGGCTGGTCTGGATCCATGCTGGTCCCAAATGCACTATGTTGGTTTTGCCATGGCGTGGCTGAATTATTATGTGTAAGTTAGAGAAAATTAAATGATGAGTCATTTTGTGTTACAAGAAACAATACCATATGAAAATTGTCTTTGTTCTCTATTAGATCTTGATGACCTTTTGAAGTTATAATAAACTATATAAATTGGTCATGCACCTTTTGAAGGGTTTAAATGTAAATGCTTTCTTCCTAGATAAATCAACAAATTTCATTAATTTCTCAATTTGAAAGATGACAGAAAATCAAATAATTATATTAGCAGCAGGTTTTTCTGCTTGTTATGTTCACATACTATTTATGCTTTAACGATTTGCATTTGAAAGTATAATAATTATAAAGAAAAAAAGGTTAATTTCACTATTGAAAGCTTTTAAGACAGTTGTTTGCAGTTTAAATATACACTGAACTATTAATTAATTAAGCTTGTAAAGATAACTTTATTTGGTGCCTGTTGATAATTTATGATGAGTAACAAAAATCCAAAGATATCATGGTACTTAAGATATGATTGTAATATGTATAATGATTCTGAAATATGGACATTTAATTTCTTTTCTTATGATTTTAAGACCTGCGGATGAAATATATGTTTATTCCTGACAATTAATACCTTTGTGACTTATCTATAATATATACCATAATAGTATTCTTCACTTTGAGACCATAATTAATCACTCATCCTGTCTAAAACTTACTTTGTCTTACCAAAGTCCAAGAAATTCATTAGTTGATGGATAAATCTTTGATGTTTCATTTCCTTAGTTTGGTCCGGTTGCCATGGATACACATCACATAGGTTTTACTGTCTTATAATTACTATTTGTTTATGATATGTATTTTCATTGTGGTAGATGGGAAAGAACATGTCATAAAGTCATTAAATTGAAATAAAATGTTCCTTATCAACCTAAGAATGATTGTTTAGCTATTTTTGTAGCTCTGTGTTGCTTGTTAATATTTCATGAACCCGTTTGGTTTGCTTAGAAAATCGTAATTAGTTGACCTCAAAATATTGGGTATAAGGGGGAAAAAGAAAGATGTCGGGTTCATGATGATCATTACTTTAGTTCTTTGAAGTTGTTTGTGTTACAATATATATAAAACTAAATAAAATCTTGCATAGTCCATTTGACTTTGCATAAAAGTTTTATGCACAAAAAAGATAATGTTATTCTGCAGTCATCTCCTAATGCATCCTATCTGATTATCTCTGAAATCATTTGATTTAAGGATATTTATGAAACTGGGGTCAATTTTTTTCTAGTCTAGAAACTGTGCAGATCCCATTTTTAGGATGCATATCTCTCTAAGGTCAAGGTCAAACGTTTTATGTGGTCTGTGCATCATAATTATCTCCTGAACCCATGAAAGATACATTGTAAAAGTGTATAAAAAAAGACACTGTAAAAAAAATAAAAGTTGTTTACTGGTTGGAGACCACCAAAACCGGACAACCATCAAACCCGGACGGCCCCGAAAATGCTTAATATAGTGTTTTTTCTTTGTTCAGTGGTTTACGATCTATCAGTCACTTTATTATCAACATGCATGTTTCTTTTATGATTAATAAAATTTATTTCAACTTCCGTAAACGGTAATATGTTAGTGTATATTTCAAGAATGTTGACACTGAAGATTGGGGCATCAAGAGTGCAATACGTGACCTCATATACCACCTATAATCATTTGCAGAGTAAACAAAATAATATCCAAAATTTCAGCATTTGCTGCTGATATATTGTATATGACATGTTAAAAATAAAAAAATTAAACACCCAAGCTTTTGTCTGAATTAAATCACGTCATGTACATATCCGTCCGGACACATGGTACTGTAGTGTGGGCAATTTAGGTAATTTTGATACCCCTGACGACAGGCCTCAGATAAAAGTGTCAATTTAATCAGAAAAAAACAAACTAGTTTGTTAGTTAGGAGAAGAACCTAGCTGTACTGTGTCAAATTTTCAGGTCTTTAGGGTTGAAATTATTAAATCTGTATAGCAAAATGTTCAAAAAGTGTCCGGTTGATGGTCCCCGACCAGTAACCTTCTTTATTCCATTAGTGGTGCTCATTGTTTGAAAACCACAATTTAAACAAGCGTTTCTCTGCAGACAGCTTTATAAAAGCTTTTTGTCTCTTAGAAACTCAAGGTGATCCCTTAGCATTTTCATCCCTCTTGCCTTCCTAATGATGTAGATTCCTGGAAATAGCCTCTACCATACACAATTGTTATACCATGTCTCTATTTATTAATAGACTGAAGTCTGTCAGTCTGCCTTATTTTAGTGTAACTAGATATTACTGTAGTGAAGTAAAACGATAAATTGTTCAATATGAACCAAGTCTGTTTCCATGTTTAGCGCCAGTAATTACCATGTAATGTAGTTTTTTCTGAGGTTAATCAGTAAAAACATGCAAAGAAAGTGGTCAATATATAAAAGAAGACTACATGAAATATCATGGAATGCTTATTGTTCAGTCTTTCATAAAATATGAATGCTGAACTTGCAATAAAGGAAAGAAAATGTAAAAAAAACATTGCTTGATTTCACATACTTAATGCATATCAATTTGAAGAGAGTACCATTGACTCCCAAGTATAGACTTTTTGTGAGAACTCAGGCTGCAAAATTGACATTTGGAGAAGAAAAAACCTAAATGTTTTTAAATCAACATAGTAAATTATATACTAAATAACCAGTTCTTTAAGTGCCTTACAATTTGTGTTTCTTGTAATTCTCAGGTCCATAGCAAAACACATTGAACATTGGTAAATTAACAGAACAGAAGATGGACCAAATGTGTCTACAATTGATGTCATGTAAAATACAGATACCATATCACTGACATGAATTAAGTATTGTATTATTTGATACAAAAATAGTTTTAAAAAAGTTATATAGTCTACTGTGCATTCTCAGTGTTATGTATCCATGTTTTGTCATTATTGGCATTGGTTAAATTGTAACAGTTTAAAAAAAAACACTTCAATTTAATTTTCAATACATATAAAAAAAAGATTTTGTGTCTCCTTAAATTTACAAACCCCAGTCAATCAGACTGTGCAACATTGAAGAGATCAGTCATGGAATGAAATCATGAATTGTTCAATAAGAACGCCATTGTGGATTTTATGTTTCCCATGTTTAATTTCTATTGCATTTTAATGCTGCTTTTTCTCTGAGGTTAATCAGTTAGTGCATGCAAAGATACAGGTTGTTATACCTTTTTATTGAGGTTCTTGAAACCTTTATTGTTCAATACTTGGATGTTGTTTTTTATTATTTTTTTTTTGCTAAATTAGCAAACAAACAGAACTGAAATGACAAAGAATTTTGAAGAAAGACCTAAAAATTTAGACCCTGTATCAAAAAGTGTGCCTGAAGTTACAGATTCATATTGTCAATTCAGATGTCAATTAAATTAAACTGGTTATCTAATGTAATTAAAAAGTTACAACATATATTATTGGCATATTCTGTCTATAATTTGGAGAGCATTGGATTTGTATTACACAGGTCCCTGGTTCAATCCTTCGGTGAGACGTATTTTCTCCTAATCAATTAATCTAGGACTACCATCAATAGTTACACCATCCGGTTAGCTCAGTAGTAAGAGCATTTCACTGTAAACCTCGGTTCGATTCCCTGACAGAGTAGGTCACTTTTGTTGTGCTTGATCATGAAATCTTTTATTCTGTCATTCGCCAATGCTCTGGCATGTACAGAAGTTTCAGTTCCTTGGAAGGTTGGAGGAAACAAGTATTGGTTAACTGCTTGACAGTCTGCCCCCCGAATGATGTGGTGGCTGAACTTTGCTGTGGCAAATTCAGTGGGACTTACTGCCATGATCAGGAATGAAAGCTACCAACACCACCACACCACATCACACTGAATCTAATGGTCATTTGTCTTTCACCATCATGTCCTGAGTTAGTAGTCTGTTACTTGCAGACAAATATTTGTAATTACTGGTCAGCAGAGAAACTGAACAAACAAAGAAAGTTGGCATTTTAAAATTATTTGTGAAGAAAATAATATTTGATGTTATTTTACAGTTTTGTATATTTTAAGAAAAAAAGGGAAACATCATTTTTTTCTGAAGAAGACTTATAATACTGGTAATTGTTGAAAGCTATCAAAATGCATTTGTTTTTATTGAACAAACAATATTTTTAAAAGAGCCACAATTTAAGAACTTTCTGTATTTGACTTAAAAAGTGTTTTGCATTTGACTTAAAAAGTGTTTTGTATTTGACTTAAAAAGTTTTGATGTTAACTGTATTTGACTTAAGAAAAAAATGTTTTGCATTTGACTTAAAAGTCTGGATGTTAACACTTATTTTTTGCAAAAGTTGCAGACACTCATTTATTCTCTCCTTGCAGAAATATTTTGAGACCTTTGATAAATGCCTGGTGAATGTGAAAACCAATGTTGAATAATAGATAAGTTGGTTTCTAAAATTCATCTTTTTTATACAATGATGATATTAAAACTTGCAATTTTGATACTCAGTTAGGAGTCATAAAGGAATTAATCCAGGAAAGGAAGTTGCACAAAATTGAAAACAGAGAATGTTCTATTGCATTTTTTTTTATTTTTACACTTTTAATGATGGAACTAACAGCACAAATGTTAGATGATTCCATTTTAAATGCACTGTAATATGATATCACAGTTTGAGAATATTTGAATGTTTGTAGTAGGTGAAACCACGATAAAGAAATATGAAATATTTAACCAAACTTTCTGATTGACCTGAACAATGAAATAGCACATGAAGAGAGTTTTCAAAAAAGCTTTACAAGCTTCCTACTCAATCCGTAAATTTTATTTTTATGTACTTTATTATGTAAATGTGTGGATTATAAATAAAATATTGTTTAAACTAATGAAATAGCTCAACAGTATTGTCTCTCTTAATATTACATGGACATGTGTCTTTACCAAGATATAATTTAAAAATGCTGAATATTGTTCTTTTTAGTCCCCTACCGGTTTACCGGAGGGGACTTTAGGTTTACCCTCCGTCCGTCTGTCTGTCCGTCTGTCTGTCTGTCCGTCCGTCAGTCCGTCCGTCCACAAAACTGGATCCCGCGATAACTTGAGAAGTACTGAAAATATTTTAATGAAACTTGATATATGGATAGATGGCAGTATGGAGATTATGCACGTTTTTTTCTTTTCTTCCTATGTTGAAAATTCTGAAATTCTGGTTGCTATGGCAACAAATAGGCTGAAAATATGGCAAATTTTACACATAAACTGGATCCAGTGATAACACAAAAGTACTGGAAATATTTTTATGAAACTTCAAATATGGATAGATTGCAGTCTGGAGATCATGCACGTCTTTTTCTTTTCTTCTTATGTTGAAAATTCTGGTTGCTATGGCAACAAATAGACTGAAAATATGGCAAATTTTACACATAAACTGGATCCAGTGTTAACGCAAAAAGTAATAGAAATATTTTTATAAAACTTGTAATATGGGTAGATGGTAGTCTGGAGATTATGCACGTCTTTTTCTTTTCTTCCTATGTTGAAAATTCTGGTTGCTATGGCAACACATAGACTGAAAATATGGCAAATTTTACACATAAACTGGATCCAGTGTTTACGCAAAAAGTAATAGAAATATTTTTATGAAACTTATAATATGGGTAGATGGTAGTCTGGAGATTATGCACGTCTTTTTCTTTTCTTCCTACGTTGAACATTCTGGTTGCTATGGCAACACATAGACTGAAAATATGGCAAATTTTACACATAAACTGAATCCAGTAACTCAAAAAGTACTGGAAATATTTTTATGAAACTTGACATATTATGGGTAGATGGCAGTCTGGAGATTATGCATGTCTTATCTTTTCTTCCTATTTTGAAAAAAATATTGGTTGCCTTGGCAACAAATAGGCTTAAAACATGGCAAATATAACAATATTTGTGATTAGTCAAAAAGAGCTGAATTTTTTTTTTATGAAATTGCATCTTTAATTCAAGAGTTATCTCCTCTTTAAGAATTTTGCTTTTAAAAATGTTATATTTTGGTAATAGGGATGTTTCAAATATTAACTTTAGAGTGTCATTAAGTCCGTCTGTCTGTCTGTTCATAAAAACTGTTTCCTGTGATCACTTTTAAAGAACTTTTCCAAAAATTTACTTAAAGTATAGAAAAATTGAAACATTAGTGAATGGCCAATGGCCCTTCAGAATGTTGATGGGGTTCTAACCGGTAGGGGACTTAATAATTGGATTGCTTGCAATACTATGATAATTGCTTGTTTTAACTGGAATTGAATTTTGTCTTTTATGTAAAATGCCCTGTCACACTTAAGTGTATAAAAGGAACATGTATATTGCATACGAAAATATCTGGACTTTGAGTCTAATGGTCATTTGTTTCTTAGCACTGATTCAGATTAGACCTTTTAACAGCGTAACAATTGATACAGAATATCAGAAATTTTTTATGTATTATCTGGTAATAAGTTAGCAAAAGAGCAATTTTTGAAATTATAAGCTCACAATGTAATGTCTTTTCTAGTGACATAGCACTGCATATTGTCCCAACACATTTGCATCAAGCTTTTATACATGAAAACTAATGAATATTATATCACCAATATTCTTAGCCTGCAAAAAAATAATTTGACGGTCAAAAGTTTTGTCTTATCTAGAAATTACAGCATTATGAGATGAAGTATAAGGTTTGCTGAGAATAATTCACGACTATACAAGGTGAGTGACAGTTAATTGATCTTGGAACAGTGACAATAAATACTACTTGACAAATAAGTAATAAGAGGATGTCATTTGAAGAGGTTGATAACATTCACTTAGGGATGACAAATTTATTTACTTCTTTAGAAACCAAAGCAGTTTATGTGTTTCCCTCTGATGTAGATCCCAATTCCCTTGCCTGATCCCAGTTTTATAATTGATCCCAGTATTGTCCTCTACTAGAAATAAATCCTGATGAAAGAACTCGATCGAAGGTATGATAAAATATGGTATATCCCATTGGCAGGAAAGCGACTTTCTACTTATGAAGCAAAATTGTCAAAATATGAAGTTTTTGTGTTGCCTGATACAGAGAAGTCAGATTAATTGATCGGTACCAAAAATGTTTTGGCCTGTTGATAATTTTGTGTCTCCTTCTACTCAGTAGCTGCAACATGCAACTGGCTCTCATCAGGCAACACATGTGATCACTGATTGCTCTTGTTAAATAACATTTTTATTTCTTTAAACTATTTTATGTTTTTGAAGAGAGACTTTGAAATATTAAGTTAATACATTGTAAGATTTTCTGTTACTTCTGGAAGTATGCGGCTTTAAGCAAATGGGGTTAATTTTTACCTATAGCAGAAAAAACAGCCCTCCAATGCATACACTGTAGATGTCAGATGAACATGACCTTCACCTTGATCCAAAAAACAAAAATATTTCATAATTATATAGTCATCAAATTTCTTGTAAACAATTGTCCTCTTATTGGAATTTTAGTCTAAACTTTATGACCTTGGTCTTTCACTGGTTTTAGACAAATTGCTGACTGAAAATTAATTATAGCAATGCAACAAAACAGAGTTTTCAGCAAGCATAACAATTATGACAAATAAATATTTATCTGTTATCACTGGGGAGAATGTTTAATTCATTGATCCTGTCTGCAGACCTCATATATTGTAACGGTTCACTGACATAACAACAACAATAAAGTCTTCCATTACAAATGATAAATGTATAAACTTCAATGTTACAAACTTGTTTTGCTATAAAATTGACAATTATAAATACCATTAAAAGTTATATGAATTGAATCTTGCAGAATATTTAATATTTCCATTGATATGATATTCGTCTTTTATCAATGGATTTCCAGACTTATATTGCTTTTGCTTTATTTCTTAACATTTTACCTGCTGAATTTCCTAAATGGAGTCTTGTGCAGTTTCATATTTGGAATTGTCCATTATCTTATTTGTGGATGGATATCAAGATAAAAATTCAAAAATGGTCAGCCAACTGTATAGAGTCTGGTCAGACTGTACAAATGAGCAGCTCTATTACTGGTGACAAAGGTAACAATCCCTTTCTGTTACAGCAGATTATGGGTGGTGGTGGTAGTTTTCACTTCATATCAACACAGTATTTAGCTACATTGAATTTACAAGAGCACAGTTCAGTCACCACATCGTTCCTGGGCAGGCTGTCAAGCAGTTTACCAGTACTAGTTGCCTTCACTTTCACAAGGAACTGATAACTTCTGTACATACCAGTACAAGAGCAGGGGTGCAGTGTGAATGATCATAGAAAGGATTTTATGATTAAAACCTGCACCACCTGGGAATTTAACTTGTGTAGCTTTTATTCACAGTCCAACGCTCTACCTTTGAGCTAACCCTAAGACTAATAGGTTATAATAGGGTAAACATATCTTGGTTTGAATACTTATTGCTGACGGAACTTTCTAAATGTTGTTAAAGTGAATTTAATTGATTAAAATTGTTATTTCAATCTTATAAGAGAGAAAATGATGCAAAATAATCTTTGAATAATATGAAAAATTATTACCACATTTTATTCCAGAAAATTATTATCTATGTATTTATTAGGCATTATTGTAACAGCTACTGTATTTCATTTGCCTTTAGTTAACTCAGAGATTGTCTGAAATAGTCTAAAATGTATAAAACTACCCAACAAAAATTGATATTTTCTGGAACATGATGAAGAAAACTGATGAATCTTTTGCTTTTACTTTATGAATTAAACATGATTGTAAATTTTGTTTGTCTGTTACGATAAAATAAATAGAATAAATTGTTCAGTGATTGGTTTTTGTTAAAATATTGTTTTCCTGAGAAACCACTGCGTTCTTCACTCGGCTGTGCAATTGGCACATATTGTATTGGCATTTCAATATTTTATATTGGCAGACCAAGACACTGTATAGATAGGGGAAAATACGCTGTCTATAATGGAATCTAATTGTTAATGTGAATTATGTGTTTGAGTGTATCTGGATTAATTATTATATTTATTGGTGTTTTAATATAAAGATAAATATAATGGGGCTTGATTAAAACAAATGGAATTCACACCACAAGTTTGATATGTGATATTTTGTATATTTAATTGTAAATAGGGAATGTATAATTATTTTGTTATTAAAGCGTAAGTTATAAAGATGAATAACATGTGAAAAGTATAATTTAAAAAAAAATTATCTTAGCAGTTCTTGTTGAAATATTCATCAAAAAGCTTTGTACTTTAATACTGAGAGAAAGTTTAATACATTGTATATGAAAAAAGGTAACTTTATTATTTTTTTTGCCAAACAATTGTTCAATAATTTAATGAAAACATATTATTATAAAATCTTAATTCTTGAAAAAAAAAATGTTTTTAATTATTGCTGTTTTAAATGGCATATTTTATTTTTTTATTTGATTCCTAAATGTAACCTTTTTTTTTCTTGATTTTTTTTAAATCAAAAGACACAGAAAATGATAAATCATAACTTAATGGCAATGAAAAAAAAATGAATGACTTTATTTTTTCTTTCATTGTGAAAAGAAAAAAAATGTTTTTGTTATTTCCATCATAATTATGATATGAGAATTAAAAGCTAGTACATGTCAAAAATCTGCCAAATTATTTCATGGTTTAAGTAAAAATTAATTTAAATAACTTAAAGCCCCTCTTAATTTTGATTTATATTTTTTTGCTTAAAATTTTATAAGTTAATTGATGAAAAATTAATATTTGTTTAAAATTAATCTGTCGTTTTCAAGTAACTAACAAAATTCTGCAAAAAAAATTAATGACTGATTTTTTTACTAATTTCATGTTAAGCTTAGGTGACATTATTAATGAGTTTTTCTATGTATATGTGCTAATTCCTTGTCATTGTAATGATTCTATGTAAATTTATTAATTTTATGATATTTGAGAATTTGAAAGATAGATACATGTATAATAATTGACAGGCCAGAATATAATGCAAGAGGTTATAACAGAATCAGTTTAAAGTAAGACCTGTCTTGCTCTAAATTTGACTTTAATTTTGTCATTTGCTTAAATTTTACTATTTTGACCTTAAAATTAATAATTAATAAGGCAAATTTAAACCAGAACATTTTCAGTACTCAACAAATTCAGCATAAGAAAAGGTTTTAAATAATAAATGACCCTGGAATTGAACAAACATTTCTCTCATGTAGATTATTTAAATATGTATGGAAGAACATTACAAAAACCTAGCTTATTATGTTCATAAGATAAATAATTTTCACTTTTAAGGTTCTGTTATGTTAATTAGTTAGCTGTTATGTTAATTAGTTAGTGGAAATTTTGAGTTTTTAAAAAATATGGAAAAAATGCCGTTCATCTGAAAAATAAAAGAAAGAAAACTTTTACAGGTTTAAATGAATATTTTTCATTGATAGTTGGATATGGAATTCCATGGAAATAATTTTGAAAATTGATGCTGAAAGTGAAGTTTTACATAATGTGTTGACATTTATAATGGTGCTCAAGAAATATTAAATCAGCATTATGTCATAGAATTACAGTTGATCAACAATGAAAAATAAAAATGATGCTGGCTTCAATTAATTGTGCATGTTCATTTCAATTACCAGTTAAAAATTTTTTTTTTACAAAAAGAGTTAATTCAGTTATAATCAATGGGAAATTCAGAATGGGGGATTTCAATTGATTGTGATTAAATTCAATTTTTAAATGGAATTAAATATGTTGGAATAAAAGTGTTTGTGATGAAATTGTGTTTGGATTGGAGCATTATGGTAACAATCTGTAATATTGGGAGTATTTCAGTAGTGGTGGATTAAAATGATAATTGGATTTATAATACTTTATTTTGATTGGATGATATGACAGTCATAATGAGTATGACAGGGTCTAAATCCACTAAAATTCCTGTCTCCGTCACACGTAAAGAGAGTGCCGTGCAGCATGTACAACATCCAAGTAAACTTAAGGTAAGATTACAACAAACATTTAGGTCACAGGATTATACATATGTGTTGAAATTGCCTTCCATCCCTCCCATTTGGTAAAATAATATTGTTATACATGATCAATAATATTACTAAAACTATATGCTCCTCTGCTCTTTATTTCAAACCATAATTTCTTTTAATCCACTTCTGCAAAGCGGGGAGGGGATTTTAGGAATGGCCTCTGTCTGTCAGTCGGTCCATCCCTCCGTCCGTAGGTAACACTTTGGTGTCTGCTCCTTTACTTTTAAATTGCTTAAGAAATTTTGAAATAACTTGGCACAAGTGATCCCCATTATGAGACAATGTGTACTAGAGCACAATGAATGGGTTGCTGTCCCCAAGGTCACACTTAAAGGTCAAGTATTAAAAAGCTCATAACATTTAATCTGCTGCAATCTTTTTAAAATAACTTGGCAGAAATGATCAACATTATGAGACGATGTGCAGAGCACAACAATCAAGTCACTACCCTCAAGGTCTAGATCACACTCAAAGGTCCAATGTTAAAACATCTATTTTTCATGTCCGCTCTTTAACTTATTGACAATTCAAAGGTTATAAAATAACTTGGCACAAATGATTCCCACCATGGCACAATCTACAGAGCACAGCATTAATTTGCTACCCCCAATGTTCATCCACTGGTTACTACCCCCAAGGTAAAGGTCACACCAAGGTAAAGGTCACACTTAAAGGACAAATGATAAAGTAAAATGACATGTTGTGTGGAGTGCAATATTCAGGTCGCAACCCCCAAGGTCCAGGTCACACATAGATGTCAGGTTAAAAGTCAACAATTTTGTGTCCTATTCATATGACTATACTGGCACAAATGATCACTATCATCACCTACGGAGGGCAACAACAACCAGGTGGCTACCACCAAGGTCAAAGTTATAACATAACCAACAATATATGAAGTCTTAAATTACCAATGGTTACCAAGACCTTGATAAGGGGATCTACAAAAGTATCCTTCTGAATATGGAAGATAATTGGTCAATGACTGAAACAGACTTTTTTGATAAGCAAATGTGCTTATGATATGCATGGCACAACACCAAGGTCATGGTTGGTTAAAGGTCAAGAAGTATACACATTCATGTTCGCTGCAGAAGGGGATTCTAAGCTGTCCTTCAGACTGCCTTGTTTCAAATAAGCAAAAGTTACTTTAATGGATTGGGTTACATATTTTAATGTAATGAACCACAAAGGTTGATGTACTGTTAGTACATGTACTACTAATGTTCCTTAGTCTTGTGCTTTCTCATGTTGTCATTATATTTGTTGTTGTTTTATTTTGTCCAAGTTGATGATACATATTTTATTGTCTTTTTGCAGAAACTGTTGAGACTGCATATAAATAAATGTATTATGCATGAAAACAGTATTACAAAGGAGACAGAAAACTATTCTACAATTATCTTGTGTTTAAAAATGTCTTTGTAACTGATCATTAAAGATAAAATTGTCTAATGGGCAGTTTATGCTTGACCCTCTATTTAATGTGAGAATTTTCCAGATCTACCATTAAGATGATGTTTAACTTGTATACCAATAAACCTTAAGATATTGTTTGCTCTCATGACAATCCCCGCCAAATAAAGTTCAAGATTAACATGAATTATTTATGAATAGTTCCTACACAGTTTTTTAAGAAAGTTCTGTACTGTGTCACTAAGATTCTGGCCATTCATGACCTAGAAATAAGGATCTATAATGATCAAGTCATATTCTGTTTTTAGCTCACCTGTCACAAAGTGATGGTACATCCGGTGACCTTTTTGGTTGTTTGTCTGTCTCCATAAACTTTTACTTTAAACGACATGTCCTCTTAAACCGCTAAGCCAATTTAATCCAAACTTAACAGGAATATTCCTTTGGTGGTCACCTTGAAAAATTGTTCAAAGAACTTTATTCCATGCAGAACTCTGGTTGCCATGGAAACTGAAAGAAAAAACTTTAAATATCTTGAAAGAAAAAACTTAAAATATCTTCTTTTAAAAAATGCTAGAGCTAGAGCTTAGATATTTAGCATGAAACATCTTTTAGTATTTATTAAAAAATAGGCTTCTTTTAAAAAACCCAAAGAGCTAAAGTTTTGATATTTGGCATGAAACATATTCTAGTGAGTGTCTACCAATTTTGTTCAAATAAAAGCCCTGGGGGTCAAAATAGGCCTGGTTCTGGGGTCATTGATTTTCATTATATGCATATAGTAAAAACAAAACAAAAAATCTTCTTACTCAGGTGAGCGATTTAGGGCCATCATGGCCCTCTTGTTTGTTATGACCTTGACCTCTCTATATTGTATGAGTAGGTTACAAACACAGTGATTTTGTGACCTTGAAATTAAGGATCACAAGATACTGGTTTTAATGGCACCATATTGAATTTTAATGAAATGTTACCTCCCTTGTAACTAAAAAACTGACCTTTTGTATATCAAGGACATTCTAGAGCAAGGTCATCAGAACTATTGTCAATTAATTAGCATCGTTAGAGTAACTTGATACTCTTTATGATGAAGAGCAATAAAGTGTTTTGCTAGTTTTAGAAAAATCAAAATTTAATTAGATTATATTACTATCAGGGAGAAAAAGTCAAGCCTTAATTAGGTTATATTAATGTCAGGAATGAAAACAACAACAGACTGATGATGTATCTAAGATACAGAAAAAATAAAAAGCATTATCTTGTTGTCGTTCTCTTATAAAACTGTTTTCTGAAAATTGCTGAAGTATCGAGATTTTCCATGGGAGTTTTAAACAATAAATTATTAGATTTCATTAAGATGATATGTATCTCAATCAGAAATTGCGGGTAATTTCAAAAGCTAACTTGTAAAGAGCTGTTTATTGATGGAGATTAATGCTTTAAGATTACATTTAGTAAATGTCAATGTAAAATATGATGTTAATACATGATATTAAAATTTTGTTAACACATTGCATTCTAATTTTGATTTAGCTTTCAAAATAGAGAGAAACAAAGAATGCTTAAAGAACGTTCAAAATGGCAAAAATGAAAATGTTGCAGACTGTCAGTTTGATTGAACATGTTGATGTGAAATGGTAAAAATTTTGAATGAAGAAACATCCGCTGATGTGTTCGTACAGTCAGGTTATCATGGAATCTTTAATGTGACAAGGCAGTGCCATGCTATGAAATTTGGGGTATCGGTTCCCAGATAGCTAATGCATATGCCCTAAATGACAAAACATTAATGGGTGAAGCTAAATAAATTCAAAGCCCACTTTTTGGTTGAGTCATAAAATCATGGAAGTCAGTCTCATTGCTCATTTCCCATGCTTAATTTCCAATACTTCACCAGCTCCAGGGACCCTGTGGTTATAACTGACTCCTGCATAAAGTGCAGGGGTTGTAAAAAGATAATCATTGGTCTCTATGGTCAAGTGGTTGATGTTGCTCACTTTCAGCCAATTGCCCTTTATCAGTGTGTGTTTAAATCCCACCAGGGTCTTAGGATTCAGAAGCGTTCCAGCATAGCTTACGCAAGGTTCACAGCCCTAATATGGTGCCCACCAAAATCTGAAATAATGCATGGAGGGGCATCTAAGGTCTGCCTCCAACATTTATACTTAAAAGTACACTTATAAATAAGTGACCTAAACCCAATAAAAAATATTTTTTAAAATACTTAGTATTGTGCTTTAAAGGCATATAATTTTTCACTTTTCATTACTAAAAAAAAAACATTAAAAAAGTTACATAAGTTAGGAAGTGATTATTACAACTGGAGAAATGTCTTTAATTCTGATAATGCATTGCAATACCACATGTTGCAACCTTTGTATAATTGGATAGTCTAGAGATTTTAGAGGCTGTTCATCTTTAAAGACATGATGACTTGAGAGTTCTATCTGTAATAAGAGTGTGCAAGCTATTGGTTTGTAAAAAAATCACTATTTTTGTATTCAATGGGAATAGTTGAAATGAGGATTTTCTTTCACAGTCAGATACCCTTTAATTGTCACAGAGATTCTTGACAGAATGCAAGATTTATTTGAAAACTCAATCAAATTCACGATTTTTTTGTCTTTCAGGCTTCAAAAAGTTGCTTTTGGAATGAAGAAGAAATTCTATTTTTTGTGTCTTTTTAATCAGCTTTTACAATAAAATAGTTTGAAGTGCTAGCGGACGAAGAGATTTAATCTTCAAGTTTTGATAAAGAAATATGTCAAAAAAAATAAACCCCAATAAACACAAGCCACATAAAATATTCAATTAAGTATGTTTCAAAAATGTTTTTTTCTTTTTCTTTATATAGACAAGTCTGTTCAGTTCAAGCTTTTAACTCCTTCAGTATGAACACAAAATACATTGGTATTATAATGACCTGTTTTCACATTTACTAGTACAGCTTAATTTATTAACAGGTAACTTGAGTCTACAATTTTCACTCACTTGCAATATTTTAGCACCAGCTCTTGAGAGATCTGCATATTTAAGAATCATAAATTTAAAAATAGAAAACAAAATGATCAAAACACAATGCTGGTGCCTCTTTGTCACAGAAATAAACTGAGTCATTAAATAGAGCTTTGATGTTGTATTTTTGGGACAAGATACAAAAAATATAAGCAATTACTATTTTGAAATATTAAGACACTGGAAAATATTCTTTTTTCTATAAAATTGGGTTCGGTCAAAGACTAGACGTGGCATCCATGGCCGAGTCACGGGTTTAGGTCATAATGACTTCAAACCATTTGCCCATCACTGTTGTGGAATAAAAAAAAAAAAATGAAACATCAGTAAAGAAACAAAAATATTCTAACTGACTTGGGCATTCCCAATAATTAACAAATATCTTTAACAAATCTGCTCGTTTCTTTAATAAATGAACAAAACAAAAGCCTTTGGAGTTTTTGTCAGGCTAAATACAGCAAATCAGTGTAAGTTCCAGTAATTATTATAATAAAATATACAATTAAAACCAAGTATTTTAAGTATTCAAGTGATTCTAATTTGTAGATGTTAAAGAAGACACTTATATTGTTGTAGCAAAACTATGGGGAAATTGAAAATAATAGACTTATGATATATCATAATTATCATACTTAAAAAGTCATTAATTGTCTTCTTTAATACATGTAGGTTTCTTTTGATGATGATTGCAAATTTCAATCAATTTAACTTCATAAAATTATGAAATTTGGTATTAATGGCAGTGGTTTAATATAAAGGCAATTGTATGAAAGTCTTTGAAATTGTCAAGACAGAAATTCAAATGATATATTAATAATATTTTAGCCAAATGCAAGAAACATCTTAAAGGATCATCAAAAACCCTGCTGTGGATTTTACTTTAACAATAATTGATATGTAATGATGGTCACAAAGCACTGATCTATGTGTTACAAAGTCTCAATTTTGTCTACAATGGCACTTGTGCAGACACATTTATTTTCTCTTTGCAGAATTGTTTTATAAACAGCTGTATTGTGAAAACAATGTTGAATAATAGATAAGTTTGTCTCTGAATTTTATTTTTTTTGCACAGAACTGTCATCCAAAAGTTGTAATATTTCTGTTATCACAGTAAAATTTGTAAAAGAGAGAGGTATACAACTTATAGTGCATTTATTTTATAAAAAGTACATGAATTTATTGAGTGCAGCTTACTTATACCAGTACATGTATATTATAGAGTAATACCAATTTCCAATGAAATTATAATTGCCATTAAATATTATTTTCTCAAAGCAATAATGTTTAATCATAACCCAGGTAACACTGAGTTTAAATTTGATGACTTGTTAAATAGAAAAAAATAACAAAGCAAAATAGAGATATCTGATTAATAATTTTTAACCAGGTTTTCAACGAAAACCGGGTTATTGTAATGCCGAAGTCGGCGGGCGGGCAGGCAGGCGGGCGGGCGGGCAGGCGTCAACTTTTGGTTTCCGCTAAATAACTTTAGTTTGCTTTGGCCTATTGACACTAAACTTGGTGTGTAGGTAGCTTATATCAAGAGGCAGCTTGGGATTGCTACCCAGGTGTCTGTGATCAAGGTCAAGGTCACTGTTACTAAAAATAGAAATTCAGTTTCCGCTCAATAACTTGAGTTTGCTTTGGCCTATTGACACCAAACTTGGTGTATGGATAGGTGATATCAAAGAGGCAGCTTGGGATTGCTACCCAGGTGTCTGTGATCTAGGTCAAGGTCACTGTTACTAAAAATAGAAATTCAGTTACCGCTCAATAACTTGAGTTTGCTTTGGCCTATTCACACCAAACTTGGTGTATGGATAGCTTATATCAAGAGGCAGCTTGGGATTGCTACCGAGGTGTCTGTGATCAAGGTCAAGGTCAGTGTTACTAAAAATAAAAATTCACAGTTTCCGCTCAATAACTTGAGTTTGCTTTGGCCTATTGACACCAAACTTGGTGTATGGATAGGTAATATGAAGAGGCAGCTTGGGATTGCTACCGAGGTGTCTGTGATCAAGGTCAAGGTCACTGTTACTAAAAATAGAAATTCAGTTTCTGCTCAATAACTTGAGTTTGCTTTGGCCTATTGACACCAAACTTGGTGTATGGATAGCTTATATCAAGAGGCAGCTTGGGATTGCTACCCAGGTGTCTGTGATCTAGGTCAAGGTCACTGTTACTAAAAATAGAAATTCAGTTTCCACTCAATAACTTGAGTTTGCTTTGGCCTATTGACACCAAACTTGGTGTGTAGGTAGCTTATATCAAGAAGCAGTTTGGTATTGCTACCCAGGTGTCTGTGATCAAGGTCAAGGTCACTGTTACTAAAAATAGAAATTCACAGTTTCCGCTCAATAACTTGAGTTTGCTTTGGTGTATTGTCTCCAAACTTGGTGTATGGATAGCTTATATTTAGGCAGCTTGGGATTGCTACCCAGGTGTCTGTGATCTAGGTCAAGGTCACTGTTACTAAAAATAGAAATTCAGTTTCTGCTCAATAACTTGAGTTTGCTTTGGCCTATTGACGCCAAACTTGATGAATGGGTAGCTTAAATCAAGAGGCAGCTTGGGATTGCTACCCAGGTGTCTGTGATCAAGGTTAATGCATTTAGTTTTCATGTTATAACTTGAGTTTGCTTTGACCTTTTGTCACCAAACTTGCTGAGTGGCAGCTTTGGATTGCCACTTAGATATCTGGGAGCAAGGTCAAGGTATTAAATTTGCTTACAATAGAATATTCAATATCTACTCAATAACTTCAGTGCACTTTGACCTATTGATTTCTGTCACATCAAAACTTGGTCGTTGAAAACCTGGTTTTCGTCGCATTGCGGCGCTTCTTGTCATATTATGTTATCATTGAAAAGAATAACAATTTTCATATTAATTATTATGTTATCATTGAAAAGAAATACAACTTCTAAAAAGAATGCATAATTTTCTGACATTAGTAAAGAATATTGTAGGGAATTTGTAACAGTAAAAAATGTCATTTTGTAACTGTCTTGAGGTGCATTTAGTTGCATCACTCTGTATTTTTTCCGTTTTAATTAATTTAATATATTTTACAACTAATAAAGTAGTGCTGAACATGCAGTAATATGTCGTAAAGGTTGCAAACATTGAGTATGTTTTTGGAAACTGTAACATGATTAAAAAAATAAACAGTTTTTGAGGAATAAAAATGATACCATTTCTTAGGCATAATGGGCCTTAATAAGCTTTGATGTCAAGATATGGACATAGGTTATATGACTACCTGCTTTATTTGCTGACATTTGAGAACCATCAACAATCTTAAAGTTTTAAGTTTCCTTATTATCTTTCAATTATCAAGGGTATAATCTGAAAATTAATTTCTAAGAATTTAAGAGGGATGCCAGTAAATTTTCTGCTGGTGTTAATTGCTTATAGTGAAATAAAGTATGTTTTAGTAAAACTATGATAAGGGGAAAAAATGGCAATGATTATATTAGTTGGAGTTGGAGATTTGTATTTGCATTAACACTTATGAATAAGTTTGCATACTTATTTAGACAATAAAGTCTGAACTGAACTCTCAGCATTCATAATAAGCTTGAAAGAGTAAATAAACTTACCTACAGATTAAGACATAAATGTTGAATTGAGCCAGGAACCATGACATGTTAATATACTTACAAGACATGATTGTCTCAGGAAATGGTCTGCAACAGGAAATGATAAAGTCTCGTTACCATTGATTTTATGTCAGCACTGTATATTTCATTTATGATGTCAGTTTGATTAACATTGGCTGTTTGATATATTAGCTTTTTTCTTCCTTCTCTTTTCATTACTCCATACTTTGATCAAATTTGTTGTTTTGTCCTTAAGCATCTGAAAGTCTTATTTAAAGAGGCACATAAAAATAAAAAAGAAGAAAGAAGCACAAAAAGTCAGGAAGCATGATATTGTTTGAGAGAGGCAAAACTAAAGCAAATATTTTGTAAGCTCCAGTTTGTGTTTATTGAATTGTATTAATTGTTAAAATACATGCAATATATGTGAGAAATATAAATGTGACATTTTTGGTATTCTGTGAGTGTTTATGTGTATTATAGTTATCATGTCACTATGGCTCATGGGCCATGAGTTGGTATATTACAAGCACATTCTAGCTCGGACCATCACAAAACAGCTACAATATGCCATGCTGTAATACTTACATACATATTACTTTGATTCTGACACTGAAATGATATTGTGGGACTGCATTATTAAAACTGTAATGGCATAATCAAAGCGCTTCAATTCTTCTTGGATGCTATAATCCTCAGCTGTCTAAAAGCAACATCCAGTTTTGAAAATTTAATGGTGGACTGGAAATACCATTTTGAAGGAAAAAGGACAATTTACCAAAAGAAGTCTTTAATACTTTGTGTATTTATATATTTGGATCACAAGCAATTCAGTTTGCCATTATTTTTCCTCTGTATATTTATAATTCTTATCATTCATAATCTGCATGTCTCCACTCAAAATTGCTGATGTATCCATATATTTTCTTCATTGAACAATAAATAATTTGATTTCATTAAGAAGATATGTATCACAATCAGAGATTCCCCAGAGGTTTCTGTACAAAAAGCAACATGTAAGGAATTGTATATTGATTAAAGGTTAAAGCCGAAGATTATTTTCTGTGTAACAAGGTCAATAATGATTGTGCACTAGAAAATTATTGTGCCAATCTCACAGAATTGCATGCTGTTGATTATATAATAGCTGAAAGCAATTTTAGATCGGTAGCCTAGCTATTAAAGACAAACAAAGGAAATGCGGAACATCTGAAAATGCAGTTTGATTTAAAGATACAGAAAGAAATATGATTTTAGTTATTGACTGCATTTTCATTGCCTCAGAAAATTATGATTGGTAATTGACTATATTTATAAATAGATGATATTAATTTTTTTTCTGTCTAAAAATACAAGATTTATTTTAATGGAGTTGTATGAAAATTAAGGTTTCATGAGCGGCAGTAGCTACCAGTGAAATATGATAATTTTCATACCACAAATATGTTGTTTTCTCTTACATCACAATTTAAAGGACTTCCTCTAAAATTTTGTGTATTAGTTTAATTTAGAAAAAAGTAGTCTTGAATGGGACATCAGTGAAATTACCAAAGATATGTGGAAAATAAATTTTTACAGTGAAAATACGGAAAATGAAAATACACAATTTATTTAATCAATATTTCTCGATATATTTCATAAAATAAATATATAGTAAAATAATTTAACATGTTTATTTTTCCACCAAATTTTTATTTTTACATAATTAAAGTATTGAATGTAACAAAGAATATTAAAGATGTTAAGAATATTAAAGAATTAAGATAAAAAAAAAAGTGTAGTCCTTATTATAGTTTAAGTTAAATTGACTGCTCTTGGCACGTATTGAATTGGCATTTCTGTACTTTATATTATTGGCAAGAAATACCAGAAAAATTGACATAGTCTGGTGGAATTATGATCTTAAATTTGATTTGTGACTGTGTTTGATTGAAAATAGAAAATATCTGCAAATGCTTATGTAAAAAAATGATAAAGTTTTAGAGTTAGACTCCAAAATTCAGATATTTAGAAGTGGATGTAATAGTGTCATCAATCTTCAGGTTGCATAACATTGTTGCTATAGATAGATATATTGTATGTATAGTAACCACAAATGAAGCATTTATTCAATTAACATGACACTAGCACTTTCAGGCTTTGCTATTTACTAGTTATAACAGCCAAACAGATTATTCTTTTCAGATGAAAGAAACTTTAAGACTATACTTCAATAAGTTATTATGCCCCCATTTCGAAGAAAAGGGGGTATATTGCTTTGCACTTGTCGGTCCGTCGGTCCGTTGGTCCGTCGGTCCGTCGGTCCGTAGACCAAATGGTTTCCGAGTGATAACTAAAGAACCCTTAGGCCTAGGAACTTCAAACTTGGTATGGTGATTGGTCATGACCAGTAGATGACCCCTATTGATTTTGGGGTCAAGGGGTCAAAGGTCAAGGTCACATTGACCTTGTAAGCAAAAACGGTTTCCGATCAATAACTAAAGAACCTTAAGGCCTAGGAACTTCAAACTTGATATGGTGATTGGTCATGATCAGTAGATGATCCCTATTGATTTTGGGGTCAAGGGGTCAAAGGTCAAGGTCACATTGACCTTGTAGGCAAAAACGGTTTCCGATCAATAACTAAAGAACCTTAAGGCCTAGGAACTTCAAACTTGATATGGTGATTGGTCATGATCAGTAGATGATCCCTATTGATTTTGGGGTCAAGGGGTCAAAGGTCAAGGTCACATTGACCTTGTAAGCAAAAACGGTTTCCGATCAATAACTAAAGATCTTTAAGGCCTAGGAACTTCAAACTTGGTATGGTGATTGGTCATGATCAGTAGAATGACCCCTATTGATTTTGGGGTCAAGGGGTCAAAGGTCAAGGTCACATTGACCTTTGTAAGCAATAACGGTTTCCGATCAATATAACTAAAGAACTTTAAGGCCTAGGAACTTCAAACTTGGTATGGTGATTGGTCATGATCAGTAGATGACCCCTATTTATTTTAGGGTCAAGGGGTCAAAGGTCAAGGTCACATTGACCTCTTGGGTAAAAACGGTTTCTGATCAATAACAAAAGAACCCTTAGGCCTAGGAACTTCAAACTTGGTATGGTGATTGGTCATGACCAGCAGATGACCTCTATTGATTTTGGGGTTAAGGGGTCAAAGGTCAAGGTCACATTGACCTTGTAGGTGAAAACGATTTCCGATCAATAATGAAAGAACCCTTAGGCCTAGGGACTTCAAACTTGGTATGGTGATTGGTCATGATCAGTAGATGACCCCTATTGATTTTGGGGTCAAGGGGTCAAAGGTCAAGGTCACATTGACGTCTTAGGTAAAAACGGTTTCCGATCAATAACGAAAGAACCCTTAGGCCTAGGGACTTCAAACTTGATATTGTGATTGGTCATGATCAGTAGATGACCCCTATTGATTTTGGGGTCAAGGGGTCAAAGGTCAAGGTCACATTGACCTCTTAGGTAAAAACGGTTTCCGATCAATAACTAAAGAACCCTTAGGCCTAGGAACTTCAAACTTGGTATGATTATTGGTCATGACCAGTAGATGACCCCTATTGATATTCGGGTTAAGGGGTCAAAGGGCAAGGTCACTTTGACCTTGTAGGTAAAAATGCTTTCAAATCAATAACTTAAGAACCCTTTGGCCTAGGAACTTCAAACATGGTATGGTGATTGGTCATGACCAGCAGATGACCTATTGATTTTGGGGTCAAGGGGTCAAAGGTCAAGGTCACATTGACCTTGTATGTTAAAACGGTTTCCGATCAATTAACTAAAAACGCTTAGGCCTAGGAACTTCAAACTTTGTATGATGATTGGTCGTGACCAGCAGATGACCCCTATTGAGATTTGGGTCAAGGGGTCAAAGGTTAAGGTCATGACCAGTAGATACTTGATAACCCTTATTAATTGTTTGATCACTGGGTCAGAAGTCATAATAACCTTATCACATGACTAATTGGCTGCTGATAGGGGGCATACATGTTTTACAAACATATCTTGTTTCTATAAATTTTTAAACATGAAAAATGAATGAAAACAAATCTTTTTCTTTTGAGAGACCTGTGTCAGAAGATTTTTAATTTGAAAACCGGACAAGAAACCAATGGTTAAAAATTTGATACAGCTTGCATTATGGGTTATTTATGACTGGTAACCTTGAATTGTCACAGATTTTATGGACTAGTCACAAGATTTATTAGAAATGTCAATCAAATACTGACTTTCTCAACTTTTGTGCAAAGTGTTTTGGTTGAAGAAGAAAAATTGGTTAGTTTAATGACTTTAAAGCTGTCAGTTTAGCCAATTAATGGATAATGGATGAAGTTTTAAGAAAATGTCAGGTCTGCTTAAATGATACTCTTAGATTAAATAAGAAAATTGAATACTTTACCAATTTAACAAAAGTCGGATCCTGATAAAAATTGGTGTTTCCTAGCCAACTGCTAATTTTTCATTGTATTGTGTGTCTTGCATTTATAACTCTGTTGATCATTAGAGGTTCTACAGAATGTTAACATATTGGATTATTTTGATAAATTATAAATTCTAATTCATTAATTATGAAATGAATATTATTTCAATCAATTTGCACTTCAGTTGGTAGGTTTCTTGATCAATATTTTGGTTGGCATAATTTCAGTCCATTCCACTTTAAGTGTTAAAAAGCAGCCATGATAAGCCAGATTTTGTCATCAGTGTAACTTCTAGTATTCTAATTGGTGTTTAAGAGCAGCCATGATAAGCCAGAATTTGTCATCAGTGTAACTTCTAGTATTCCACTTAGTGTTAAAGGGCAGCCATGATAAGCCAAAATTTGTCATCAGTGTAACTTCTAGCATACTACCTAGTGTTAAAGAGCAGCCAATTGATAAGCCAGAATTTGTAATCAGTGTATATTCTAGCATACCACTTAGTGATAAAGAGCAGCCATGATAAGCCACAATTTGTCATCAGTGTAACTTCTAGCATACCTACCTAGTGTTAAAGAGCAGCCAATTGATAAGCCAGAATTTGTAATCAGTGTATATTCTAGCATACCACTTAGTGATAAAGAGCAGCCATGATTAGCCAGATTTTGTCGTCAGTGTAATTTCTAGCATACTACCTAGTGTTAAAGAGCAGCCATAATAAGCCAGAATTTGTCATCAGTGTAACTTCTAGCATACCACTTAGTGTTAAAGGGCAGCCATTATAAGCCAGAATTTGTCATCAGTGTAACTTCTAGTATTCCATTTAGTGTTAAAGGGCAGCCATGATAAGCCACAATTTGTCATCAGTGTAACTTCTAGTATTCTAATTATCCCCCGCCGATGGAATCGGGAGGGGGATATAGTTTTGGCGTTGTCCGTCCGTCCGTCCGTCCGCACTCACAGGAGAGTAATTATGTGGCTAGAGGGACAATAGGTTCTCTTTGATGTCATTCATTCCGTAATGCTTTTATGTGGCTATTTTTCTTTTGCGTGGCTAAAAGAACAATAGAGAGAACAATAGAGTAGCCACATAATTACTGTCCTGTGAGAACGTCCGTCCATCCGTCCGTCCGAATTTCGTTTCCGGAGTAGTTCTCTGCAACTACTGGCTAGAATTCAACGAAACTTTATGGGAATCATCAATATCAAGAGGAGATGCGCATATCCTCGGCTTGTTCCGGTCCGACCCTTTAACTCGGAGTTATGGCCCTTGATTAGTTATGTAGTATGCATATAGAGTAAAAATCGTTTCCGGAGTAGTTCTCTGCAACTACTGGCTGGAATTCAACGAAACTTTATGGGAATCATCAATACCAAGAGGAGATGCGCATATCGTTGGCTTGTTCCAGTCAGACACTTTAACTCAGAGTTATGGCCCTTGATTAGTTATGCAGTATGCATATGGAGTAAAAATCGTTTCCCCGCTACTTCTCTGCAACTACTGGCTAGAATTCAACGAAACTTTATGGGAACCTTCAATACCAAGAGGAGATGAGCATATCGTCAGCTTGTTCCGGTCAGACACTTTAACTCAGAGTTATGGCCCTTGATTAGTTATGCAATATGCATATGGAATAAAAATCGTTTCCGGAGTAGTTCTCTGCAACTACTGGTTGGAATTCAACGAAACTTTATGGGAATCATCAATATCAAGAGTAGATGCGCATATCGTCGGCTTGTTCCGGTCAGACCCTTTAACTCAGAGTTATGGCCCTTGATGAGTTATGTAGTATGCATATAGAGTAATAATCATTTCCGCACTACTTCTCTGCAACTACTGGCTGAAATTCAACGAAACTTTATGGGAACCTTTAATACCCAAAGGAGATGCGCATATCGTCGGCTTGTTCCAGTCAGACACTTTAACTCAGAGTTATGGCCCTTGATTAGTTATGCAGTATGCATATGGAGTAAAAATCGTTTCCGCGCTACTATTCTGCAACTACTGGCTGGAATTCAACGAAACTTTAT
The DNA here is from genome assembly GCF_026571515.1 of Ruditapes philippinarum. Taxonomy (NCBI): domain Eukaryota; kingdom Metazoa; phylum Mollusca; class Bivalvia; order Venerida; family Veneridae; genus Ruditapes; species Ruditapes philippinarum. Next base: position 206,187 of record NW_026852520.1, read on the forward strand.
GGGAACCTTCACTACCAAGAGGAGATGCGCATATCGTCGGCTTGTTCCGGTCAGACACTTTAACTCAGAGTTATGGCCCTTGATTAGTTATGCAGTATCCATATAGAAAAAATATTTGTTTCCTCGCTACTTCTCTGCTACTTCTGGCTGGAATTCAATGAAACTTTATGGGTGGGATACTAAGAGGAGATGTGCATATAGTCGCCTTGTTCCCGGTCAGATACTTATAACTCAGATTTATGGCCCTTGATTAGTTATGTAGTATGCATACATCTCATTGGCATTTCCAGATTTTACTATTTAACACAAAGTTATGGCTCTGTTATTGCCCTGAATATTTATCAAGTTCAAAGAATATTACTGTTTATGCCATGATTAATATATAAATAAAGCCTTATGTATTCAGTTGTTGTGTTAATAATAACCAGTACTCGTCGGGGGATATAAATTCAACGAATTTGCTTGTTGGTGTTTAAGAGCAGCCATGATAAGCCAGATTTGTCATCAGTGTAACTTCTAGCATACCTCTTAGTGTTAAAGGGCAGCCATGATAAGCCAAAATTTGTCATCAGTGTAACTTCTAGCATACCACTTAGTGTTAAAGAGCAGCCATAATAAGCCAGAATTTGTCATCAGTGTAACTTCTAGCATACCACTTAGTGTTAAAGGGCAGCCATGATAAGCCAAAATTTGTCATCAGTGTAACTTCTAGTATTCCATTTAGTGTTAAAGGGCAGCCATGATAAGCCAAAATTTGTCATCAGTGTGACATCTAGTATTCTAATTGGTGTTTAGGAGCAGCCATGATAAGCCAGATTTGTCATCAGTGTAACTTCTAGCATACCACTTAGTGTTAAAGGGCAGCCATAATAAGCCAAAATTTGTCATCAGTGTAACTTCTAGCATACCACTTAGTGTTAAAGGGCAGCCATGATAAGCCAAAATTTGTCATCAGTGTAACTTCTAGCATTCCATTTAGTGTTAAAGGGGCAGCCATGATAAGCCAAAATTTGTCATCAGTGTAACTTCTAGTATTCCACTTAGTGTTAAAGGACAGCCATGATAAAGCCAAAATTTGTCATCAGTGTAACTTTCTAGCATACTACCTAGTGTGAAAGAGCAGCCATGATAAGCCAGAATTTGTCATCAGTGTAACTTCTAGCATACTACCTAGTGTTAAAGAGCAGCCATAATAAGCCAGAATTTGTCATCAGTGTAACTTCTAGCATACTACCTAGTGTTAAAGAGCAGCCATAATAAGCCAGAATTTGTCATCAGTGTAACTTCTAGTATTCCATTTAGTGTTAAAGGGCAGTCATGATAAGCCAGAATTTGTCATCAGTGTAACTTCAAGCAATTCATTTAGTGTTAAAGAGCAGTCATGATAAGCCAGAATTTGTCATCAGTGTAACTTCTAGCATTCCATTTAGAGTTAAAGGGCAGCCATAATAAGCCAGAATTTGTCATCAGTGTAACTTCTAGCATACCACTTAGTGTTAAAGGGCAGCCATGATTAGCCAGAATTTGTCATCAGTGTAACTTCTAGTATTCCATTTAGTGTTAAAGGGCAGCCATGATAAGCCAAAATTTGTCATCAGTGTAACTTCTAGTATTCCACTTAGTGTTAAAGGGCAGCCATGATAAGCCAGAATTTGTCATCAGTGTAACTTCTAGTATTACTACCTAGTGTTAAAGAGCAGCCATGATAAGCCAGAATTTGCAATCTACTATCAGCCATGTCAGTGTAACTTCTAGTATTCCATTTAGTGTTAAAGGGCAGCCATGATAAGCCAGAATTTGTCATCTGTGTAACTTCTAGCATTCCATTTAGAGTTAAAGGGCAGCCATGATAAGCCAAAATTTGTCATCAGTGTAACTTCTAGTATTCCACTTAGTAATAAAGAGCAGCCATGATAAGCCAGATTTGTCATCAGTGTAACTTTTAGCATTCCACTTAGTGTTAAAGAGCAGCCATGATAAGCCAGAATTTGTCATCAGTGTAACTTTTAGCATACCACTTAGTGTTAAAGAGCAGCCATGATAAGCCCGGATTTGTCATCAGTGTAACTTCTAACATACCACCTAGTGTTAAAGAGCAGCCAATTGATAAGCCAGAATTTGTAATCAGTGTATATTCTAGCATACTACTTAGTGATAAAGAGCAACCATGATAAGCCAGAATTTGTCATCAGTGTAACTTCTAGCATACCACTAAGTGTTATAGAGCAGCCATGATAAGCCAGAATTTGTCATCAGTGTAACTTCTAGTATTCCATTTAGTGTTAAAGGGCAGCCATGATAAGCCAGAATTTGTCATTAAGAATATGTCAAATATGAACTGCAAGTATATGTGCACATTATATGTTATCATTAAAATATATGCAATCATTTCTTATTGGAAAAATTGACTTAGACTTTATAGTAAATAAATTTCTAATTACCTCCCTTTATTTACATGAAATGTAATTTCGGTAATATCTTTATGAATAGTGCTTTTGAAACTTACAATATTGATAAATTTGAGCATCATATTTATGATACAAAACCGTAAAAAATTGTGTTATAGGATCTTTAAGGTGTATTATAAATTGAATCTGATTACTCAAAATGCCACAGAAATGAAAAGTATACATCATTCAGAAACAATGCAGAATTTGTCATCAGTGTAACTTCTAGCATACTACCTAGTGTTAAAGAGCAGCCATAATAAGCCAGAATTTGTCATCAGTGTAACTTCTAGTATTCCATTTAGTGTTAAAGGGCAGTCATGATAAGCCAGAATTTGTCATCAGTGTAACTTCAAGCAATTCATTTAGTGTTAAAGAGCAGTCATGATAAGCCAGAATTTGTCATCAGTGTAACTTCTAGCATACTACCTAGTGTTAAAGAGCAGCCATAATAAGCCAGAATTTGTCATCAGTGTAACTTCTAGCATACTACCTAGTGTTAAAGAGCAGCCATAATAAGCCAGAATTTGTCATCAGTGTAACTTTTAGCATTCCACTTAGTGTTAAAGAGCAGCCATGATAAGCTAGAATTTGTCATCAGTGTAACTTTTAGCATACCACTTAGTGTTAAAGAGCAGCCATGATAAGCCAGACTGTGTCATCAGTGTAACTTCTAACATACCACCTAGTGTTAAAGAGCAGCCAATTGATAAGCCAGAATTTGTAATCAGTGTATATTCTAGCATACTTCTTAGTGATAAAGAGCAACCATGATAAGCCAGAATTTGTCATCAGTGTAACTTCTAGCATACCATTTAGTGTTTAAAGAGCAGCCATGATAAACCAGACTTTGTCATCAGTGTTACTTCTGGTATTCCACTTAGTAATAAAGAGCAGCCATGATAAGCCGGATTTGTCATCAGTGTAACTTCTAGCATACCACTTAGTGTTAAAGGGCAGCCATGATAAGCCAGAATTTGTCATCAGTGTAATTTCTAGCATTCCACTTAGTGTTAAAGGGCAGCCATGATAAGCCAGAATTTGTCATCAGTGTAACTTCTAGCATACCACTTAGTGTTAAAGAGCAGCCATGATAAGCCAGAATTTGTCATCAGTGTAACTTCTAGCATACCACTTAGTGTTAAAGAGCAGCCATGATAAGCCAGAATTTGTCATCAGTGTAACTTCTAGCATACCACTTAGTGTTAAAGAGCAGCCATGATAAACCAGACTTTGTCATCAGTGTTACTTCTGGTATTCCACTTAGTAATAAAGAGCAGCCATGATAAGCCAGAATTTGTCATCAGTGTAACTTCTAGCATACCACTTAGTGTTAAAGAGCAGCCATAATAAGCCAGAATTTGTCATCAGTGTAACTTGTAGCATACTACCTAGTGTTAAAGAGCAGCCATGATAAGCCAGACTTTGTCATCAGTGTAACTTCTAGCATTCCACTTAGTGTTAAAGAGCAGCCATAATAAGCCAGAATTTGTCATCAGTGTAACTTCTAGCATACCACTTAGTGTTAAAGGGCAGCCATAATAAGCCAGAATTTGTCATCAGTGTAACTTTTAGCATACTACCTAGTGTTAAAGAGCAGCCATGATAAGCCAGACTTTGTCATCAGTGTAACTTCTAGCATTCCACTTAGTGTTAAAGAGCAGCCATGATAAGCCAGATTTGTCATCAGTGTAACTTGTAGCATACTACCTAGTGTTTAAGAGCAGCCATGATAAACCAGAATTTGTCATCAGAGTAACTTCAAGCATACCACATAGTGTTAAAGGGCAGCCATGATAAGCCAGCATTTGTCAAGCCAGCTTATGCACTGTACTAATAGATGGTCAGTTTTTCAACTTATTTAATCAAAATTGTTTTTCTTATAGTAAATTTTAAGAAAGGTTACTGTATAACAGTTACAAAAATATCAAGGTCAGCATTCAAATTCAAATTCAGCTGCAATATAGAGCCATGTGCAATGCAGACTGACCTGAGGCTCTAAATTGTTGACTGACCAACTTTTTATTTTCATTGATTATCTCAAAAATTGATAATAAATTGATAATAAGCAGTTCCAAAAATGAAAGCTAGATAAGACCATTTAAGAAATTTATGATAGATCCCAGATGTTGTAATTGAGATTGTTACCACACTTAAGTGAAATTTTATATATGTATATAATTATGCTTATAAAAACAATTTTCATACATCAAAGAATATGTCAAATATGTGCTGCAAGTATATGTGCACATTATATGTTATCATTAAAATATATGCAATCATTTCTTATTGGAAAAATTGACTTAGTTACATAAATTTCTAATTACCTCCCTTTATTTACATGAAATGTAAATTCGGTAATATCTTTATGAATAGTGCTTTTTGAACTTACAATAAAAAAAATATTGATAAATTTGAGCATCATATTTATGATACAAAACCATAAAAAATTGTGTTACAGGATCTTTAAGGTGTATTATAAATTGAATCTGATTACTCAAAATATTGCCACAGAAATGAAAATATACATCATTCAGAAACAATGCAATCATTATTGAAAATAGAAACATTGATTTTGCATTATTAACTTACAAGGTTGTTATATGAAAATTGATCATTATAAAGTGAAATAAAATACCATTAGAATTAATACAATAGAACATTATTGTTAGAAATAAATCAGAGCTGACAGAGATTCTGTAATTGTATTATTATGTCTTCTTTTGATCTTAATTGCATATTATATTTGCAGTATTTTAATGTGAGATAAAAACAGTTGGTTAAAGAAATGTCTTGTTCACCTATCTTATACATGGCCATTGACCCCAGTGAAACGCCAATTGGTACAGAACACAAAATTTTTCCAGGTCACTGGTTGTACATGAAGATAAAATGTCACAAATTCATAAAAATAAGTTTTGAAGAAATTTAAAATTCTGTAATCGTTCCAGTTTTTAAGCAGTTTTTTGCATATTTTGACCTCTTTTTGGTAACTGACATGGCTTGTGAGTGCCATTTGTATTGTCTTTATTGTTTTTTATGTTAATTTCACAATATTTTACTTTTCATTTTAACGAAAGTTAGCATGAATCTGGAGGCATGCTGCTTTAAAAACATTTAGATTTTGAATGCAGATTTAGCTATGTCAAATATATCGATTGGAATTTTTAAAAAGAAAATTATTGTTTTTAGAAAAATCAAAAACCAATTAACTTATATCATAAAAAGTTTCTGTTCTCTTTATCACTTTAAAAGAGGTGTCCATGGCCGAGTGGTCAAGGTCCTTGACTTGAATACTGTGTTGGTGCGACGTTAAACCCAATGGAATAAAGAATTATCACTATTAGTAAAGTCTTTATTGACTCATGAACGTTCAGGGTGAGCTATATGCTCAGCGTCCGTCGTCTATTGACCGTCGTCATGCCTCAACATTAATCTTCTCTAAAACTGCTGGGCAAACTTACTTCAAATTTGGTGTGTACAGCCTTGTGACAGTCACAATTAAATTGTGCTCATATGGTTTCAATTGGCCCCTTTTAGGGGTCAACAGAGCAAAAAATAGAAAAAACCTTTAAATGTCTTCTTCTAGTCAGAACTTATTGATGGATCATCACCAAACTTTGTCTGTAGCTTTCAGTATATTTGCTCTTATTAATTTGATTGGCCTCTTTTAGGGACCTCTAGAGTTAAAAATAGTTAAAAATAGAAAAACCTCTAAACATCTTCTGCTACTGAACTAATTGATGGATGAACACCAGAAGTCTGTAGCATTCTTAGGTTAAGCCTGCTATCATATTTGCTCATATTAGTTTGATTGGCCCCTTTTAGGTGCCGCTAAAACTAAAAATAGAAAAACCTTTAAACATCTTCTACTGAATAAATTGATGGATGGATGATCACCAAACTTAGTCTGTATACTAAGATTCTTAGTGTTTTTTTTTATCAGGTTTGCTATAACTAATTTGATTGGTCCCTTTTAGGGGCCGCTGTAGCTGAAAATAGAAACAATCTGTAAACATCTTTTTCTAGTGAACTGATACATGGATTGTCATTAAAGTTTGTTCGTAGCTTTTTCGATGTTTTTTTCAAGTTTGCTCAAATGAATGCGCTTGGTTCGTTTTAAGGCCTCGAGAGCTAAAAATAGAAAAGCCTTTAAATGGCTTACTAAAGTAATTGATGGATGACCAGCAAGCTTTGTCTAAAGCATTATTAGAAGAAAAAAATAAACAGTGTCAGGGAAACTATATAACTAGAGGGGCAAGTTGAAGTTGAGCTGGACTTTTCTTTTGGCAAGTTGACATTTTAAAAATTATTTCTAACACTGATAAACAGATATTTCTGGTGAGCGATTCAGTGCCATCATTGCCCTCTTACTATTATTATATTATTATTACTTTAAATAGCTAAATATAACTTTAAATACATGTATGCTTTATTTAAAATAGGAAGAAGCTTGCTACTTGTACTGAGTGTCATTCCCTGTGACTATACTTCATTTTAGTAGAATGTTGTTCAGCTTGTTTAAAGTGGAATATTATCGCATTCAAAGAGAACTAATATGATGAAATATATCAATTACCAATATTCAATGAAATATATCATGCATGTATTGTTTGGAATAGGAAACTATTATAATTTATAAAAGTCTGTAGACACTGAATCAATATGAATTCATTGTTCCGAAAATGTCTGACACCATTGTTAAATGGTTAAATGCTATCGCCTTTTCTGTTTGTGAACAAAAGGAAAATGCTTAGTCAGCAAAAATAATTTTTTTTATCATTCTATATCTTATTGTAAGTTTAGAATTGCAACTTGATTATTACTTAATTAATTAGGAAGTATTATTGAGGCTGATTTATGTTATTAATCATAGGTTATCGTACATGATCTTTGATAAATATCCAGGATTGGAAGAATTAATGGTGAATTTCTCACACAATCAATATGATGGTCTGACAATAAGAGAATAGGGGGAAATAAATTAGAAACAATTAAGATATTACTACATCTCGTTATGGCATTTTCATTAGACTAAATTGATGTTACAGACCAGACTAAAATGGTGTTAGGGACATTGTTATTCCTCTGATGTAACTGATTAGTGTGCAGTGAAATGTTTGTGTCCTCCTTTTTACCTGATGATCAAGGCAACCTTTATACAAATGCTGATAAATATTTAATTGATTCTATGTGGTACAACTTATTAAACTGTCATGAGAATTTAATTGTTCTAGACTATCATGAGAATTGTATGACCTTGTTTTGATGAGATAATAGAATACCTTATATGGTTTGTAGTAAGCATGATAAAACCCAAGTTTCGATCAATGGATCTAGAATAAGCTTGCAGATTAAGGTTGGTGCATTTACTCTGGCTTTTCCAACCGCCTGGATAGTTCAATAGTTAGAGCACTGGACTGTGAATCTGGTGAATCAGGTTGATTCCTTAAGACGCCCTGAAGGTCATTTTGTCATTTTCGTTGTGAATGATCATGAAATCCTTTATACAGTCATTTACACTGTACCTCTACTCTTGCATGTTACAGAAGTTATCAGTTCTTTGGAAAAGTGAATGCTACTAGTACTGGTAAACTGCTTAACAGCCTGCCCAGGAATGATGTGAGGCTGAACTGTGCTTTAATGTGACTTACTGTTTATGATCCTGATGGTAAACTACCAACATCACCATCACTTCTGGCTCTTCCAGCATGGATGAACAATGTTTTGTGGGGTATCTCAGAGGTCTTCCTTCACCAGAAAAGCTGGAAAACTAGCTATAACATTGCCATAATAGTATTAATATGACTTGAGAAACTCAGTAAGAAATCAAAGCACAGAAGGCACTGAATTTGTTTAGTTTAAACATATTTTATTTATCAATTTTTACAAGCATGTAAACCAATGCTGTTTCCTGTGTTATTACTGTAGTAAATTGGCTATAAGACTAATTGCAACACTAATATTCAATTCAATATTTATTTAGCTTAAACAATTTATAAAAAAAAAGAGTTTCCTTATCTGGGATTTGAACTCCAGACCTCTCTCTTCCAAAGCGAGCACGTAAACCCATCGACCACGATAACAGCCCAAAAAAAACAACAACATACTATTCTAAATTAGTGTTTGTACCCCTTATTATTTTCGATATATTTTCCTCACATTACACCTGTTGTTTAACACTGATGTAAATAATCATGGAGCTTAATATAAGCATGTATGTCTATAAAGAATAACACAATATTAGAAATCTTCGACTTATCAGGAACTATTTTTTCTTCCCCGAGTAATCTTGAAAATTAATGCGCCTGTCATTTGACATTCTTTACGCAGTGATCTCCCCTTAATTTTTCGGCATAAGCGTACTTATAAAGGGAAGTTATCGCTTCGAGGGGTGTGGACTACTTTCTGTTTTTGCAGATAAGCACATCAGGGTCTGAAATTTCGCTACCATTATTTGTTTGGTTTGACGACCCAAACAAATAAAAAACAAAAACACAAATCTCAAAACATGTTCTTACACCAATTCACATTATAACATTTAATTCTAAATGTTTTTATTTGTGATGCTAAATGTCTTAAACATATACCAGTCTGAAAACCACCTCTCACAAAAGCATTTTTACAGGAAATAAGATGTTGACAATGTGTTACAGCACAGCTATACAGATTCCCTAAGGCATGAAGCCACATATTTTAATTTCTTTTAAATTTGAAAGTTTTTCTTTTTCTTTCAAGAGACATAAAGACTTAGAGTGCAATCTGGTATTGGAAAATTTAAGAGGCAACATTCATGACATTATAAAGGCTATATTTAAGAGTTTGGTAACTTCCATGACAAGAGATTAATTGTCTTTAAAATAACCTTGAATTGTCTAAGAGATTTACTGAAAATGCTCTTCACATTAAATGATCAAAAGATACAAATTTATTTGTGTAATTTAATTATTCTTGAGAAAATATGCCATTTATTAGCTCGACTTTTCTATGAAAAGGGGAGCTATCCTACTCGCCCCGGCGTCGGCGTCGGCGTTAGCGTTGGCGTCACACCTTGGTTAAGTTTTTCGTACCACCCCACTTTATTTCAGAAGTATTACAAGTATGGCTTTGAAACTTACCATACTTGTTCACCATCATAACCTCCATCTACAGACAAGAGGATTTAGGGAATCTTTAGGGATTCTGTATTTATCTATTTTAGAAAGTGTATTGAGCTTGGTTAAGTTTTTTGTACCACCTCACTTTATTTCAAAACCATTGGAGGTATTGCTTTGAAACTGACCATACTTGTTTACCATCACGACCTTCATCAACAGACAAGAGGACATAACTCTGTCAAGGTTTTTGACAGAATTATGCCCCTTTTTGACTTAGAAAATACATTGAATATGGGTAAAATCCACTTATTGCCTTAACCCTTTGAGATATTGCTTTGAAACTTTTAATGCTATTTCACATCATTACCCCCATCTGTACGCAAGAGAAGGTAACTCTGTCAAGGATTTGTTTTAAAAATTAAGGCCTTTTATCGACTTAGAATCTTGGTTAAGTTTTTTAGTACCAGTCCACTTTTTGACTGAACTGTTTGAGATATTAATTTGAAAGTTGGAATACTTGTTTACAATCATGATTCCCAAACATGTCCAGGAGAAAGGTAATTCTGTCAAAGATTTTATTTGAATTATGGCCCTTAACTGTCAATGTTTTGTATTATAGGCAAGCACTAAAAAACTTAAAAAATCTAAAAAAATTCATTCCTATCCACTTGTTCACTTTACCATAAATTATGTCATATAAACATTGCTGTAATATTCAAGGGTATCAAACAACTAGTTATTTTTCTCTTTTTGTACTTGAAATTAAAATCAGTAGTATAATACTATTAAATTTATTTAAGGCTCAACTCAGTTTTTTTTTCTTTCTTACCAGCCCTCTTTTGACTTAAACATTTCAAACTTTGCTGCAGTGTTCAAGGGTATCACACAATTCAGTAAAATAATTCTTCACTAAATATCTTAATGCTCATGGCCATTGTTCACTTTAAAAATACAGAGATTCTTGTATTGCCTTTTACTGCAAAAACTTTTTTTATTGGCAAGCAATAAAAAAGTCGAGCGCGCTGTCTTACGGACAGCTCTTGTTGACTTAGAAACTCAGTTAAAATTTTCATTCTTGTCCACTTGTTGACTTAACCATTTGAGATATTACTTTGGAAGTTGGAGTTCTTATGTGCCATCATGAGACCTATCTGTAAGCAAGAGAAGATAACTCTGTGAAAATGTTTCTTGATTTGTACTTAGAAATTCCTAGTTAAAGTCTTGTGTGCCCTTAACTGTCAAAGTTTTGTTTTATAGGCAAGCACTAAAAAAGTCCAGCGCGCTGTCCTTCTGACAGCTCTTGTTATAATGCCTCTCATATTATGTATAAGTGTAAGAATCAATCATTTGAAAAATGTTTTGGATTCTTAGCATTTAACCTGCTAGTTGTATGACGTAAAAGAACCTGCTGTTCAAAACTGAGTGTCATTAGCATTTGCCGTAAAGAGCCTGAGGCCAGCTCAATTTCGGTCAGTGGATTCTCAAATTTATCGTTCCAAATTAAAAGCAGAGATAAATCTTTTAAAACTTTGCTGAAAAGCATATCATAATATTAGACAGAAGAAGGACACTTCATAAGAATAAGATAATTTGTCCATCTTCTTGCATACATGTTTTGTCTGCTTCCACTTGTTAAAAGTGGGTATGAAAATAATCATGACTGTACAATCTGACATATTAATTAAAATTTCATATGCTTTAAGTTAACCGTCATTTTGAAAAAAAAATCACCTAGAATTTTGATTGAAGGTGAAATTTTTGAATGGAAACAATATTTTGGCTGTACTTAGCCATGAATGTTTAGGCTTTTAGACTGGGCCATAAATGTTTGAGTCTTTGTACTATGCAATAAATGGTTGTGTTTCTGAACTGGGCTATATGAATATTTGAGTTTCTGTACTTGGCCATGGATGTTTAAGGTTTTTGTAATGGGCCATATAATTGGGTGTTTTTGTACTTGGCCACATGAATGGAATGTTTGAGTTTCTGTACAGGGCCATGAATGTTTGAGGTTTTTGTACTGCATCATGAAATTTGATATCTCTGTACTGCGTCACATGAATTGAATGTTTGAGTTTTTGTACTGGGCCACATGAATATTTGAGTTTCTGTACAGGGCCATGAATGGTTAAGGTTTTTGTACTGGGCCATGAAATAGTGTGTTTCAATATTGGACAATATGAATGTTTGAGTTTCTTTACAGGGACTGTCATATTAAATGTTTGAGATTTTTTTACTGGGTCATGAAATTTGGTGACAGCAGTACTGGTCCATATGAATGGAATGTTTGAGGTTTTTGTACTGGGCCATGAGTGTTTGAGTTTTTGTACTGGGCCATGGATGTTTGGGGTTTTTGTACTCAGGGCCATGGATGTTTGAGGTTTTTGTACTGGGCCATGAGTGTTTGGGTTTTTGTACTGGGCCATGGATGTTTGAGGTTTTTGTACTGGGCCATGAGTGTTTGAGATTTTTGTACTGGGCTATGAGAGTTTGAGTTTCTGTACTGGGCCATGGATGTTTGAGGTTTTTGTACTGGGCCATGAGTGTTTGAGTTTTTGTACTGGGTCATGAGAGTTTGAGTTTCTGTACTGGGCCATGGATGTTTGAGGTTTTTGTACTGGGCCATGAGTGTTTGAGTTTTTGTACTGGACAATGAATGTTTGAGTTTCTGTACTGGGCAATTGCACATTGTCAAACATGCATCATGGCCCAACATTACCTATTAATGTCACACAGACCTTATGACTTGTGTTTTAACAAATAACAAATGTTTCATCACTGCCTTTCTTTTAACTTATTCAGCAGGGGATGCTGATTCACTGAGTTTGCTTGTTGTTTAGACTTTAAATGTAATATTCATTTCCTGCAGGCATATTAATGGAAGATGCAACATCTTTTATTCTTATACATCTGAACTATTTATGACTTTGTACTCTAATGGTAAAGCAAAATAATAGGCAAAAATCAATGAACAAACCATGTCCCCTGTGGGACAACTTAGTGTAGTTCTTGCTTTTGTAATTCTCTTTAAAGATATTTGCCTTTAACCATAATCTGAATATTTGTGTTTTTCTAACCAAGTATTGTCACTTTAACTTTGTAACATTTTAGACTTTTATATGAACATTTACATTTGTGTAAAACCAAGCTCTTTATTAAACATCTGATGTGCAGTTATAAAAAGATAAAATATGCAAGTATTTACAAGTTTTATAGAATTATCATCCCCAAAAGATTTGGTAACAAAGGGGGTACATAAAACAAAGGGGAACAACTCAATCAACAATACTGTGTAATACGCTGTAAAAAAGAAGAACCATTCCACACATTGACAAACCATACCTTACTATGGTGATGCTTGAAGCAGTACCTTATTATGTTGGTCCTTTCGTTTTACCAGGGGATCATTTGAACACCATTATTTGATTTACCTGGGTATCAGGAAAGTAATTAACAAAGTTCTAAGGTGTAACTAAAACAATGATACTTTAAAAATAAACAGGTAGCCATCATATCATATCATATATCATAAGGAATCATATTTGTGCAGACCACACCTGTATTTATATATAGTATATTTATATTTGATAGAGTATATTTATGGCAGGCATTAATGGGAATAAGGAAGATATATTGCTAAAATAAGAATGTCTGTCAACACATTTCCTGATAAATTTCCTCGAACTGGTTTATATTTGATATTTTATTGCAAAAATAGGATAAATTTCCTTGGATTAATCAATATATCTGTCTGACAACTACAGAAGAGGGAAAACTATAATGGCTTGTATCTCATAAAATGTTGTTGTAAAAGACAAAATAAAATAATAAGAAATTGACAGGTAAATAATCATTCACATTGGTCTGTTGTTCTCATAATTATTATAATCCAAAGTAAACTCTCTTGACCATGAAAAATAAAAAGTTAAAGAAATTAAGTTTAATATTCGTCTTTTCATTTTATATGCAATTAAAATTAATTGTTGTCTTTAATTTTTATATTAAAATAGGTTTATGTAGTATTTTATGGTTCAAACTTGCTATGCGTTTAATTCTTAAAGCATTGTAATATGTAAATGACTGAAGGTCATGTTTTCAAAGGTCAAGGTTATATCTGGAAAGAAAATAATATCCTCCCTTTCAAGTTTAGTAAAGGGATGATATGACACTCATTTTTTGTGGTTTTTTGTTGTTGTTTTTTTTATTTGAAGATGTAGTTTCTATATTATTATAATATTGCAGAATATGTATGACATTCCCATGTGAAATGTGACCATGGTTCACCATGTTCAACCATGGTCAACCTTTGGTTCTACATGGTCAAACCTGAGGTTCTACTAGGTAACCATGGTCTTGAACCATGATTGAACATGGTTGACCAAGACCACAATAAATAAACCATGGTCTGTAATGATCAACCATGGTCTAACCAGGTTCTTCTAGGTAACCATAGTCTTGAACAATGAATGACCAAGATCACAATAAATAAACCAAGTTTAGTCAGCCATGATACTGACCATGGTCTAATAAAAGATCTTTACATTCACTTGAGGTAGTTACTTTCTTCTGTTTTCTTTTCCCTTTGAAGGTTATAAATTTGAATCTTTAGTTTCAAAGAATAAATTAAAACTTAGATCAACTGGTGATTGGCTTTTTCATAAACTATTGTTTTGGAGAGAAAGTGCAGTTTTCTTCATTAAGACATGAAAATTGGCACATTATTGTATTGGCAGTGCTTTATTATATATTGGCAAGAGAAAGTAGATATTGGATATATTAGTGATGATGGAATTTACTGATGGAATATAACAATGTTGTTTATTTTCATGTTTGTTCGGATTTTCTTAATTCTAAAAAAAATCTTGGAGAGTCATCATGATTATATTTTACTAATATCATGTGTTATATTTGGTGTAACTTGACTTTCATGATGAAACTTAAAAGAAAGCTATTTTTATAACTTATGTAGCATATTATACTATTTTTGGTAGAATAATGTTGATTCATTAAGCCTTAAAAATGTTAGTGTAATGTTTAATAAGCCAGACATCTTGAAAACTCACAAGAAGAAATATAAGAACACTGTTTTACTTGGATTATTATATAAACATAATACATATGATGAAATAAAAAAAAAAGAATTGCAAACATGAATTTGGAAACATATTTAAAAAATTTTGCTTTCCCAAATTTTTTTTTATGTTCAAAAGATTTGAAAATTATTAAAAATAATTTTTATAATTCACATTTAAAATAATCATAGATGGTCTTAAAAATAAAAATTCCCAAAAAATGAGTTTCATAGTCTTCTATATTCTCATAAAAATATAAATCTTAAATATTTTCACCTGTTTTCATAATTCTTTTCAGGTAAATAAGTTCATAAGTTGTGTGTTGAATTATAAAATTATTATGATATACTGGAAAATCTCCTCAAAATAACAAGGTCTATTAATAATTTTGTAAACGTGAAGAAAATTATTTTTTAAATTATAACATAAACTTACATTTTTTTGTAGCAATTTATAGAATATAATGTCTTAACTGACAATTTATTAGATTTCTCATTATGATTTAACTATGACAAAGATAGGTGCGCAATTTTTAGTGTTTGATGAAATCAGAATTAACAATATTCAAACAATTTCTGCTCTCTGACTATACATCTTTCTCCTAGAAAAACCAATGATTTCAAGTATGCATTTTAGCTATTATTTTATATTGTGATTTTAAAGATAGGAATAGTGGATTAGTTATAACCAATATGATAATCTGGAAAAAAGTGTGATCCTTCGGAAGCATTAATCACAACAAAATAACATGAAAATTGCAGACTCCGTTTGCTTGAGTGTTAGCCACAATATGTCAGTAAACTTCCATTTCAAGGTCACCAGAGCACAAAGTGCTCAAGGTGTGCTAGTCAGTCAGAAATGATTCATGGTCCAAAATCTGCTCAAAACCATCTGTCTGTACAAAATTACCAGAGCTATAAATAGAAATAAGCTATAAATGACATCTCCTCTTACACTGATGAAACTACAGAAATGATCAGTAAGTGGTCCTTTACTGAAATTGCTAAAATTGTTCAAAACTAAATGGCCACCTGCAGAGCAAAAAAATTAAAACCTTTAAACAACATCTCCTGCTCAACCACTTGGTAGATTTCGATGAAACTGTACAGCAATGCTCATTTGGTACTAGTCCTTTTCAAAAATTGCTCAAATCTTTCTGGTCAGTTAAACAAGTATTAGCCAGGTAAATAAATCTTGTCCATGTAGACCATATTGAAGGGTGAGCAATTAAGAGCCATCATGGCCATCTTGTTGTTATTTCACCATATTTAGTGTGTCATAACTTAAATGTAAATTCTATTATTGGTATAATTTCTATATGTGGAAATTTATTATACATAGAAATTTTGAAACCTGCTATTCAATGAAGTATAAGCACAAACTTAACGTAATGTCTGGTTAGTATATTATTAGTTATTAAAGTTTTTGACAGGTTATATGGCCCTTTACATAAAGGTTGTTTGGAAATATTTATCGAGCGACTAGGCATCTTTTTTTTAGAGAAAAAAGTGAGGTTTCTTCATAAATTGACAGCAGTCTTGTATATAAAACTATATAAACGTCAGGATTATCCAATAAAAAGCAACATCACTAATGTGCTGTACTATGATAAAACTTCTAATCTGACCTCAGAACCATGGATATTACAGTGCTAAAAATTAAAATTCATTTCTTAAATTTTAACACAAACAAACAAATTCAACTGTGTGTTAAAATAATACACTGCACCCTGGTTGTCAAAGAGTTTTCAGCATTTCTTTAAATTATTCAGATTTCAGCAACACATTAAGACGTTTTTTTATAAATTGAAAATTCTGCATTTGAAGGGTTTCTTTAATAAAAAAAACCCACCAGAAACACAGACTCTGTTCCAAATGTTGGAATCCGAATATTGAACTTGTGTTACAGAATAGGAGTGTCAAGCAGAAAGAAATATTGTCTGGGAACAGTGGAATAATGTCATAGAGGCTCTTGCTTTAATCCACAGAAATTTAATATAAATGTCAATCAAAAATTGATTTTTTAAAAATTCTGAAAGATCTACCATTTTGAAATGAGAAAATTGTTTGTTTTTATATCTTATAAATATTTTTAATCCAGATGAAGGACATTTTGCATTGAAACTTGTGATTCTTGGTGCCAATAAACTATAAAGACACATTAAAAGCTTTGAATATAAAGATAGGAAAACATATACATGTACCTTAGGCCTTCTGTATTGATGAAGTTATGTAGAAAAATCAAGAATAACTTGAAAAAAAATCTAAAAATTATGATTCCTAAATTTACATTCTTCACCTACCACTCTTTGTTACTGTTTTTGTTTAAACATGATCTTAATTAATTTATTCCTTGCAAACAATTATTTAATAGGTTTAATGAGATCTTAAAAAATCAATTAATTAATTGAATATTTATTAGTTAAATAGTCTTTTCTAGATAACATTCTTACACAAATATAAATCTGTTACATTCCCACTTCGTCTGGTTTCATTATTCATGTCAGGTAAATTAGTTCAAAAGCTGTTTTGTATTAGTTTATTGTTTCATTGTACTTAAAAATCCCTAGAATTGTTTAATTATAGCTGATATTGTCTTTCAAGAACAGAACAAAGCTTTTATTATCACTCAGTAAATAAGTGATTTATTTGTATAAACCATAAAGAGAGCATGATTTTAAACTCACATTTAAATATTTATGGTAAGTCCTGAATATCAATGTGGCAGTTGCTTCCTCTTTTGAAAGAAGTTGATCAGGCTAAAAATCATTTGCTGAAGCAATAAGTTTGCATGCCCCTTTATAAAAATAGGTTTGTTTAATGTTGAAAATAAAAAAATCTACAAAACAACAATATTTCTTCAAAATTATATGTCAGTTGCTCTGGTAACAGGAAATTTAAGACTGAGCATGTTGTTACAAAGGCAATGGTCCTGTCAACATTTGTGTCAAGTTTGATAAGTATTGAAGCAGTTTTTATAGTTTTATAGCAACTTGAACTTGTTACATGAAAACAGCCATTTTTCACAAAATGCTCATGTGGTAATGGGTTAAGCAAAAGATAAATAAAATCTTTTGAGCAATGTCTTTTGTTTGGATCAATGCCAAATTTTTTTTTCATGCTGTTGCACCTCATATAAGTCTATAATTAAAGGGCCAATAAAAGAGCTAAATTAACATAGACATGCCTTTAAATAATACATGTACTTCTTATCTATTTTTATATAATTAAAACTTAACCAAAATAATTGTGCTTTAAGAGAAGAAATTTCATATAAAAAAAACCATCAAATTAATTTATTATTGTTTGTACAATATATTTATATCAGAGCATGCTAAGACCCATTATTTACATGTTATATTGCTAAAAATACTAGTTAGTATATGTCTTTTTCCTCAATTTCAATAAATAGATGAATTAAAAGGTATATCAGTATTTGGAAAAAAAACAACCTTACAATATTACTGTGCTGCTACATTTGTGTGACGGAAGTGATTAAAATGGCAGAAATTGATGATATGGGTGGAAATATTATAAATATAGGACTGTTGCAGCAACATAATTTTATTGAAAGTCCATTAAAGATGAGCAGCCTTCATGGCGTCAGATAAAACTTTATCTCTGCAAAACTGTTTCACCAGGAGAAACTATTTGTTACTGCAGTTGATTCCACAATTGGAGAATATTGAAATGGTGATATTTAAAAGTGCAAAATTAAAAAAAAGTGCTGATGAAATGTGAGAAATAAATTTCAGGAAGTGTAGGAATTATAGTGTTAATAGTGAAAACAGTGTTTGTTTGTTTGTGAAAATAATTGAGTATTGTTTGTATAATTACGAACTTATAATGGCATGGATTAAGGAAAGTGTTTTACAAAAATTGTACATTGGATAATACTTTATTTTGATTGGTTAATATGACAGTCATAATGAGTATGACAGGGTCTAAATCCACTAAAATTCCTGTCTCTGTTACACGTAAAGAGAGTGCTGTGCAGCATGTGCAACATCCAAGTAAACTTAAGGTAAGATTTTGCTGAGTACAGGTAATGTAATTTCCATGGTGTTAAACAAAAACAATAATTCAAAACATGATTAGATAGATATACTGATAGCCAAGGACATATTCCCTTATTTTGATGGTGATAGACCATTGTTACAAAAGGCATCACAGTTCTGTGTGGTTTTTTTTTGCCATGATTTCTTGCAAGTTAAACAATCTTTATTTGTCTACTGTAATGTACATTGCATTGCAGGAAATTATATTTTAATTAAATAATTCTTAGGAAAGTTGCTGACTTTATCTGCCCGATCTGTATCATCTTAACGATAGTTTTGACAGTCATGTACAATGACAATATAATGTTCTGTAACACGTAAGAAATGGAACTGACTTTTTTCATCCAGCATCAGTAATCCAGTCTTGTGTAAACATTTTTATCTTCATCTCCTAAATCACAAATGCATTAGATTCAGTGCATGATTAGGGGACCTTTTGTAACATTGTCTGGCAAACAAACCCACATCGAACACCCATCCACCGTCACTAACCATCCATTTATTCCCATCTTTGTGTGGCAAACAAACCCACATCACCCATCCACCAACCCTGACACATCTGCTTCATCTTCATTTACCCACCCACTTCATAAATCGTTAGTTGAAGTAAGATGTTATAATCTCATTAGCTATCTATCATCAGGATCTGTGAACTTCCTGTACAGTGTTAGAGAACAATTACAATTTATAATGTCTGTACAAACAATCAATATATTTACACTGTCTCCTGTGACATGATATATATTACATATTTGTCATAATATGTAACTTTTATTCCTTTCATGTAACATTTACTTTTTTTTTATTTTCAAAGAAAAAAACACTTATTGACATAAATACTGAAATAAAACTGCATGTTATAAAGAAATTCAAACTTTGTTTTTGAACATCATCTGGGGCCTGATTCCAAGTATGGCAGTGCAGTAGCTATGTCAGGGTAGAAAGAAATATGGTTGATTTTGTCAGATTCTTTGTCATAATGGTCCATATAATGTGTTCACAGCTTCTCAGAAGATGTCATGATGAACATTCCTTGGTGCCTTATTACGGATTCTGACATCTGTTTGATTCCATTTGTTATCTTCATTTTTTATTACGATATTTGACACTTTTGACTTGACCGACCACAACAAATGAAAATTTACAACAGGCCAATGGTTTAATGGTAAGTCACATTTTACCAGAACAGTGAGGGAAAAGGCATTTCAGGCCTTAACCGTCATTGTTAGATATGTCTTCTTATAAGTTATTTATTGGAAGAAAAGTATAAGATCGGAGCTAATTGCGTCTCATATTTATCTTGTTTCATTTTAAAACCTTCTGGAACAAATTGTTTACATTTAATAGAATAACTTTCTCTTATAGGAACAATATATTTCATCATGATGACATAAGACTTGTTGAGAACCCATTAATAGCATCAATTAAAGTACAATATAGGGAATATAAAATGTAATAATCTGTAAGTGATGAAAATGATCTTGGAGACATGATTATTGGCATTGATAACACAAAATAAACACTGAAAGTGTAAATTTGTCATTACCCATATATCTTTGAAATAATATTTTTGTCATCAGGATGTTAATCAATGTTATAATTAAGTGATTTTTAAATTGTAACCTGTTACACCCTTACCACTCAATATCTAAATTGGGCTTGTCTGGACAAAACCATTTATCAATTTCAGGTGAAATTTTCAAAATTTCTGCTGACTGAATAGCATTAACCAACAAAGACCATGCATAATATTTGATCTTAAGGTCTGCATTGGTTGCATGGGTGGAATGAGCTGCAACAAGCAGGCTGTGAGTTAATATAGCCATCTGATTTGGAAGAAAAAACAATTATTGCTTAATCTCTGTCAATATATTCATAATCTCTTAACATTTTCCCTGTTAATTTTGTCAAATGGTCATGTCCTTCTTTGAACAAATGGAACAATGGAATTTTCTATTGTTAATTTGAAATATGTCTGCAGCTAAAAGAGTATGATATGCCACACTGGCTTGGTTCCATACTGATTACATTTATAATAGGAAAGTCATAATCAATACAAGCCATTAACAGATTAGCATTAATTGTTTTGCTCCTATTTTTATCCAGATTTTCCCATTTGTTGCCCTTCATAAATCATTTCTGCAAGTAGGTTAATCAGGTGATATTTGCAGCCACTGTTTATCTCTGCATGATCATAAGAGACAAGAGGGACTAAAACTAAATCGGTAAATGGGTTCAAATTATGAGAGTCTAATTTCATCTCTCAGGTCCAGCAGATGATGAGGTTGTTTTGACCCCTCAGGTGTTGCTTTTAGTTTGTTATGCCCTTGGTTAGCCAAAATCCTCTTTCCTGTTTCAGCCCATATGACCTCAATTGTGTTGGTGTGCTGTAAAACCGAACCAACAAAACAAATCACTGATATTAAAGACATTTACTTTGTTACATAATAATTAAACTCAGCTGCCTTGAATTTCTTTGCCTTGCAAATCAAATAACAATTTAGCAACACAAAAATAATAATCCCATGCCTTTAAAATTTTCTTCTACTATAAAATGTCCTTTCTTTTAAATCTCATTTGCAATGAAGTCTCCAGTAGGAACAGTAAATTAATGCTCGCTCTTGTCCAAAGGACTTCAAACCACTTGCCCCTCACCGCTGTGGGTTCGAATCCCGACAGGGACTTTGGATTCTTTCATGTGAGGAAGCTAGCCAGCTAGTTTATGGAATGTCGGTGGTTCTACTCAGGTGCCCGTTCGTGCCTGAAATAATGCACGGAAGGGCACCTGAGGTCTTCCTCCACCAGTTCAGCTGGAACGTCGCCATATGACCTATAATGTCAAACAATCAAATTGTCCAAAGGTCCTTGGATAATCTCCTCTAAGATTGACCAGCAATGCTTACACTGAATTCCTGTGGTATATAAAATGGAAAAAGACTTAAAGCATTAAAGTGACATTATGCTCATATTTTCATAGTGAAGTTGTGCTTAATTGACTTTATATTTCAAAAGATTGACTGTCAAAATGGCGTTTGACCAACAGTTGAAATTGGAAAATGTTAAGGATAAAATTATAAATCTGCCAAAAATTTAAAAAGACTGCCCCATTCTTTTTATAAACTACGCGATATACGTAAATTCTAACGGACATTTACAGAAATTTAATTCGCATTTGTATGTTATTTATTGTTTATGCGAACTAAATTATTAAATTAAAATGGATTATGGCAAAATGAAAACATATTTTGATCTTTACCCGTTCACTCACTAAATACCCTTGGATGGGCATAATGTCACTTTAAAACATTTTTGCTAAGTTGTGCTTTTATTGGATTATTGCTTCTTCAGCATAACTCAAAGCAATAGATTTATAATTCTCTCTGTTCTGTTACAATAGTTAACATGTGACATGTAACTTTGTGATGTATGGTAAACATTAGTATAAAGAATCAAAGGGAAATATTTATCTTCTGTGTTTTCTTTAAAATGCTGTATGACCAGAACTCCAATTCTAATTGTGTCATCTGGTAACATTTGCTTTAAAACATCATACAACATGCTGTACTTATTGGACACATATTTGTATATTTCTATACAAAAATACCTTTATCCTGCAAAATTTGTGTCAGCAATTTTCTAGCTTTGATTTAGAACTACCAAGAAGTATATAATTCAAGGGTTTTCAGTTTTAAAGTTCACCTTAAATAACACACATTAGAAAGCCTGGGTCTAAAATTGCACCCTGACCTAAGGCCGTGTCTACACCTATTCAAGTTTCTTACATGTCACATTTAGATAAGCTTATTAAAATAAATGGCCCTTTCAATATTTAATCAGGCACATTTTTTACTGGAATGTCTAATTAAGATTGCCCAGGATTTATACCTTTGTCTTTGCAATGCTATCATGTTTCTGTAAAATACATGTATGTGAATAAAAAAGCGGGAAAATGATGCAATTAGCTAAAAACAATGGAGTAAATGAAATTGAAATGTGTACATTCTTTTCAAATAATGGAAAATGTGAGAAAAATATTTTTTGAGCTGATAAATTGATGCAAATTCTTTATTTGATGAAAGTTATCCACTAAATAAACAAGACCATTTAAAATCCATTTTGACTACTTGAAAAACTTTTTTTTTTCTCTTCTGTGTATCAGTGTATTGATATGATCCTCTGACCAAGATATTTTATACATTTACTAAAATTTACTGATCATGAACACTGAATCAGTAACAAAAAAAAGTCAGAAAATAATAAAAAAAACAACACTATCACACCTTCAGGGCACATGTTTTGTGTCAAACCGGTGTTATCAGTGTCTTGACAGCCAAAAACTTGTAGAAAAATAGAATGTGTTCTAACTTTCTTGCAAGAATTATCTTCTTGAATGTCACATAATTTCTCTTTAAAACTCATTCAAGTAGGGTGTCTACACTATCCAATACAAGAGAATATGATATTTGCATTCAAGACTTGGATAGGTGTAGATGGGCCCTAACAGACTATAAATGTATATTGGTAATTATGTATACATGTATCTACATACATGTAGGCAAGTGATTCTTATGCTCCCCAGAGGGAGGGCATGTAGTTGCTGCTTTGTCCATCCGTCCCCTTTTCTTGTCTGGGACATAACTCTGAAACAACAAGAGGTATAAACAAGAAACTTTGTAGGTTGATAGATCTCATTGAGAAGAGGTGCTTACGGTTACCCTGCCTTGCCTGAGTTTTGGAGTTATTGTTCTTTGTTCATTTTTATACTTTTAACTTTGTCGGGAATATAACTCTGAAACCATAAGAGATATTAACAAGAATCTTTGAAGGTAGATAGATCTCATTTGGTAGATGTGCAGTGCAAAAGAACCGTAACTCTGTTTTGCATAAGTTTGGAGTTATTGCCCTCTGTTCATTTTTACACTTCAAACTTTGTATGGGACAAGGTATCAAATATGATTTCGCCTGCAATAACTATCACAAAATGTTAGAAGAGGGACAAGATATTTGAGAGCGGCGAGACTTATCGTATAGTTGTAATATAAGATTATGATGTGAGATACAGTATAAATCATCTGTATTTCTGGCTATTCTATTCTCTTATAAGAGAAACAATTACAATTTATGATGTCTGAGGACAGGATCAATGGGTCTACCAAGTCTCCAGTGAGATGACGGCAACTTTTTGTCCCCCATTTTTTATTGCATTATCCTGTTTTGCTTAGTCAGCAGATTTTTTTTCCTTTTCACACTTTTCACATTTTCTTGAACAGAATAAAAAGGATAATAAAGTGTTTTTTTACAAAATTTGTTTTGATGTTGATGTAGTTTAATTTAAAATGTATATTTTCCTGTAACAAAACGAAGTAATGTAATGAGAATATATAATAAAACAAGGAAATATGTTAGTTTTTTTGTTCTAATGTAAAATTAAAAAAAAATGAAGTTAACACTTATTGCATTATGTTATATAATGCAATATATATGTTGTTGTATACATTTCTACTGAGTTTGCTTTAACAATGGTCAACATTTTTCTAGAAAAATAAGATGTCTCATTGGACAAGTAGTTTTCACATGTGAAATAGTGAAATTAAATTATTTAAAATAATGATACTGAAATAAAAATTTAAATGTGCACCAAAAATGTAGATTATTTAAATGTTAGACTTTGACTTAATGTCTCAAACTCAGTTATTGAGTTAATTAACCTTTTGTTTTACCAATTTACTAAACATAAAACATGTACCGTTGTCATCTGATTTAAATATATAGATAATTGGCAATTAACCAAAAAGACCCTTGTCAGACTGGATATATTGGCTGGCCTGTCTGTGACAGTAAGTTGAAGTTGAAGGGACTTGTGTAAAGTCATCAACACATCGAGACTCTGACTGGTGAACTGCTCTCAGTTTAATGACAAAAGTTTGCAAACAAAACTTGCTTGTACTTCATTGTGAATGCATACATTAAAGCTGTTAGAACACATGGCTGTGTAATTATATAAACCTGTCACACAAGTTGATTGGAAATCATCTTTGCAATCAGAAAACTCAAAAGGTGTGAAATATGTCAAAAATGAAAAATGATCAAAGGACTTCGACTTATACCGTACTCAGTTTATTCTATACAGGCCACAAGAAAACTTTGACACATCGAAAAATTGGAGACATAATATTTCGACTCATGTATAGGTTTTTTATAAAGAATATATTGGTGAAAAATCCGGACTTTCATTTTACCTCGACACATGGAAAAAACTGACTAATCCAAGTTCGACTCATAGAAGTTCTACTGCTAGACTTATGAAATTAAGTCTGTCAAATAGAAAAGAAACTTACAGTCGAACTTCGTTCGCTCGAACTCGGAGGGCCTGTGCAAATTTGTTCGAGAGATCGGTAGTTCGAGCCAACCGAGGTTGAACTTTTATTACGTTGATCATATGCCTAAAGGTTTTCCTAGCTTACATCCGTCGAATGATAAATACGTCAATAAAATTGTTTGTTAGTACATCTGTTCGTCGAATATTTCAAATTCAGAATTATTATCACAGTGTTTTAATTAAGTATTAACGGTACGCTGTGTTAATCTATGTTCATGCATATTGCAATTGGTTGAGTTCGATTGAGCAATCACACCAAACTTGTTGAACAATGTTCAAAATATATTTATATGTTTATAATAGGATGAATTTAATTTTAAATAATAAATAAATGAAATATTTATTCAAAACATTTACAGCAGCATCTATTTGTAGTCATTTACTTTAATAAACACACATACAAGTATCATTCTATAAATAGATAGCACTGTTACAATTTACGTTACATGAACCACGGTTGTAATTAAAGCCGTCCTGGTAAACGTCTTTCTTCATTAACTTTGCATATTTCTTGCGTTATTTTCTTTTTATCGATACCATAAACGGCAAATCATCAATATTATCATAACAAACAAATCGGTTACAACAACTATTATTTTGTATCAATTAACCTTAACTACCTTTGTCACGATCAAGAGGTGTTAAAAACATGTGTCGCCGACTGTCATTTATTTAGGACATGTCGACTTGTCTTTTTGTGTTTGACCGAAAAGGTGTGATTTTCACAATATTTCTGCCGAAGGGACCAGAGATCAGGTTCGAGAGTTCGAGCGATCGGTGTTCGAGCGATCCGAGGTAGAACAATATATATTATATAGGAATTTTGCCGGGACTGGGCGTTGAGTTCGAGCGAAGGGAGGTATTCGAGCGATCCGAGTTCGAGCGAACGAAGTTTAACTGTATTTTACATGATGTCATTGATTGTGAAGAAGGTACAATTTTTGAGATTCATACTGGATTTTTTTGTTACAATTCTTTTGGTTTTATATAAAGAAAAATTATAATTATATATTTCTACTAGCTGTGAGACCCATTGTTTCATATGATATTAACTGCAGTTTGACTCATATAGATTTATCAGTGCTATGATATTTTTGAAATAAACTAACTGCACCTAAATAACTATAGGAAGTTTTACACCTGATGAACTTCTTCTGTTGTTTATCTCTGGAAAAAAAGCCATAAAAGGTAATTGTTGTAATCAAATAGTTGTTGAATTTATGTGAAGAAAATAGTAAAACTATGAAATAAAGTCCAATATAAAGGTAAATTGTAAAACGTTAATATTGTTGCCAGAATTAAGTGTGCAGACTTCATGTTATAACATAATTAGGTTCAGGTGGTTTGTTATTAATAACACTTAGAGGAAGTTTTGTTGATCACGTTTTATATTTGGCTGTGATTGTTCTATTTTCGAATGTATAGAATGTATATTCAGGTTAAAAAAACAGACGAAATATCTGAATATTGGTATTGTTAGTAACAATAAATAAATATAAAAAAAAATCGGGATAAAGTGTGATCCCTCAGTCTAAGCATTAATCAGAACAAAATTACAAATGTACATGAAAAATGCAGACTTGATTTGACTGAGTCTGTACATGAGGGATAATAAAAAAAGTGCAACATCCCTCAGCAGCTTGAGTAGTACTCAATACATGTATATTCACAGAGGGTAAACAGAATCACTGTATCATTTATTGCAAGTTTTTAGTAGTGTACAATTCAATGCATATAGTTTATTGTGAGTGCATGCACCTGTTACTTTCAATAATTGTGTGATTAATTGCAAGCTTAATTAATTCAACTTGTATTATTTCTTGCAAGCACAGGAAGTAGATGTGTTTAATCACTGTGATATTTTGTCTACCTCTTAATTTTCTATCTTAAATGCATCTTTGACAGGATGACAGTAACTTATTTGATATAATTGTTCTGTCATTATGAACATAGTAATATATACATGTATAAATTGAAAATCTTTCACAATTTGTAGGTTGACATTAGAGGATAAGAGTACTTTTAAAACAGCATTTTTTGTTTTTTACAAATTCCTTCCATGAAATTGGCTTAAATGTGTGGTTTTAACAGTATTTTCTTTTTACCTCAGAATTAAATGAACACTTGTGAATGACAATAAAGTGATTCTCTTCAAAGTTAATAATTATACCCCCGCACAACAAAGTTGTAAGGGGGGGTATACTGGAATCAGCTTGTCCGGCCATCCGGCCGTCCGTCGGTTTTTTCTTGTCCGCTCAATAACTTAAGATTCCTTTGACCCTTAGTCTTCATATTTGGCATGGAGGTTAGTCATGATTAGTAGATGACCCCTATTGATTTTGAGGTCACTAGGTCAAAGGTCAAGGTCACAGGGGCCTTGACTTCAAAAAGCTTGTCCGCCCAATAACTTAAGATTCCTTTGACCTACAGTTGTCATATTTGGCATGGAGGTTAGTCATGATTAGTAGATGACCCCTATTGATTTTGAGGTCACCAGGTCAAAGGTCAAGGTCACAGGGGCCTTGACTTCAAAAAGCTTGTCTACCCATTAACTTAAGATTCCTTTGACCCATAGTCTTCATATTTGCATTGAGGTTAGTCATGATTAGTAGATGACCCCTATTGATTTTGAGGTCACCAGGTCAAAGGTCAAGGTCACAGGGGCCTTGACTTCAAAAAGCTTGTCCGCCAATAACTTAAGATTCCTTTGACCCATAGTCTTCATATTTGGCATTGAGGTTAGTCATGATTAGTAGATAACCACTATTGACTTTGAGGTCACCAGGTCAAAGGTCAAGGTCACAGGGGCCTTGACTTCAAAAGCTTGTCCGCCCAATAACTTAAGATTCCTTTGACCACAGTCTTCATATTTTGCATGGAGGCTAGTCATGATAAGTAGATGACCCTATTGACTTTGAGGTCACCAGGTCAAAGGTCAAGGTCACAGGGGCCTTGACTTCAAAAAGCTTGTCCGCCCAATAACTTAAGATTCCTTTGACCCATAGTCTTCATATTTGGCATTGAGGTTAGTCATGATTAGTAGATAAACACTATTGACTTTGAGGTCACCAGGTCAAAGGTCAAGGTCACAGGGGCCTTGACTTCAAAAAGCTTGTCCGCCCAATAACTTAAGATTCCTTTGACCCACAGTCTTCATATTTGGAATGGAGGTTAGTCATGATTAGTAGATGACCCCTATTGATTTTGAAGTCACCAGGTCAAAGGTCAAGGTCACAGGGACTTTGACTTCAAAAAATTTGTCTGCCCAATAACTTTAGATTCCTTTGATCCAAAGTCTTCATATTTGACATGGATGTTGATCATGATTAGTAGATGACCCCTTTTGATTTTGAGGTCACTGGATCAAAGGTCAAGGTCATAGGGACTTTGACTTCAAAAGTTTGTCCACCCATTAACTTAAGATTCCTTTGACCCACAGTCTTCATATTTGGCATGAATGTTGATCATGACTATAAGGTGACCCCTATTGATTTTGAGGTCACTGGGTCAAAGGTCAAGGTCACAGGGACCTTGACAAAAAAAAAGCTTTTCTTCTCAATTGCTAAAGAATGTCCTGTCCGTAATGTATTGATTTTGACATTTTAACATTTGAAGCATGTAGAATACATAACTTAGCAATGCACTGGCTTAGTAACCTCAGACTTGGCAGGGAGGTTGTCCTTGAGCTCTAAATGGCCACTGTTGATTCTGACAAAGTGGTATGCGGGGGTATTCACGCCATGATAGTGGCAGTTCTAGTTATTATTTAACTGTACAGTCTGGTGCCTAAGTCGGTCATAGGAGCTAAATATACATTTTAAGATTAAAAGCTTCTTGTCATTTAAAAAAGCCCAGAGCTGGTTTGTATTTGACATTTTTTAATTATATAATTTTTAAGCATCACAGTTGTCCTCAACAAAAATATTATATAATCAAACCATAGTGTAAAAATTGGCCATCATCAGCCCATTTATCCAGGTGAGCAGTTATAGGCCAACTTAAGTCTCTTGCATTATATTATTCTGGTAAGAATTTTTTGCCAAAGATTACTCAGAAAGTTTGTGTTGGTTTATACTGTGTTATTTCCATAAATGTAGAAGACTTGTAAATTGTAAATTCCTGCAAATTCCCCATACGTCACTGGACAAGTAGGAGCCAGACAGACAATTCTTATGAATATTCTTATGTATTCTATTGTAAATGTACATTAAACAAACCCATTGTCTCTCTCTCTCTGCTGCCTGTCAGATATATAGAAAAGTATGATTTATATAAAATAATGCATTAACATTACAACCGTTTTTTTCGCTTTCATCTGACGACTTGGCTGGAAATATTTATGTTGTTGTATTTTTTCTTTCTTTCTGCATGTTGTATGAATATTGTATTATTCATACTGCATTGTATGCAGATCAATATATAATATAAGTGGCAGTTTTCCAGCTTTTATTGAATTCAACAGCATTTTGTCCTTAAAATAATTTAATGATATTTTCTATTACTACAAAAGCTTGCTGGTAATGGCTGTATATTGAATATTAAGTATTTGAAGTTGGACCTGTGGCAAATAAGTTTTTATCTCTCGACTATTTGAAGAATTATAGGGAGAGCTAATGTGACTTTCCCATGTGTTGGTGTTGGCATCAGCATCACAGTCACAATTTGGTTAAATTTTTGCTTGCAAGTTGGTATCTCCAAAAATACCAAACAGAATATGATGAAACTTCACACACACACTTTGCACAGGTCCCATAATCTAAATTACCTTTTTACAGAGTTATGCCCTTTATAATCTTAGTTACCTTTTTACAGAGTTATGCCCAAAGCACTATTAATAGCTGAAGGCGATGTCTTATGGACAGCTGCTCTTGTATAATAGACAATGTACCATTTGTATATTGAAAATCTTTGAATTTTATACATAATGTTCTAAATTCAAAGTATGACACAGTCATAGTTTTAGAGAGTTAGAATTAAAGTGACAATTTACCACAAATTTACTTATTGTATGCTATTATCATAATCAAAAGCCTAGATCAAGTCAGATGGCTGCTTCCTTGGTGTCATAACAATAATTGCAAAACGGTTGAAATTGAATAAGAATCTCAGATATCATAGGATTGAAACCCTATTTCTAAGTTTTAAAGAGTCCAGTCCAATGCTCTGCAGAACATTCTTATACAGATTTTGATATATGTATATTTTAATGTTGATTTCTCTGTCTATTTTCAGGTAAGAGTTTTGTTACAAGTTAAGCAGTGGTATGTACTGTTTATTCATAATTCCCTGCAAAATGGAGTTCATAGACTCATGAATATTTGTAGTTTCTCATGAATTATTCATGAATAAGAGCCTTAACTGTTCTTTAAGAACATGTTATTCTGGAAATGGAAATTTAATAAGTCTTTAGATACTGTTCATGAACTGTTCATGAGTAAATGTAGCATCTGTAACTTTCTTCAAACAAAATGCTCTTGATTGGTTCATGAACTAATCATGTTGACTGTTTCTGAATTTTTAAATAGGTCTTGTATTGTCTATAAAGTGGAATAAAAAAAATTCAAAAATATTAAAACTGTTTTCTATGTAATCTGCCCATATGGGATTTAGTTGGTAAATTTAATTATTTTATGGTGTTTTAAGACTTTCTTAAGTTCTTATGGTTACCGCTGTTATCACATACTTATACATGTAGTTTGTAAATGATGCTGTGTGCATTATTTTAGTTCAAAATTACTTGTTTATTGATGACAGATTGACCACTTTATTTGCCCACTCCACCCCACTTCTAAGATAAGAATGAAAATGTCAGACCTTATTTTTAAAAGTATCAATATAAGTGATAATATGCTTTCCTCTTATTGCAATAATAAGTTTAAATCATTTACACGTAATAATAAGTTTCTTCAGTAAAATGTTCTTGACTTACGTTCATGAATAATTCATGAGTACTTCTTGGACTGCCTATGAACTTTTGTTCATGAGTTCATGAACTATTCATATGTAGTACATGAAGTGTAAATGAGACTTAAAAATAGTTCCTGAACAATTTATTAAAGCAATGTTCATGAACTATCCAAAAATATATAAAAGTCTCCTTTCCTGCAATTACCAGTGTTCATAATATGTTCATGAGCAATTCTTGGAAAGTTATTCATGAATGCCAGAAGCCCTGATCATGAACTATGGTTTAATAAACTAATCTCAAGAATGGTTTTATTTGCACTTAAGGGTATTTTCAAGAATATTTCATACCTTTTTGAAAATAGTTATTCATGAATTATTCATAAACAGTATACTGTTTATTCAGCAAGTTTTTTGTTGTTTTTCAACAGGTATAGTTATGACTTTCAGAAGTTAGAAATTACATTATATATTTACAATGTAAATGGTCGGATGATCTTATCTGTATAAAGAATATGGCCAGGAAAAGATTAGTTTTACATAAAAAAAGACTAAAATGCATGCTTAGGTCATGATTTTTTTACACAAAATAAACATATAATGACTAAAATTATGCTTCTATAATAATAATAATATACTTATTGTAAATAAAGAAGCTTTCTGATGCTTCAATAAACAATTGATATGAAACTGTTAATAATTAAAAAGTATTATTAAAAATCGAAAGTTTTTACTCAGTTTGATTATTATAAGCGATTTTTACCTCATAGTAGCTCAAAAACTCATCAGCAAAAAATGTATAAATAATGAAATTAATATGTAGATTAATGGTTAAAATGATGTTAAAGAGGCTTGAGGCATGTCTATCCATTATAGTGAGATGTTTAATTAAAATTTCATGATGTTTAATTAAGTTTATGTATTAATATTATGAAACTTGCTGCTACATGTTTTACATATCAAAATCTCCATTTTTGATAGATGGGATTTTTGGTTTGTGCCCCTTTTTATTTGTTTTCCAACCCTAAACTGCTGAAACAATTATTGCACTATCTGTTTTCTGGACACCATAACATTTTCAACTTGATTTCCCAAAGTTGATAATGGAAATTCCAGAAATACAATCTGGACAAGTCCATTAAAAAATTTAGAAGGTACTGGGCTAAATATAAAATGAAGTCAAGTAAAGTCAGAGTTCAAACCATACAAAACAGCGATGTTTAAATGAAACTGAACTGGTAGTTTTTTCATAAGGGGAGTAACTGTTGTAATAGAAGCCATATATTTAGATATGAAGTTGTCTCCCTTGGTTGTTGTATATAATCAGTAGTTCCCATGTCAGTGAAAACAGTATAAAAAGGCTGATTGAAAATCCTGATTTCCTCAAAGTTCTATAGAAAATGAGGGCATGACATGCAACATGGCAATTTTGTGGTCAATATAACAATGGAATAAACATCATATTAAATACCAAGTGACATTAAGTAGACCAAAAATGATAGGGAAATATAAGATAAAATATCCGGCTGCTTTAAATAGAAGATGCTTTTGAAAACTTAACAGAAATATTGCTTTTTTATGGCAACCGTTTTTCCCTGAACAATTATTGAGGATATGATATTATGCCAGATTTGTGTTAGAAAAGCAATTCTTGTATGATTTAGAGGTATAATTTACATACATTAAGAAGGATAAATTTATAAAACGCACAATTATATTATATATTTATTCATGAATTACCATGCTTGCATGTTTTAATTGAGTTTATAATAAGCATGGGGTTTGGGTATTTTACTGCAGTAGAATATTTATTGGCAGTTGCTTTCTATTTATATATGAATGAAAAAACTACAAAAAAAAATCCCTAATTTATAAGTACAAATCTGAGAATTAAATGGATGATCATTAAATCAAAGAATATAATCAAATTAAAATAATAGTTAATTACA
The DNA here is from genome assembly GCF_026571515.1 of Ruditapes philippinarum. Lineage (NCBI taxonomy): Eukaryota > Metazoa > Mollusca > Bivalvia > Venerida > Veneridae > Ruditapes > Ruditapes philippinarum. Next base: position 239,092 of record NW_026852520.1, read on the forward strand.
AATTAACATACTCCAGAGATATTTTAATACATAATTTTCACTGATAGTGCTCTAAAGTTTAAAATATAAGATAACATATTCATTTTTTATAAATAACTTATCTTTTAAACTTTAAAGGAGCTCTTCTGAGGTATAAAATCTTAAAAATGTAAAACTTTGTAATGTAAATCAACTGGTTCACTTAAAACAAATATTCATAGAGGGATTTGAGCCATAAGCATTTAAAAGCTTTTCATTTTTGAGTTGTTTTGCAAATAATAAAATGTTGTACTGGAAAAATTGTGCGAATGATTTGAAATTTCACACATGAGTTTTTGAACTAGACCTTTATAAAATGGTACAAAAAACTTGAAAAAAATATTTTCCATTCCTGCAGGGTAAAAAAACCCTCAGTGGAGTCTCTTTAAGAAAATTTCATATTAATACCATATTTGTACCTTTGTTTCTAATGATTCATGTTGAGAAGTTGGTAGTAACTTGTAGAGAAACAGATTAATGTACTTTTAGAAATGCTTGGAGATTTAACTGCCAACTGGTTCAAGATTGCCTGAAATAATGTAAAAAATACTGCTCTTAAATAATTTATAATGTAACAAAAGGAATAAATGTTAACCATCTTTGACTATATTTTTTTTAGGTTAAAGTTATTTATCCAAAAAGTCTTTAGATTCGTTTTTGAATATATATTTTAACCCATTACGTTATATACGCGCCTTTTAACACCTTTTTCACCCCCCCCCCCATTTTTGTTGTCTCAAATGGTGAAAAAATGCCTTATTTAGGCCCCCAATACTTGTTTTTGTTTGAGAAATGTTGTTAAAAAAAGTGACCTCTTTTTCGGCGCGCCCCCCCTTCCCAACCAAAAGATACATCAGGGGGTTGCCAGAAGGGGGATGTGCCCCCTTCTGTTTGGGGGGTTTGATCGCCAAGAAAATTTTGGACTTGTGAGAAGCTATAAATGACCCCAGATTGATCATTAGGTAACGTGTAACCAACGCTGAAAAGCATTTGACTCTATCTCAATCCATTGAGAAGTTGCAGCACTTTGAAATCAATTTTGATGGAAAAAATCAACTCAAAATAGTGATTTTTGGCAATTTTGAGATGTCCCCTCGTTGCCATGGTAACAGAAAATTTAAGCCTGAACATGTTGTTGCAAGGGCAATGGTCCAGTCAACATTTGTGCCAAGTTTGATTAGTGTTGAAGCAGTTTTTATAGTATTATAGCAATTTGAACTTGTAACGGGAGACTTTTCAATAAAAACAGCCATTTTTCACAAAATGCTCATGAAGTAATGGGTTAATATAGGCTTCACAAACTAATTCAGTAGAGCAATTTTAGATCTTAAATGTTTTGAAAATAATGGAGCAAAAAAGGCTAGATATAAAGCTGTTTTAACACTTAAACTGTAACTATAATTTCTGCGTATTTAAAATTCAATTTATATAATGGTTGATATTTAATTATACTTACCAGCTATCAAGATATAATGTGGCAAAAACATGATTTGATTACCTTCAAATGTGAGAAGGACGTGTTACATCTATTAAGCTGATGTGATGAAGTAAAGAAAGGCATGGCGCGAATTCATTATTGCTGCTGTATGATTGTGTACCGTTAAAATTTATTTCTTTTCAGAAATAATGTATAATTTAAATCATAATATTGAAAAAAGTTTCTCTATTTCTTGATGGTATCAATAAGTTGTAGAATCAGGAAGATAAAAATAAAGTTTGTCTTCATACTTTAAAAATTTATCTTTTATGAGGAAAGACTATACCTGACATGTTTCTGATTGGCAAAAATCATTAACCCTTACCAAGCTAAATATCTTAAATGGACTTGTCTGTCTTTCAATCTAGACAAAAGCGTTCTTCGTTTTTAGGGAACTGAATTTCAAAATAATGTTATGTACTGAACTATAGCAATAAGGGCAAACCATGATCAGGCAGCATGGATGTGCCAGCTGATCTTGGCATCACTGCATGATCTTAGTGCAATAACTGGTTAACTCCTATTAAATTTAATAGGACTTAAACTGTTATTGCACTAAGGTGACAAGTCTGGTCACATGGGTAGAATCTGTTGCTGCCAGTGGGCTCAAAGTTTATGTCCAAAAAAAAGAATGTAACTTCTATTGCATCATAAGCCCTATAGACTTATTTTAAAAAATACGGCATTAACATTGTAATTTTTTCAATTGATTTTTTAAACTTTAGAATATATCATTTTATCACATAAACCATGGCGCAGGAGTGTAATAAAGCCATTTAATAATCAAAGCACAGAAGGCGCTGAATTTGTTTGGGTCTCAGAATGTCAGAAAGGTGAAGGTTGTGAGATTATAAACCAATTTGTTTTTATTTGTTTGGGTCGTCAGACCAAACAAATAATGGTAGCGAAATTTCAGAGTCTAATGTTGTTAATTGCAAATGCCGAAAGTAGTCCACTTTTTTGAAGCGGTTACTTCCCTTTTGTATGTACACTTAAGCCGAAAATTCAGAGGAGATCACTGCGTGAAGATGGTCAAAGACAGGCGCATCAATTTTCAAGCAAAGTAATTCCCGAATGGTCGAAGATTTCTAATATTGTTTTATTGTATTTTCTGATCGAAAATAACTAAATACAAAGCGGACATTCAATCTCTGACACAGAAGTTTACGACAAACCTAACAACAAGTAGTTCTCAAAACAGCTTAAAACTAGCGATTTAAAAGAAAGAAATATTTTATTTTGTTACAAGTATCCAACAAATTACAACGCATTTAAAGTTAAACAATAGCGTTGTCTTATAGAATTGTCAATAAATGCACAATCACAAATTACGCGGATGAATATGATTTTATCAATGAAAATACCATTTATTACCGAATACTACACAAACCGAGTAGTGGAATATATAGATTCTACATGTCGGACTGGTTGGGCGAGAGGATTTTCGCTAAAATATTTACTTCAATTTTAAACAACAGGTTTACCCTGAACAATACCTCGAAATTAATAAGGATTACAAACCCGAAATGCAATGGAAGTTCTAAATTTAGAATGACTTGATATTATTCAGGATTTCTGTGAATAACTTCTCCGTGGTACAGTGGTAACGCGCTCGCTTAGTGAGTGAGAGGTCTCGAGTTCGAATCCCTGTCGAGGAAACTTTTTTTTTTTGTTAAATTCTTTTTAAGTGTTTTTGTTAAGGAAGTAGCCATGATATGCAAGGATAAAGTGTGACTGTCGTAAAAAATGAACATAAATGATTTTTTGATGCAACTTGTTATGCAGAATTCCGTATGTATCAAACTCTGGTGCCTTGCAAAATGAATTATAATACATAAAAATAAACTTATACAGGAAAATGCATACAGATATACAGTACGATTTAGATTCCAAAGATCAGAAAATACCACAGAACTTGCAGCCCTTTGATTCTTTATAAATATACATGCTTATAGTAAGCTCCAGGATTATTTACATCTGTGTTAAACAACAGTTAAAGTCGTTACAAGCCCTAATTTAGAATAATAATTGATATGGTTTTCTTCAAGCCGTTCACATATAAATTCACCGTGGCTGAAGGGTTTTCGGGCTCGCTTAAGAAGCGAGAGGTCTGGAGTTCAAATCCCAGTAAAGGTAACTCATTTTTTTCAAATTGTTAAAGTCAAATAAACCTTGGATTGAATATCAGTGTTGCAATTAGTCTTATAGCCAATTTACTACAATTAAAACGCTGGAAAGCATTGGTGGCACTATACATATAATCTCACAACCTGCACCTTTCTTACATTCTGAGACCCAAACAAATTCAGCGCCTTCTGTGCTTTGATTGTATAGTGCCACCAATGCTTTCCAGCGTTTTAATTGTAGTAAATTTGCTATAAAACTAATTGCAACACTAATATTCAATTCAATGTTTATTTGACTTAAACAATTTGAAAAAAAAATGAGTTGCCTTAACTGGGATTTGAACTCCAGACGTCTTGCTTCCTACGCAAACCCCTCGGCCACGGTGAAGTTATATGTTAACGGCCTGAAGAAAACCATATTATTCTAAATTAGGGTTTGTAACCCTTATTATTTTGACGCTAACTGTTGTTTAACACAGATGTAAATAATCATTTAGATTCGATCATTCGGGAACTATTTTGCTTGAAAATTAATGCGCCTGTCATTTGACCATCTTTACGCAGTGATCTCCCCTGAATTTTTTGGCGTTAGTGTACATATAAAGGGAAGTAACCGCTTCAAAAAAGCGGACTTCTTTCGGCATTTGCAATTAACAGCATCGGGGTCTGAAATTTCGCTACCATTATTTGTTTGGTCTGACGACCCAAACAAATAAAAACGATATTACACTAGTGTAATTTGACATCAAGTCATTTGCGCTATATAGGTACATAGCGTTAAAGCGTGCTAATGTTAGCGTTACACTATAACCGCGTCATTGAAAAATTACACATTTTAACAGTTTACTGTTCTTATTTTATATATGTGATAAAAAGAATATTATATTCATGTAGATTCAATACTAAATTTATTAAACCCGTTGTATAAAACAATATTATGCTTGCCAGAGGCTCACATAATATGATTTTATTCAACTTGTTCAATAAATTTAGTATTAAACTACACTCATTCAATATCCTCTATGTAAGTGTCATCATTTTCCATAAAGAATTTAATCTTTTATAAAATATGGTTACCAGGGGTCAATATAAATAATTCGAGACCAGAATTTTTTTCTTTCTTTGTTCCTGAGCCGCTTGTTTTGATGTTACATCCCAGCTGTTACGAGAATTAATGTTTTGTATTGACTTTTTTGCTTGTATATGTTAGCTCTATGTGTAATTAACATAATGTATGAAGAAATGTTTTATTTATTGATTAGCAAAGACATTTGATACATGATTATCTTTTGCTGATGTGTCAAAATGGAGTTCTATTTCAAAGATTATTTCCAGCCCTTGAAACAAAAGTTGAGTTGCGATTATTACATTCAGGTAATTTATGTTATTTATACCTTTAATCTTTGAGTGTAGGTAAATAATGATTTATGTAATTGTTTTATTACAACATTTCATATTGGTACAATAAATAGTAAAATACTCTTTTACCTAAGCAATGATTGTAGTTGATGTTAAGAAAGGAGAAGAGGGTGAGGATGTAGGGAAAGTTTTTTTAGTGTTTAAGGGACTTTGAGTCACATCTACACTGTAACTGTCATATCAGAATTTTCTAGCTTTACTGATGGTGGGATCATCTGAGGTTCAATCCTCAGTTATATAAAGGACTAAACAACCTTCTGTTACCTAAGCTGAATAGTAGCAGAGGTCACAAGTCATGTTGCTTTAACAGTTTGTCCATGGTCCAAAATGGTTTTTCATTGACAGTGTACTTGAGGTGAACAACTAATTCTGTGATAATATTCCATATTATCACTTAAGTCTTAAAAGTATAATAAATATAAAAATATTACCACTATAAATAAGCTGAGATACAAAAGATAAAGAAGTTGAAATCTTTAAAGAGATCAGTATGTTGTTTAGATTAATATTTGCTTTATGTCACATCTGGTAAGGGAAATAACTCTTGTGCGGATGCTTATATGGTAATTGGTGAATTGAAACGGTGCTTGTTAAAACCTTTTCAATTTATTTACGAATCATTTCTTCTGCTTAAACTTTGAAACTCAGAAAATATATTTCACAAACCAGTATAACATCACTAGTAATTAGAGCCACAGACCAGCCTGCATGATCCCTGTAGTCTAACCAGACACTATTCTGCTAGCTGGTTTATTTCGGTTTATATTACTGAAATCCCTTAAACAACTAAGATCTGTAAAGATCTGCAGATCATAGGGTTAGTACTCTGAAAATTATTCCCTTAGCATCATGGCAAGATGAATCAACAAGTTTTTGATGTCAACCAAGAAAATCAATAACTAACATGCCGCCAAATATTTCACTCTGTCCTGACACCATGATGAAGGAATGCTAAATTTGACACCCTGCAGCAGACGACAATTCCTCATTCCACAGGCCTGATAGGACTATAATTTTGTTACTTGCCCATAAGTTATCAGGCTGATTCAGTCCAATAGTGAGTCCATCAGGAGTGTGTCCATCTGCCCACCATCAAATTATATGCCCATCAGACTATTCCTAAAGGAGTTAACATTTTCAATAATGCAATTTTCAGGAGCAGATAATTAAATAGGGAACTTTTGCATTTGGTGGCGGAGATTTTATTAACCCCCTGCTGGTGAAAATAATTTCTTCCAATTTTTTGGTCTTTTTATTAAAAGTTACATTTTATGAAAAGAGAGATTTTTTGTATTGATTTATTTTATTGATTTATTTTAAGATGAATTGATGCATACAATGATAAGTTTTTAAGGGCATTCAATTGGTTTTGATAACAAAATAAAATTTATTTTATTTGAACACTTGCTTTTAGTTCTTTTATATAGAACCATTTTTTCATCCCTTTTCTTAAAATATATACAGCATCAATTGTAACAACCATCTTCTTCCTCACATAGGGGTCATATTCATTGGGCTTTTTGGCTTTTATAACTACATTCTACTATGGTGAACCTACTAGAGTGATATCACACCAGCAGATAGTAGACTTTTCTCTTCTGCCATGAAGTGGGTACTTTGGCTCTTTCAGGGCTTCTTTCTTGCGAGGCTGACAGTCTCACATGCAATGGCTGACATGGTTTTGTTGCGCAAAAATGTTCCAAAGTGATTGCCCTGGGAAGCCTCTACAGCTAAATTTCATTCCGAAGTACCAAGACCTCCAACATTGTTCCTTTTAAATTCGCTTTCAGCATCATTTGCAAATAAGCAAACTTTGAACTGTAAAACTACTTTGTAAAGCAATTTATGCAGTCATTTGAACCTGTTGATTTCCGATAGAACAAGTTCTGTAAAATGGTAGATCAAATTAATATAAAAATGAAAAGAAATTCAGTCCCAAGTAATTGGGCGTATTCTTAAGCTTCAAAGTAGAAAATGAGAAGACAGCGACCACACCAGTTTTTCTGTCTGTTATTTAAGAGCTTGCTTCTGTCTAAGATAACAAAAAACAATAGGCTTGATTCAATCATAGTGACAGAACTCATTTAAGCTTATTGAATATGTCCTCTCAATGATTAAGAAACTATTGAAATAATCTGATTTATTTTAGTGCTTGATTACAGAACAAGGGTCAGTTGATTCATTCCAATTTCATGTTAATTGGTCATTATCTTTGCCTGAATTTTTGCCTAAATTTTCATTTACATTGTCTGGGAATTTTGGAATTGAAGCAAAATTGGAAAAAAGAAATTCTTACTTGTTTAACCTAATGAGATTCTCCATCTCATTAGCCATGTACAATGTTTTCTAATATTTTGAATGAAATGTTGTAATGTGTGTACCCTGTATATGCTAGACTGTATAATGAATGGTTGAATCCAGATACTGACCAATATTGAGAAATGAAGTTAAAAAAGATAAAAAAAAACTCATGAAAGTAAAAAGAAAAAAAAAGGAAAATACTTAAATATGGAAGATGGTTAGTATAAGATGGATGTTCGGAAAGTTTGTGTAATTTTCGATACCTCTAATGATAGACTGTTTGGCAGATTTTTACATGTATCTCTAGATGTCTCGGGGACCAAAATGCTGCTGCCATCAGGTTTGTCCATCATGATAACCTATTTAAAGATCTTCACCCTCTGCATAAAAGCTTGACTTTACATATGATGTATTTTCTTTTTTATTTTATCATCTTTAAAACATTTGAAATTTAATAAACCACAACTAGATGCCACCAGGCTTGAGTGACAAGGTAAGGTGTTTACTCATCAAACATCAACAACATGTTTTGGCATATATCTTATTGAATTTTGCAGATTGAATATAGAAAATGATGAAGTTTACAAATATATATGTGATTTCTTTCTTAGTTCCATTTGGTAAAGAAATTATAAAAACTTTCTGAACAACCCTCCTACAGTGAAATATTTCATATTTAGAAAAAAAATATGATTTAAATCTCCATATGTCTATCAATTTTCTTTTACTGAAGGTTTTTCTCTATACCAGTATCACTACATGTTAAAATTTCTAAGATATAATATTGTTGTGCCTGAAGATAATCCCAAAAGGATCAAGATCACTTATGATAAATTACAAGTAAATTACAAATTGCATGACATGTAAGATAAAAAATTGACATTTTTAAAGTACAATATAAGACTTTCTTCTCTTTTTTTGTGAAGAATTTCAATTACATGGCTTATTTACTAATACATTTCCAATTTCATGTGACAGGTTACCGACAGTGACATGGAAAATAACTTTATCCCTACTCTAAGTTGTAATGATTTATGACATTTTAAAATGTGTTTTTAATTTGGAAAAAAAAAATTGCTTTGATAACATTTTTGTGATCATGGTTAGATTCTAATGATGAGTTAACAACACAGAAATATCTTTCAATTAACTTAGAAATAATTGTTGTTACTTGATGCTGTAAGAATGATATATGGTAAAAAAAACATATAAAAAGTTAAGCTTGAAAGATGAAATTACATGAAAGACTTTTAGATGAGCCAAGTTTTTCATTTAAGTTTTAACAATTCATCTTTATTATTAAAATATTTACCGCCTTAAGGGATTTTATGCCTGTGTCATGACATAAATATCTTATTAAGCCCCTTGATCTATTTACCTGTAGAAATGTCTTGTATCAGTTTAGCTGTTGATGACTAAATTAAATTTTTACCTTGTATACAAGGAGAAGTTTTCTCAATTAAAAGTCCATCAGTGTCCTGGGACCAATGATTAATAGGGATAAAATTACCCTATAAGGTAATGTAGTTACTTTATAAGGTAACGCAATCTTGCACAACAATTGTCCATCTGTCCATTAAGAAAAATGCGTATGTCACGTAACAGATCTGAATGTAGGAAGTTCGTTGATATAAGTTTCAGATAATTAATGTTGGTTTTTTTTCGACAGTGTTTTCAGTTTGTTTTTCGAACAACATTGTACAATATGTTCCCTGGTAACGATGACAGTGAAGATTTTAGAAGGTGCTATCAATGTCTTAAGCATAATGCTAGAGCTCTGGGTTAATAATGCAAAAATTCATGGAAGGAAATGAAGGAACAAACTTGTTTTATTGTATCCCTATAATATTCAGTAATGGAAATAAGTTTTTTTAGGGGTTTTTAACTCAAAGGATTTGTCGATTTTGTTTTTAATTATTGTAAACCTTTAAATCATGTTGTTTATTTAAATTGCAAAACTTAAGTATTAAATAATGAGTATGAAATTGAAGTTAAAAAAATGGATTATAAATAAATGCTATGTAAATGGGGAAAGGCATTGCTTCATTCTTTTTTCCCTATTATTTTCATTTTTTTTTTTCAAAACTATATTTTGAAAAAGTACATAATGTACATTGTATATGATATGTAAATATCTAAGTATGAAGTTTATCATGAGAATACCACAATATCAGGATGATGTTTAATACATGAAGCTTAATAGGGTCATGCAAAAATGCTGGATGACATGTTACATTTGATAGTGTGTATACAGGTAGTTTTGATTGAAAGAAAGCAAATGAATGTTTCACCATAACAAAGCCTTACAAGTGTATAGATGACACTACGGTCAATGACAGCCTCCAGTAATTTTATATAGACACATACAAACTTGGTACTATCTCCTACATGTGGTCGGTTTATATCATGGATTTTATCAGTCACTAATATTTCTAATAGACATTAAATGAGTCAAGATATCTCTAGATAAGTATTACTCTTTCAGCCCACACATTAACTCAAAAAATGTTAGCTTTATGTCTTGTTGTATATATGTATATACAGTGTAACTTCCGAATTCCGGAACTTCTGAAATCCGGAAACTTCTTAAAACCGAACAATTTTTCGGGTCCGATTTTTCCCTTCTATTTTCTATTAATATAATACTTGTGAATTCCGGAACTTCTAAATTCTGAATTCCGGACGATATTTTCGAAAAATTAGAGTCAAATCAATACAATTTTACCTCCAAAGGTGTGAAATACATTGTAAACTCTGCAGGAAGATTTAATCTCCCTATCGATTGTTTACTAATTAGCGGTGATCGTGTAATTTGACACGCATTAAAATCACAAACTGAAATGGTATGTTTGAAGTGATGCGGTTAGTCAAAGTAATTTACGGCGGTCAGTTAATTTGAAGTGTTGTTTATTAGCGGATTAAATGACAATTAATGGGACAATGTATGCATCAAACGTCTTTAGGGATTTTATTGCATTTGGTGTAATAATTAATTAACTAGCATCGGACGATATGTAAGTTTATGCAATTAACAACATTTTTACAAACTGATATAATATTACAGTAATGGCCACATCGTCCTTGACATTTAATGATATTAAGTGGCTTAATCTTGTCCACATTATCATAAACCTCTGAATTCCGGAAACCTCTGAAATCCGAACTTTTTGACAAGTCCCATGGGTGTTCGGTTTTCGGAAGTTACACTGTATATTGGATAAGACTGCTATAATCTATTCTCTGAAGCAATGGTCTCTTTCTGAGACTAGCTCACTTAAACAAAGTTTTTGGGATTTTTTGTATCCAAAACTGTTTGTCATAGCATACAATTTTACAGCAACCAGTTCAGCCATCTCTCTTTTTTTCACAATTACTTAATATTACTTCAAATCACTTTCATTTATTGACTGAGATCTTGTATTTGATGTATTTGAATCTCCATTGGACCTTCACCAGTGCAGGGAGACTGTCAGGCTTATTTTGTTAAGGTGAATAAAGCTAAAAAAAGATTTATCTACTTTGCCATATAGTAAAGCTAATGGCAAAGTGGCAAAAGGGACATACATTCTTGTTCTTACCACCAATCATACTGGCATAATTATGAGCACTGTTATAGTCAACAGCTCAGTTATGGTTTAATCAACCAGTTTACAGAATTACATTTCCTTATATAATTATGTTTTTTTCCTCTTGCCTTTAAAATTCATTTACAAAATGCCAATACCCTCCTCTTAAATCATACTTGTCATCTAAGTAAACCCTTACCCTGGTAAATCTGTATAATGGACAACTTGTATTGCTGTTCATTTGAAATACTGCAGCCCTGTTGGACAGCAAATAATTTCAGACATTTTTGGCGTCCGCGCCGAAGCGCGGCGCCTTATGGAATGAAATGAGATTTTGTGAAAGGGCGACAGCAACTTCTCGGGCCTTTTATTCGGTCATAATAAAAGCCGATCATTCCGATCGGTATGAGGGTGCTTGATTATTATAAAGTTGCGATATGTACAATGAATAGCGAACTGGAGAATTTCGCAATGCAAACATTTTCAAATGAAATAACCTTTTCCGTCTCTTCGGTTTTTTTATTTATTGGCGTCCGCGCCAAAGCGCGGCGCCCCTTTATGGAATGAAATCAGATTTTGTGAAAGGGCGACAGCAACTTCTCGAGCCTTTAAGTCGGTCATAATAAAAGCCGATCGTTTCGATCGGTATGATGATGCTAAAAATGAAAAAAAAAAAAATGTCGCGATACAATGAATAGCGAACTGGAGGATTTCGCAATGCAAACATTTTCAGATGCAATAACCTTTTCCGTCTCTTCGGTTTTTTATTTATCATTTTGTAGTACACAGTGGGTTATCATGGTATGTTAAAATAGAATGATGAGTTGATGACCTTAATATTCCGAAAATCTATTTATAGAGGGATGTACTCCTATCGGTAATTCCGGTCTCTCCCGGTCTATTTTGACCGTGATACTAGTGACCGTCGAAAAGTATCACACGTTTATTGTCCGGTCTCTCCCGGGTTTGGAGTAGATGTTTGATATCGTTACAGAACAGAACAAATATTTTACAGATAAATAAGCTTTTTTCCAAAATGAATGTTTGTCTCTTAGTTTGGTTACAATAATTAATAAACATAGATCAACTCTCAAATTTATTGATTATTATTATACATAAACATACAATTCGAAAAAAAAACAACCAACAACAACAACAATAGCATGTTTCATTGTATCTATATGAGATAAAAACAATAAATATGTACAATAATTGTGAAAAAGGGTACATTTTTATGGTTTTAATATGACACTATCAACTTTGAAACATTTTATTTAATTTGTTATTCGTGTTTAGTAAAGATGCCGAGGAATTATTCAAAGTTACAAGTTAGATTTTATTAATTATTTAATTGATTGATAATTTAAAAAATTATAAAGAAAAATACAAATGTACATGTACATGGTTTAAGAATAAACAATATTATATATTGAAAGATTAGCCATAATTTACTGACTTTTTCCAGTTAAGTTTTGACTTATCATCGTCGGTCAATATGACATTTGAATTCTTAAAATTTATTTTACAATTTTAATAAATAAAAAAGAGTAGTAAACGTAAAAAAACTCAGTATTAAAATAGCACATAAAAACACAAAAAGAGAGGAAAACAATATTCATAAAATCTGTATTTTTGTTATTAAAATAGATATTACAATTATTGTATAATAAACAATAATGCTCAACATGACAATTGGTAATATAACCAGTGTCATATTTTTACTAAGTGTGAACAGATACCTTAAGAGGGGGTCTTCGCTAATAGCGATTACATAATAAGGGACAATTCCACAAGTGTGGTGTTGATCATGCGTTACACATGGGTATGGATTATAAATGATTGTATACATGTATATCCGTTGCTATTAATAATCACGATCATAAAGAAATAACAAGTAATATTCTAATCTCTAGCATGCCAATCAAAGTTCATAATGAACAATGTCTTTCGTCCGTTCATTTTGGTAAAAACCAATTAACCATTGAAAAGTTTATAAGAATATCTTGACATCATCTGTCTACTAGTTCATCTTCACTTTCTGCATTTCTTGCTTGGACGCCCTTTGATGCTTTGCATCAATGCTTTTCTTGTTAAAGCTTTTAAGAAGATAAGATATTTTTTTTTATTATGTTTTTGTTACTGTATAGATATAATGGTTAAATCTTATTCTGTTCAAACCATTATATGACCATAAAATCAATGAGATAGTTGTTCTGAAAAAAAGGCCAGAAATGATGCAGTAAAAAGATAGGATACTATAATGGTGCTAATGGAGTGTCTAATAGAGAAATTACTATGCAAATATTTACTGGCAGTCAGAGTGCATATTGACACATTCTGTCCTACTCCCAACACCATTGTGGTATGTCCAAATTCTATAGTGGTGGCTGTCCGTAATGGGATCAATAATTTAGCATCAGACTATTGAGCTTTAATATAATAAAGGAACTCAGTTTATAGGGAATCTGCATAATAATTGTTGTAATTTTATGGGATTTGGTTTCTTAAACCCATGAAGGACAGATGTTGACATTTTTCAACAGATGATAATTTATGCAATAAGATGAAAAATTGAAGTATTTTACAACCTATTTAGTTGACAGCAGAGGATGCTTTCAAGATGAAAGGTTTTTGATGTGTCATGATCAGATTAAAGTCACTAAAAATTATATACATACTGTATTAACATGATTATATAGTAAAATTAAAAAAATTGTTCACTGTTGATTGATCTTAAAATGACTCATTATTGATATAATTATTTTAAAATTACATTTATTATGACTACATTAAGATTAATGATATTCTGGTAAAGTTGAATAAGTTATAGATATAATATATTGTATATTTTCCTCATTTCAATATTTAAACATTGCTTGACAAACAGAGGTGTATAAGGACTGGACTAAATGTAGCAGAGGTAGCAAAACAATTATGGAATTAAGGGAAGTGTTAATTATTATATTTCACTTGCTAAGACCTTATTGAATAAAAGAAACAATAGCCACAAGACTTAACATTGTATAGGCTACTAAATTTGGTGCTATGATAGTCAATTTCTTTAAGATCACAGTAATTGACATATTAACATACAAAGAGCAAAATCCTTTTCATGACTTCTATAGGGGCAAAGGTTAATGTTCTTGCATAAAGTTAGATGATAGAATATTGATGGTCCACAATACACCAGAGTTGTACTTTCGAAACAGGCATTTCTCCTTGATACATGTGTAACTAAGTATACTTTTGAAATAGACAATATCTATGACCATATGGTAAATGATCTTACTAACACTATGTTGTTTTCTCTGTGTTTTTTTTTCAAATGTCAAAGTATTGCGGCTAAAATTATCTATAATATAGTAGAGGAAGGGTCTAATGATATGCGATTTTAGTGAGCAATTATCTTTGATATTTATGATCAAAGCTGCAGACAATAGGAGTTTATTAGAGTCTTCAAAGGAGCATTTGTATCATTGGGGAAAGATGAAAAAATAACTCAATTAGCAAAAATAAAACTAATTTTCAGTCGGCAGCCTGAGGGTGATGTTGCAGTCTGATATAGAATTTTGTTGTCAATTTTTTTTTTTCTCCATTTGGTATTGTTTGACCATCATGCGATATGTGTGGTCAGAGTATTGAGAGAACGGTATTGGAGATTAATAAACCAGTAATTGGCATAGAGTCCAATATTTAGCCAGATTTTGTCCCGTAGGGAAACATTTCGACAGTGTGTCATTGTGAAATAGTCATGTGTCATACTATTATAGGCAACAGTTGGTTTGCCTTGTTTTTATCATTAAGGAACAGAATGATTCACTTACGGAATGTTGATGTAAAAATATGAACAAAAAAATATGGAAAAGGATTATTCGATTGGCTTAATTGAAAATAATGTGTGGTTATTTTACGGAATATTGAAAATATAAAAAAGTGTGGTTTAGGAAAATATAATCATGTTTTCTTTTATATACGTGTATAATTATAAAATGGTAGAGTCAATTTAATTAAATCTTACATTCTAAAAATTGTTATAAAGTTTGAACGTTCTCAAAATTGTTATAAAATTGTTGTGAAAATGACATAGTGGAATGTAAAGTTGATAAAAAATAAACAAACGGGCTCATAGTCCGACTATTTTTTTTCCACATTATTTCAGAAAAAAGTAGATTTCCCACAGAAAACTGAAAAATTGAGTCACTTGTCCTTTGAAATTAGAAATTTTGTTGATTATAAAAAAACAATATTTGATTGTTTGAAAAAAATGTTTGTGGTTTTCAAGTGGATATAATTATATGAGAATGAAGTTACTCTAAGTACAGGCGGTTTCTCTCATTGAATGGATTATTCACTAAAATGTCAAGTGTAAATGATATTTTTGTGTTATAAACCTCTTGAACTTAGAAAAATTATCTAAACGTGGACATTCAAGTATCTTACACCTTATAAATTTTACATGAAATAGCTTGTTATCTGTAATATATTTTCTTTATATATAGCATGAGGGAAAAAACAGGAGGCACACTTCTGATTAGTGGTTTAAGTGAAAGCTACTGCAGATTAATTTATTCTAAATTGATATTTTGTGCAGACTGGTTATCAATTATTGTGCAGACTGGTTATCAGTAATTTGCTTAATTGAATGAGTAATGTAATTTGAAATTTGAATTATAGATAATTAATAATACAATAATTATTGGCATTTAATTTCAGCACCGTTTTTAGAAATTATACATTAATTAATACATGTAATGTGGTGTAATTGTATTGGTAATTGATAATGATATAAACTTTTAAACATAATGTAAAACAACTAGTGGTAGGAAATTAATAACTAGCAATATATATATAATTAATGATAATAAATAATATTATATTATCTATATATTGATAATGTTGAACTTTATGCGTGATGTTACATAAAAAACTAATGGAAAGTCGTTAATTTAATGTAAGAATAATTGACATTTTATCTTTTGGGATTGTTAGCCAATTAAATCAAGGTGAAGTAGAGGTGTTGTGTTTTGTATGTATTATTCAAAGAGTAGAAAATTACGAAAGTTATTGTTGTTACATGGAAGATCAATGGGTAACTGGGGAATTGTGGGTATTTTTACTGAGCTGTTGATAATATCTTACAATTATTCTTTTGTCAAGTCTGCTTAGATTATCTCGACTCTTTTGTGTGTGTTGTTTTTTCTGGGAGTTTATTTTCTGTGAGCAAACGAGAAAAATGATTGCAACATAATTGGATGCTATAATTATTTAACTTCTTTGGGGTTTTTTTTAGCATCAATTTTTTAGCACTAAGTTATAACTATGTTACATTCATAACTGCTTTATTGACAGGTTTTCTTACCTTTGGCATTACAAATGATTTCAAAAAAAATGAAAAACAAAAAGTTGCAATTTTACAAAGGTAAAGTAATTAAACTCTAGCTTGTTGTTCATTTATGCAAACTAAAGTTGATAGGGTTTCAGTTACTAATATGAAAGGATCAAATGAAGTTTTTTTGATATTTTGTGCCGGCTCGCCACGGCGAGCCGGTATTACGTTAGGATTTTACTGAGAAACAACCTAAAACTCCGAATACATCCACAAATTTAATCGAAGCTTGGCTTCCAGCTTTCTATAAAAATTTATCTATCAGGGCTAGGATCCAAAATAATTAAGCCAATCAAATTTAATCTTACATAGCGTCAAAAAACCTTCAATTTTCACGCCATATTTAAAAAGCAGCAAGTATTGTTTTGAGCGCAAAGATATTATGATTATTAAAAATGTTTGTTTTCATGAATTCTTTTCAATAAATCATATTAACACTGACTTTTGATTTAGCGATTTCACCTGTTCCTCTGTAGTAAGTTTTCGTTTGGTTAATTAACATAAGTGTACACCTGGTTCTGTGCATTTTTTCTTTTTCCTTTTTTCCGGTCATTTTATCCTTTCCGGAATTAAGTGTATATATTTACTGGCCGGGATCCGGGACGCCCGGACTGGCCGGGATCCGGATCGTATAAGATATAGAGGAAAAACTTATAAACTATATTTGTGTTGATTATTGTCGTAATGAAAGGCCATTAAACGTTAAGTTTTTTTATTGTATGTAATGAACGTTAAATTAATTAAACTTTGGATATAAATATATTTAGAGCTATTTATCAACAAACTTAAAAATCACAATACTTATAAGTATATGCCTAATTAATTGGAAAATCAACGACTACATTCTTGAATTGGTCAAATCCCGGGATCCCTTTATGTTTTAATGCGATCCCAGCTTTTCTGAAAACTATATTCTTGAACTGGCCAATTCCTTGGATCTCTTTATACTTTAATACGATCCCGGCTTTTCTGAAATTAAACTATATTCTTGAACTGGTCAATTCCCGGGATCCCTATATGTTTTAATAGGATCCTGGCTTATCTGAAAAGCATCTAAGACTGGTTAATTCCCGGGATCCCTATATTTTTAATAGGATCCCGGCTTTTCTGGCAGAATTAATTGACAACTTGTGTTTACTTTAGGACTTGTGTCTGTCACTCATTCCAATACTAAATATCATATTACAACTTAACTTCGTATAAAGAGACATCTTCATGAATTCTACCTATCTAACATTTATTTGGTCAAGGTCAAAAGGCCATAGAGTAATTGTGCATAGACATAGGGACTTCATTCTATCTGTTTACATGCATCTTCATATATACTCATATTCCTCTTTGTTAAACTGAGTGAAACTGGCTTCCATAACTTTATGTCACTTTTATTTTGATGTTCGCTGAAGTCTCTTCAGCTAACAGAACTGTCATTTTTACATTTCAACGCACCCCTGGAAAAAAATTACGAAGCGAGTCGCTACTAGCTTTTTTAAAAGCTAACCTTGTTGACATTAAGTTAAGTCCTGTCAGGAGAGATGGTTGAGCACCTGTGATTTTTGACAGGTACAGAAACTGAAAACTGGGAGATTTGAAATTAAATACAGGAATAAGTTACTCGACAGACACTGCTCACCTTGATTTGATGAAAGGACGCTGGTTTGTAATTAACGTGTTTCAGAAAAGAGAAAAAAACAGGTGGCTTGAAAAGGAAATTGCAATGTAGTAAAAACATGCGGATGAATTAATAGGATTGCATGTCTATTCAATAACCTTGTTATACCTAGAGGTAACTTCAGATTTTTGTGTATAGGGAACATTATTGTGTGTTTAGGGAACATAAGCCAAGCATATTTAAAGATAAGTTGAAAGAAATCGAGAGGAAATTAATGGTTACCTGTTGTCTGATTATGATCATGGAAATATTTGATGTTTTAATTGATAACAAAAAGATTTATAAATAATGCTTAAAAGCTTATGTTGGGAGAGTGATTTGTAGTGGTGTGTTAAAATTTTCAGTTGGAGAATGAAAGAAATGATAACCTGTATTATTTAGATATCTCCATGCTTACCTTGATTGAAATGTAAAAATAATGTTCATTGTGGAGAAATTAGAAGTATAGATATTTACACAGAATCAAAGTAAAAATGTTGAAGTTTGGAGAAATTTGGACTAAATTTAAAGTGAAATTTTTGGATGATTAATGGGGAATGAAATAATCTTGGATAGATAATTTAAGGGGGAAAGTTGATTTATATACTATAGAAGCCTGTCAAGAAAGGAGAAAATGTTAAAGTTTCGTAGAAGTGTTGGTAAAGTGGACAATTCAGGGAGTGAGGGCAACAACAATGATGTTGTTAACAACAATAACTGTAGCCCGGCTCCCAGTTTGGATAATAGGAAACTAGCAATGGATAATAAAAATTCCAGATTTGGATTTAACATGAATAAAGCAGTAAATGAGTTTTCCATGTCTCAAAAGGTAAATATGATAGTTTTACTAGTTTTATTATAAAAATATGTTTGAAACTGTTAATTCTTAGACTGCTCAGCTAACAACTGATTCCATCCATGCAACCAGTGCAGACCAAAGATCAGTTTGTAATGCTGTCTGCATGCATAATGATGGTCTGCACTGTTAGTTATTCAGTCAGTAAATATTTTGAAATGTTCCGTAAAAATGATCAATTATTTTGTCATGATAGCATGGTTCTATTTAATATGATCTAATGTTACGGCCTGTCTGGAATTAGAATTGATACATTTATGAAAATTATCAGTATTTATGTGATGTGATTCAGGAATATTTAAGACTCTGTCATTGGTCAAAAATTCAAACTAAATTTTTGAAATTATCCAATCGCTATTTAATATTGATTTTTTTAATTCACAATTTAATTTCTATTACAATTTTGATAGTTGTATTATGACAATGTACATGTATATAGATGGCCGGGTACATATAATGGTTCCCAATTTTTTAAAGATTTGCATAAAAAATTGGTAATACTTTCACAATTATTTATGTAAATAGTAGTGGTATATAATTTTATTAGACTCTTAGAAATGAATCAGCGATATTTATATCACCTCTCATAGATAAGTTTTTTAAGTGACAGCTGTATAAATTTTCTAAGCGCCAGTTTCAGACATAATTGAGTTTTACAAGAGTTGCGTACCTTTGAGTGATGAAATTTACTATGTATATTATTTAAACTTTGGTCAGAACTTTTTCGTTAACTAAATTTTCCAGTGTTT
Organism: Ruditapes philippinarum; assembly: GCF_026571515.1. NCBI lineage: Eukaryota > Metazoa > Mollusca > Bivalvia > Venerida > Veneridae > Ruditapes > Ruditapes philippinarum. Next base: position 258,638 of record NW_026852520.1, read on the forward strand.
GGTCTGAACTTTTTTAATCAAAGTTGTGATGAGGCTGCTTTCTTTCACTTCTTAGTCATTGCATTATATCATTATTATTACTACTACATAAATGTGGTGCATTGAAACTGACATATAAGATAGCAAATTAAATTTCATTAATCATAAAATGTAATTTTTCTGTCATAAAACCATTTTCTTGGTTACCAGATGTAATTATTTTATGCTTTCCTGGCCTCGCCCATATGATATGATTGTTACTTGTCAAAACTTGAAACAATGGTTTAATTCAGTAATAAAACACTATCTGGCATGTATTTATTTCCTATATTGAAGGGGTTGTTTTGCTTTGACTTCCTATTAAAAAGACCTGGATGCAGAATATCCTCATTGTTTGTTACCTGATGTAGTTTCAGGGGTTGTTTTTGCTGTCTGTCATTCATCAGTGTTTAACTTGATGGATACCTCTACTTAAATGATGAACTTCTCAGATAATCAAATGATAAAAATGTGCTGTGAATATTGTTTTTAAGACATGATGATGAATATATTTACACTCAATCCCAATTACTGATACACTTACATGTACTTTAAAAAAAAAAAATTTTGAAACAGGACATATGCGAGTGAAAGTAATCATTTTGTCAAATATAAATTCTTAATTTGTGAAACTACTTATTTTTCGATTGAAATCACAATAATTACTATACCAATTTGACTAAAATGTCAGGTATATATGACTAAGTCATTAATATGTGACTAAAAAACCACTGTTATATGACTATTGGTATATGGCTAAATCATTGATATATGGCTAAATACAATTATATATACTGGTTTATGACTGTACCACTGCTGTATGACTATATCACTGGTATATGACTATACGATATCACTGGTTTATGACTATACCACTGGTTTATGACTATTATAACCACTGGTTAAATGTGACTATATCACTGGTTTATGACTATACCACTGGTTTATGACTATTATAACCACTGGTTAAATGTGACTATATCACTGGTTTATGACTATATCACTGGTTTATGACTATTATAACCACTGGTTAAATGTGACTATATCACTGGTTAATGAATGTATCACTGGTATATGACTATATCACTGGTATATGACTATATCACTGGTATATGACTATATCACTGGTATATGACTATATCACTGGTTTATGACTGTATCACTGGTATATGACTGTATCACTGGTTTATGACTGTATCACTGGCATATGACTATATCACTGGTATGTGACTGTATCACTTGTATATATCTAAAACACTGGCATATAACTATACCACTGGTATATGACTATACCACTGGTTTATGACCACTGGTATATGACTATACAACTGGTATATGAACATATCACTGGTTTATGACTATACCACTGGTTTATGACTATACCACTGGTTTATGACTATTATAACCACTGGTTAAATGTGACTATATCACTGGTTTATGACTATACCACTAGTTTATGACTATACCACTGGTTTATGAACATACCACTGGTTTATGACTATATCACTGGTATATGACTATATCACTGGTATATGACCATGCCACTGGTTTATGACTATACCACTGGTTTATGACTATACCACTAGTTTATGACTATACCACTGGTTTATGAACAGACCACTGATTTATGACTATATCACTGGTTTATGACTATATCACTGGTTTATGACTATACCACTGGTTTATGACTATATCACTGGTTTATGACTATACCACTGGTTTATGACTTACCACTGGTATATGACTATACCACTGGTATATGACCATGCCACTGGTTTATGAACATACCACTGGTTTATGACTATATCACTGGTTTATGACTATACCACTGGTTTATGACTATACCACTGGTTTATGACTATGCCACTTGGTTTATGACTATGCCACTGGTTTATGACTATACCACTGGTTTATGACTATGCCACTGGTTTATGACATTGCCACTGGTTTATGACTATACCACTGGTTTATGACTATACCACTGGTTTATGACTGTACCACTGGTTTATGACTATACCACTTGTTTATGACTTACCACTGGTTTATTGACTTACGGCTGGTTTATGACTATGCCACTGGTTTATGACTATGCCACTGGTTTATGACTATGCCACTGGTTTATGACTATGCCACTGGTTTATGACTATGCCACTGGTTTATGACTATACCACTGGTTTATGACTATACCACCGGTTTATGACTGTACCACTGGTTTATGACTATACCACTTGTTTATGACTATACCACTTGTTTATGACTTACCACAGGTTTATGACTATACCACTGGTTTATGACTATACCACTGGTTTATGACTTACGGCTGGTTTATGACTATACCACTGGTTTATGACTATACCACTGGTTTATGACTATACCACTGGTTTATGACTTACGGCTGGTTTATGACTATACCACTGGTTTATGACCTATACCACTAGTTTATGACTATACCACTGGTTTATGACTATATCACTGGTTTATGACTATACCACCGGTTTATGACTATACCACTGGTTTATGACTATACCATCGGTTTATGATTATACCACTGGTTTATGATTATACCACTGGTTTATGACTATACCACTGGTTTATGACTATACCACTGCTTTATGACTATATCACTGGTTTATGACTATACCACCGGTTTATGACTATATCACTGGTTTATGATTATACCACCGGTTTATGACTATATCACTGGTTTATGATTATACCACTAGTTTATGACTATACCACTGGTATATGACTATATCACTGGTTTATGACTATACCATTGGTTTATGACTGTACCACTAGTTTATGACTATACCACTGGTTTATGACTATATCACTGGTTTATGACTATACCACTGGTTTATGACTATACCACTGGTTTATGACTATATCACTGGTTTATGATTATACCACCGGTTTATGACTATATCACTGGTTTATGATTATACCACTAGTTTATGACTATACCACTGGTATATGACTATATCACTGATTTATGGACTATATCACTGGTTTATGACTATACCACTGGTTTATGACTATATCACTGGTTTATGATTATACAACGCGGTTTATGACTATATCACTGGTTTATGACTATACCACTAGTTTATGACTATACCACTGGTATATGACTATATCACTGGTTTATGACTATACCACTGGTTTATGACTATACCACTGGTTTATGACTATATCACTGGTTTATGACTATACCACTGGTATATGACTATATCACTGGTTTATGACCACTGGTATATGACTATACAACTGGTATATGAACATATCACTGGTATATGACTATACCAATTGAATTTGGCTAAATCTCTTTAATATGACTAACTCATTGTTGTTAAATCACCAATATTAAACCACCAGTATTTGACCAGTCTGCGGGTCTATGACTGAACCATTTGTATATGATTACATCAATGAAATTATATTGGACTGGAAAAAATTTGTTTAAGAACAAATTTTTGTAAGGGCTTGAACTAAAAATTCTTCTCCATTCGCTTTTTTTTCCAGAAAAGGTATATTAAATGCCACAAGTATTTATTTTGATTTGAGAGAAGTATTTGATCGATAGATTTACAAATCTTAAATAATATCAGTATGGTAGGAAAATATAGGTTGATTAGTTGTAAGTTATTGGTAGATATATTGATAGACTGTATTTTCTAATATGAATATTGACCAGCTATGGCCGTGTAACTTGTTAGGTAAACAAGATGTAATGTGATTATTGACAAAGTAATTAATCCATCTACCGATGTTAAATGACTGCGATGTTAAATGACTGCGGTGACTGACTGATAGCCTTGGGACATCGAAGAATTACCAGGATAAACAAACTGCTTAAATCACAGCTTGCAGTAATAAGGTCATATTAACTAACCCATAGGGGAATATAGACCCTTTCATTTAAGACCGTATTCAAGTTGTCGCCCTTGGATGACGTCATTGGGGGATACGGTGGACAATGGCGAGACGATTAAGTACAATAATAGAGGGATATAAAGATCTTAATCCTTTCTCATGTAAGATTAGGAGATTGAAATTGCCAAAATTTTGGGTAATTTAATAAGATATTACATAAAAAGGATGGTAAAATGAATAAAAATGTTTACTATAATAAGGTAAACGATTTGTTTTAATAGTAGACAGTATTGCTGGATAAGTGATCATGATTACCATGTTCGTTAGATTCTTTATAAATTAATGAACATTTTATCAGGCAGTTAAATCATACTAACTTGCTTATACCACAGATATAGATAATGTATCTATGTCTCGGGTAATATACAATACCCAAAAGATATTTTGAGTTTCAAAAATGTAAGGATTATGTAGTTTCGATAAAACGGCTGCGTACTAATTAATTGCAAGATACTGGTTTATTAAAAACCATTTTGATTTAAGCATTACTAAAAAAAGAAAACTACAATACAAATCTAATTTTCAAAAAAAAAAAAAAAAAAATGTAAAGGCATAAAGTAAAAATTCTTTTGAATGTACATGACTGTATACTATTTGTGTCGGCAATAAATGCACTCTCAAAAATCGTACATCACACCAATATATTTAAGCTGGTTTTCAACTTGATACTTTTTAATTCATACTCTGCTTATTAAAAATTAAAAAAATCACAAAATAACAAAAACAAGTTGTGAAACACGTTCACAGAAATTCGTTATTATTTTGACTGTGCCAGTTGGTAGGACTCTGAATCGAGTATCAAATCAGTAAAGCATGACCAATAATGTCCCTAGGATGATCTATACAAAAATTCGGACCATAAATATTTTGACAACTAACAAAAAGTGACGTAATCTGATGTAATGTTATAACTCTAAAAAAATGCACCCTGGTGATTTATGATATCACAGCCAAGTGCCGCTTGAATATACAACATATGCACCCTGTTAATTAATATGATACGGCCAGGTGGCGCTTATATATACACACCTATTTATCTATGAAATAAGTTACTGAAAGGTCTTTATTTTGATATCAAAATGATCTTATTATCGTCTGTTGCGAATCTAAAATTACTAAAGTCAATGCCACATGTTTTTCGTTCTTTCCGGAATATTTATAGAATTATATCCTTCACTGGTTCTTAGAAATATTTTATACGGCATAATGAAAAAAATTAGTAAGTATTGACAAAATGCATTATGTAATTGTTCTATTTAGGCTTGAAAAACTATCATTAAAAGACATTGGCAATCTTATTTTCATGTTTGTCACAAAAACGCCGGAATTATCTAAATGACAGAAAATAACACAGAAAACTAGAAAATGGATTTTAAATGGCCATATAAATTTATTATAGGTAATTTCAGTGTGTATACGTGTTTATAAAATATTAAAATTTGATTTAGTTACTAGCTTTTTATTCGGGCATTAGAGAAAATCTAGATCTAATAAATATACAGTACTACAGTATTCACTTTGAAATTTCGCTGTTTCACTCCGTAGCGAGAATTAATCTCAATCTTTGTTTATGTATCTTTTTTCTATTTTCTTGATATTGAATTTATGTATGCATGCGTAAATGTTTACATGTTATAATCATTATTGAACGATCAGTATTTACAAATTTAACTTTTCAATAAGCTAACATTCTATGCGGCCTGCTTAGTTTTATCCCCCATTTACGTCACATCCGGTAAGGGAAGTAACTCTTCCCTGACTGTTATCGCTTAAATGAAAGGGTCTATATTAGTGGTTATATACATCAGAGTCAAGGGACAAGAATAGAAACCATTGAAATGGTTAGGGGATATTTTTAAAACAACAGATTGTAAAAACCTCTTGAAAATTTTAATCTGATATGAAGTATAATGAAGAAATGTTATATTATACACATTATGATTATTAAAATTAAAAATTAAAAAAATTTAGATTTAAAAAGAGCATTATAGAGAAAATCAGTAAACTAAAAATGAAAAATGACAACTTTTGAGTACAAGAATATGTTAAATGAAAGGCATCATTTGTTGTTAAACACAGGTTTAATTGTGCCATTTAATTGTTAAACGTTTTAATTGAGTGCAGTAATGCAAATTGTCTGTCTATTTTGCACACAATCACCTTGATAGTAAGCTCACCTGAGACTTACAGAAAACCAAAATTAAATTTATTAAAAAGCTCCCCCCCCCCCCCCCCCCCCCCCCCCCCCCCCCCCCCGAAATAAGTGTGATATGTTTTTGTCCTGATGATATTAGCTATTATATATTATACAATTATTGACTTGTGAGCCATTGCATATGATGTGATATTCGGCGTCAGATGACATATCGCCTCGGTCAATATGACTTTCTGCCGGTGAATATCACATCATATTCAATGGCTCACAAGTCAATAATTGTTTTATTATATGAATAGGCTAAGAATTAAAAAAAATCACAAAAAGTACAACCTTATAAACATGTACACATTTTGCCTCGTTGAAGCGCGGGAAAAAAAGACGCATGTGTTAGGCGTGCAACGAGTACTCGAACACTGCGCATACAAAAGTAATTCAAGTTTATACTCATCATTGCGCTGTAGCCTTTAAGTAAAATAGTAAAGTAATGACATTTTAATCGAGAAATATGCCATAAAGAACAAAACGCAACAATATTTTTTTTAATTAACACGCATAATTAACAGTCAAAGGTGTATGGTCATTGAATATGAGTCTCAATCTATTTTTAGACTGGGAAAATCCAATTCAGCCAGTGAATATGATACCAACCCAGTAAATATGATTTTATAAAAAGTTCTGTTGACTACTGTTTGGACCAATGAGATTGCAGCTATATTTAGATCATATAATAAAAGATATTATATATCATGTAAAGGATAATAATTATGGTGGATGTATAAATTTAAAAATAATCTTAAGTAGTTTTATAAGCTAATAACCCTATTAGCTCAATGCATCATTTTTAACAGGGCATATACATGTAGTTCACACAATAGCCTAGGAAGAAAACCTGAAGTTATTGTTTTTAAGAATTTATGTTACAATCAAGCTAAATAATATGAAAAAGGCAAAGCCTCAAAGCGAGCTCAATTTACTTTTACCGTGAAATAGTATAAAATAATCGTTCATTTTTTAAATTTTACATTTTCCGTTTTAAAAATGTCATTCGATATTTTATACACTGCTTCCGTTTATTCTGGTTCCCTGTCCTATTATGGTTCTCATATAAGTGCGCAGGACACCAGTGTACGCTTCTGTTTCCAATCAGAATACCTCGGCTTTTGTAAGCGTATCTTGTAATTCGAAACGTTGCGATGTGTTAATTCAGTACTTCGAATGAAAGTTTTCAAAACCATCACTTTCTAGCAGGTACTCGCGTTACCATAAAGCTCGCTTTGCTAGCAGGCCCTTCAGGCCAGCACTTCAAGCTTGCAATTAAATTGACATTATGCTCATTTTTCCGCTGAAAAAGCAATATATTTCAAGAAAATGACTATTTATAATTATAATGGTGATTTTAGATTTATCAACAATTGAAAATAAAAAAGACTACCAAAATTATATAAAAAGATTGTCCCATTTCAATAAAATACTAGCTATAGTTTATACTATAGTTACCTTAACAGAAAGTAAACAAACAAACATACAAACAAACAAACAAGCAAACAAACAAAGGTGAGTGTATAAAGACCAGCTAGGTTTTCTTGTTGAATCTTGTTTGATTGACAAAACAAGGCCAGTGGAACAAGGTAAGATAGTAAATTCAAGATGCTGACTTAATGGAACCATCATGTGGGCTTATCAGATAATCATGAGTTACAAAACATGGAAGGAAATAAATTGTAATTGTTTTTATTGTTACATCCATCTACCGAAACCTGAATATAATCAGCCAAACATGCTAGGATGTATAATCCATAGATACAGTTTCATTCATGTTTCCTCAGTACAATAATTTCAGACCAATATATAGTGGTATAAAGTTTGCATGAGCACAGGACTCCAAATCTGAAGGTCATGGGTTTAAGTTGCACTAAGAGGTGATAACAGGTTTGACACTCAGTAAGCAACCTTTGATTGATTTAAAGCACTTTCTTTGATAATTTAGATACTTTTGTTTTACAATGTATTTAAATACTTATGTTTTACAATGTCTCTGAATGGCAGGGTTTGATACATAATTATTGTCTCAGTCGACCTTTCATATTTATTTTCATCTGATTTTTAGCTCGACTATACGAAGTATATGGAGAGCTGTCCTACTCGCCCCGGCGTCGGCGTCCGCGTCCAGATTTCAGATTAAAGTTTTGGTGCAGTAAAATATTTTTCACTATAACTTTGTCATTTCTTAAGGTATCAACTTCAAACTTCAAATATATGTTCCTTATCATCAACCACATCTTATGTGACAAGGTTCATAACTCTAGCACCAATATTTTCAGATTTATCTCCCCTTGAACTTAGAATTTTCCTTAAAAAATACTATTTTTTACTGTTACTTCTTTATTTCTTAAGGGATCAACCTCATACTTAAAATATATGTACTTTATCATCATCCCATCTTATGTGACAAGGTTCATAACTCTAGCACCAATATTTTTAGATTTATCTCCCCTTGAACTTAGAATTTTCCTTAAAAAATACTATTTTTTACTGTTACTTCTTTATTTCTTAAGGGATCAACCTCATACTTCAAATATATGTACCTTATCATCATCCCCATCTTATGTGACAAGGTTCATAACTTTAGCACCAATATTTTCAGATTTATCTCCCCTTGAACTTAGATTTTTCTTTAAAAAATATTATTTTTTACTGTAACTTATTTATTTCTAAAGGGATCAACTTCATACTTCAAATAAATGTACCTTATCATCATCCACATCTTATGTGACAAGGTTCATAACTCTAGCACCAATATTGCAAGAATTATCTCCCCATCAACTTAGATTTTTTTACTAGAAAAATGTTATTTTTTACTATAACTTTTTTAGTTTTAAAGGTATCTACCTCAAACTTCAAATACTTATTCCTTATAATCAATTATATTTTATGTGACAATGTTCATAACTCTTGAAGTAATTTTTACAGATTTATCTCTCTTTGAACTTAGGATTTTCTTTAAGAAATATTATAACTTTGTTACTTTTTAAGGTATCTACTTCAAACTTCAAATATATACTTCTTATCATTACATACATGTTGTGTGACAAGGTTCATAACTCTAGCGTGACTATTTCTAGAATTATTTCCCTTGATCTTGGAATTTATTTTAACAAATGTTATTTTTTTACTATAACTTAATACATAATTATACATAATTGATTTTTCTTTCATAGTTTTGTCCTCCTTACTGCGTCCAGTATTTTATTAGTCGAGCTTGGCTGTCTCCTGTGACAGCTCTTGTTCACTTACTTGCAAAAACATGCACTTTTTAGTCATTTTCTTGGTTTTTCATTGTAAATTCAAGATACAAGTAAATCTTTGAAAATCATGAGGAATGTAAACACACAAGAACAAGCTGTGGCAGATATTGAACAGTGTGATTTAAAGTAAAGTAGGTCCCTGATGCCTGGGTAATAATTAGTCTTGTTCCATGACTATTACAGTCTGTAACCTTTGACTTAGAACATCACCTGTATATGTAAGAGTAAGCTAGCTCAATTTCCTTTGATGTTCTATATGCAGATTTTGAATACCTCTCAAGGGATCACTTTACCATCACATTAATTTGCAAATTACTTACATACAAAATAAATCTAGGAAAAGCTGGTTCTGATAAAAATATTCATGAATTTCCCTCATTTGTTTTATAGACTTTGGTGCTGATCATGAAAGAATATATACAAAAAATAATTTTGGATTAAAAGCATTGAGCACAAATGAAAAATAAAATTATTTTGGAACAAGTGAAATATCATTGTTTTCATTACATTGTATTCCTATATAATGGCAGACGCACTATATACATGTTGTATCTGGTAATGGCCTGCAGAAATCAAGGCCCAGGTCAAGTAATAACTCTGAAATGACTCATAGCTGCCAATGTATCACTGTTGACATTGATATAGTAATTGCTGCAAATGAGGGTGCAAAGGAAATAAGTAAACAATAAAGCAAAGGTATAACAGCATTAAGATCTATTTATGATAATGGCATATTTTCTTCATAGAGGAAAAAGCAGCCCAGGTGAGGTAAAACAATCACATCTTGTTATCAATAATCAACAATGATTGTAATTATATAGATACAGATTAGACAAGACAGTATCTCACTATGATTATATAATAGTACCCAAACTAACAATGACATAGATAATGAAGATAAAGGAAAATGATGTTTACAGTGTGGCTGGGCTTATCAGTAGAATCTACCTACAACAGTATCACATGTTTTACCTGCATCTGTATGTTACATCTATTAGATCAAGTTTTACATTCTTAACTTCCATATTTTCATTCACCTTGAAAATTATTTTTCTGTTTTTCTGTTTGAATTATAATTGTTTATGATGGCGCTGAATTATTGTTAGACTGCCCTAACTGAAAGTGATGGCCCAATGAGATGTGTTAGTATCGTAATTAAAACAAAAAATCATCATAATAATTGTTACGTTTGAAAAATGATCTTTTTATTGCATATTACATGAAGGATGTACCTCAAGTTATTTATGAAAAGTTAGATTTTTTTCTATGGTTTCTATACCTCTGTCTTCAGAATTGTACAAGTTTTGTTTTTTTACTGCAAAATCAATTATCTTGTCAGTCATTCATTATAGCAGAAATTGTTTTCTAAGTATGTTTACCTGAACTTCATAAAGTTATGTTGATTTGAATGATGTAATAAGTCAAAATAGAATTATATAAAAACAAAACAATTTGTACATTATAACCAGAGGCTACACCTGTTCATGCAGTTTCTTCTCCTGTCCAGAAACTGGTCCAGTTTGAAAATTTGTTGTCCATTTCTGATGATATGAATGATATATCTATAACAGTTTTCAATTCACAGTAAATTCTAATATTTTGTCTTGTACAGGGAAGAGTTATGTTAACTAGTCTTAATAATAATAATAATAAAGCTCATGAGGTACATGGTTGGGGAGAAAACATACATGCAAATCCTAGTAAAAGTTTTTAAAGATCGATACATTTATGTATTTCTATAACTTATTCTTCTATCCATGAAATAATGCTTATTTTCATATTTTGTAATACTACAGAGCAAAGTAGACAAAATTGAATATAGGTGCTAAAATATCTAAAACAGTCTCTTTCTGTATTTAATGGTTACATTTATGATGAGAAAGACAGAGATACCAAATAGTTTGTCTATTTACACAGGATGGAAAATAATGCCAAAATATTATGTACTAAAATAATTACAGTTTTTAGCTCGACTATTTCGCAGTCTCAATAATCGAGCTAATGCAGTCACCCATTTGTCGGCGTCCGCGTCCCTGTGGTTAAGTTTTTGTATGTAAGCTGGTATCTCCATAACTACTGAAGGGAATGGATTGAAACTTCACACACTTGTTCTCTGTGATTATCTAAGATGATTGGCACAAGTCCCATAACTCTGATTTGCTTTTTTTCATAATTATGCCCCTTTTTCGACTTAGAAATTCTTGGTTAAGTTTTTGTATGTAAGCTGGTATCTCCATAACTACTGAAGGGAATGGATTGAAACTTCACACACTTGTTCTCTGTGATTATCTAAGATGATTGGCACAAGTCCCATAGCTCTGATTTGCTTTTTTTTATAATTATGCCCCTTTTTCGACTTAGAAATTCTTGGTTAAGTTTTTGTATGTAAGCTGGTATCTCCATAACTACTGAAGGGAATTGATTGAAACTTCACACACTTGTTCTCTGTGATTATCTAAGATGATTGGCACAAGTCCCATAACTCTGATTTGCTTTTTTACATAATTATGCCCCTTTTTCGACTTAGAAATTCTTGGTTAAGTTTTTGTATGTAAGCTGGTATCTCCATAACTACTGAAGGGAATGGATTGAAACTTCACACACTTGTTCTCTGTGATTATCTAAGATAATTGCCACAAGTCCCATAACTCTGATTTGCTTTTTTACATAATTATGCCCCTTTTTCGACTTAGAAATTCTTGGTTAAGTTTTTGCATGTAAGCTGGTATCTCCATAACTACTGAAGGGAATGGATTGAAACTTCACACACTTGTTCTCTGTGATTATCTAAGATGATTGGCACAAGTCCCATAACTCTGATTTGCTTTTTAACATAATTATGCCCCTTTTTCGACTTAGAAATTCTTGGTTAAGTTTTTGCGTGTAAGCTGGTATCTCCATAACTACTGAAGGGAATGGATTGAAACTTCACACACTTGGTCTCTGTGATTATTTTAGATGATTGGCACAAGTCCCATAACTCTGATTTGCTTTTTTGCATAATTATGCCCCTTTTTCGACTCATGAATTCTTGGTTAAGTTTTTGCATGTAAGCTTGTCTCTCCATAACTACTGAAGGGAATGTATTGAAACTTGAAGAGTTTGTACCTTTTCGGACAATTTTATGTATTCATATAGGTAAGCATTATTATACTCAATGAAACACCCTTGTGACAAATTTTCGAATAGTCGAGCGTTACTGTCCTCCGACAGTTCTTGTTTACTCTACCATTTGGAAATGTCATTATTGTTGTGAAAGTATGTCAGAGTAAGTATTTTTTTCCATGACTAAGATAAAGTGTTGAATGTTCTTACTGAGATCACAGTGACTAAAACAGCAGAATTTTGACCTGGTTCCATATGTACAAAGGCAGTGTCTGGTATATAAACATTCTATGAGGTTTTAGATGGATTGTTTACAGTATTAATTGATTTTTGTGAAGTCTATTGTTTACAAATGTGGGAGGAAATAGGAAGATTGTGTTCCTTTGAGAGGTGAATCAGTAATGTATTTATAACACATCAAAGTTAGGTACTCATACTACAATATAGGTATATGTTACTATATGACTCAAGTTAATGCTGTCCAAAATTTAAGGGATTGTGGGAGACTTTAGGGTTGTTGGAAGAGCGAAACAGGATATGCTCTTATATAATCATATATTTTTTTTAGAAATTTGTTTTTTATTGGTTTTAACTTTAAGTTTAATATAATGATAACTTTAAAAATGTCAAGTTAAAGTTTTCGAAAAAAATTTTTATTTGTTTAAGTGTTTGCCCATTAATATTGAACTTTAATTCTAGTAAATGGTTATTGGTAACCGAATCTGTCTCCCATGTCTTTTTGTTGTAAAAATGAACTCTCCACTCTAAGTATCAAATCAAGTTTTTCTCTTTGTTTTACGCTAATTCCATCAATTCCTGTCAAAAAGTCGAGCCAAGTTAATTTCACAATATATTTTTGTGTATATATAAAAACAAATGTTTGAACTGCTACTATACTCATCATGACACTCTTTCTTTACAATAATTGAGGATTATATTTAGAAATCAATGGCATTCCTTGGGTGAGAGAATTTTTAGAAATCCTCAAATTGTTTTGTTGTTGCGCCCACTTTTCAATGAAGGCACATGTGGTTCATGTAGAAATCCATTGATCTTTTTTGGATGCTATGTTTATAAAAGCTATATTATAGCTGATGAAAATATTTTCGCATAATTAGTTTGGAGTATTTCCAGGTACTTACAATAACTTTTACTTTACGATATGGAAAATTTGGAGAGAGAAAATAAGGCTTGTTTCTATAGGATTATCAGGTTATTCAAAATCACTCAAAAGTCACTGAACCCTCTGTAATAAAAAATCACTGTACCATTTTAATAAAAAATCACTGTAATATCTTTAATCAACAGTTATTTAAGAGCATTATCAGGTTATTCGAAATTACTGTACCTTCTTTATTGAGCAGTTATGAATGGCTTAGGTGTACAAGAGGTCTTATTTCCCTCAACCCATTAAGACCAGGGTTTCGATTCCGGCAAAGACTCTTGTGTTGACTATGTGTCCTTCTAGGTACATTCAGAAAGATGCAAATGCATCAGGGAAAAGCTATGGACCACATAGTAACAATGCTATGTGCTTAGCTTTAAACCAAAGAAATAATTCAACTGTTGTGACATAAAAACTAATAAACATAAATAATTGCTACTGTTCATTAAACCCATAAAATTGCCGAAGAAAAAAGAGAGATATTTTTTGGCGCAGCAGCATTCGTTGTTACATCCTGTGTTTTTTTCTATTCTAAAACACATTTTGATGAAATAAATACTTACATAATATGTAATGTGCATGCATATATACAAAATTATTGCCAAAGCCAGAATACAGGCTGCCAAAAAACCAAGTTGTAGATAACGAAGCAATTAATGACCAGTGTGGGTGCATTGTTAGAAACCACTGATGTATCTTGTCTTAAATCACTGCTGTACTTCCCCTCTAACCACTAATTGATACTTTTATTAAATATGATGAAAATATACAAGGTGTTTTTACTGATATGGGTGGTCTAGCAGATAAAACAGTCCTTGATTTACCAAAGATGTGGTTATTATAGAAGAATACAGTCCAGATAAATTTATGTGTAACATACATGACTGCTTACAATATGATAAGGAGCGTCCGTGGCCGAGTGGTAAAGGTTGTTGGACTTCAAACCACTTTCCACTCACCGCTGTTGGTTTGAATCTTGGCAGGGACTTTGGATTCTTTCATGTGAGGAAGCCATCCAGCTAGCTTATGGAAAGTGGGTGGTTCTACCCAGGTGCCCAAGCATGCCTAAAATAATGCAGGGAAGGGCATCTGAGATCTTCCTCTACCAGTAAAGCTGGAACGTACTCAACGTAGCCATATTACCTATACTGTGTTGATGTGACGTAAAACCCAATCAAACAAACAAACAATACGATAATGAATATATATATTTTTAAGCTATAATGAGCCATGATTTCCTGTAAATGAATATCTAATGATTAATTTAGTTGTCTTCATTAAGAGTAATGTGTTATTGTCACACAATAATTATTGTAATATAGATTATGTGATATTTAGTATATAGATTATGTGATATTTAGTTTTTTAACACTTTCATATTACAATTCAGTTTGGATTAGCTTGCATTTATCTGTATAACTTGCATTCTAAATAAGCCCTATTTACACTGTCCCGGTTTGGCATCCCGTAATGTCCTGGATATTGCCGGCATTTCCCGGTTATACAACGGTGATATATAGACGGTAGCATCAAGACCTCGTGCTGATAACACAGGCAATTTAAATTGAAAACAGGTATATATACACTTGAAGTGTGCTACTTCGGATCATTTTGTTAAGTGAAGAGGAAGAAGGGCCATTCTCTTCTATTTGTTCTGAGGCGAGCTTTCCTTGCTGTCTAGCTTCCCTGAGTCGTTTACAAAGGTACCTCAACCTCTGTAGGCGTTGTAAGCACAGTTTCCCAACTTTTCCCCCTTTCTTTGACTGATTTCAACGTAGTCAAGCAGTTTTATTCTCATAAACTTGAACCTGAAAGCATCGGCACATTACTGGGGCGTCACCTTGACAATATCGGCATCACTCGTAGCTTAACCGTGGCGAAATCAGCGATGGTCGGGATGGACTGTGATGAAACTGTGTCTAGTTGGGACTCCACCGGGATCAACCGGGAATACACAGGGTAAACATTGGCACCGGTGCTATACCGGGTACTGAACCGGGAATACACCTGGGCTCTGTTGGGGATGTGTAAACGCCATTTGATTTTTCAGAAAAAAAACACGGAACACCCCAGTTCAGCGGTTTAGGACACCGTAGCAATACCGTGGCCATTACTGGACAGTGTAAATGGGGCTTTAGTTCAATTTATGGACTTGAACCTGAGTCACTAAACAACCAAGAGACATAGTGACTGCTGTTGGATGTGATTAAACTACCCTTTTATGTCGTGGCTTTCGTGTAGATATAAACAATGATATAACAGTTATAGAAATAACAAAATATCATCACTAGATCACAATATAGGACATAATTATGCTGATAGTAATATTTTGGACTGCTAACCTTGAAATTAAAGCTTTGTTAAAAATTGAAATTATTAAGAAGGAAAGGGTTTAACCAGGATTAATCAAAGAGCAAGTAGAAGAGATAAAGCAGACAAGTGTAAAGGTGCTGTAAAAAAACCAATTCATTACATAATTTAAGAAATACTGACAAACAGAATATGCATTTGTTTGAAAAACCTAGTCATGTTTCTTGCCAGACAATGATTGTTGCTTATTATAAAATAAACCAGGATATGAAACATGTGATCAGATTATGTGAAATTTTCAAAAAAAAGTTAGGCAAATGTTTCTTGGTATATTGTTTAATCATGTATGTACCCTAATCACTACAAAAAATGTGGTTTCCTGCTGGAGGATTTTTGGGGTCTTTTTTGACTGCGGTTTTGACTGACACCCACTTAACACTTTATTTTATTATTATTTTTTACAGCATTATACCCTTCCCACATGCAAATTGATGATTGTGCAGACGACATGTGGAACTGAAATGTTTATGTAAAAAGTCAGACTGGGTAACAAGTGGTTTATTATTGCAGGAACTAGTCTGGTTCCAATTAAATTTTGGGGTCTTTAAAACCTCTTAAAAGTTTATAAAAACTGTCATGTTCTGTTCTGAAAAGGGGTTATAAATTGTAATTTATTCTGTACATTACATTTTCCACAACCTAAAAAAAGAGAAAAATGCATTCAGTGTGAAACATAAATTAATTTTGCTCTTGACTTGAAATTAAAGAAGAAAATCATGTGAATAGATATGTAAAATTATTTATAAATGTTGTAAATTATTTATAAATGTCAATTCTTGTTCTTTTAAAACAACAGTTAAGACTTACATAAATATAAAAAAAAGAATGATTGTAGTCAAAATTTTCAAGAGTTCAGATAAAAAGTTGTTTGTAAAATAATGCATTAAGGATAACCCCATGGTGTTTCTTCATAAAAATGGGTAATTTTGCTATTTTTGATTAGTTTACAAAAATAATAAAATTATTTTTAGTAAATAAATGAAGGTGTATAATTGTAAGAAGGAAATTATCAGATTAGTTAACCCTTAGTCTTCGTAACGGCAATTAAATATACCCACACTGCTTAACCAGTGCAGACCACATCCTTGCCATCTGATAATGGTCTGCATTGTTTGCTATCCAGTCAATACATATTTTGAAATTTTCCCTTAAAAATTGATCAATTTCAAGAAATAAAGCACTGAAGAGGTTAAATAACTAACTTAACTTACCAGGTAATAACTTGCCTGAAAGAAATGGAATATACAATAATAACAATACCCTGATTTTATTGAGTCTAATTATTGTGATACAACAATGAATGGTACAGGTACAGCCCTTTCAGGTATCATAATATATAGAGGAGCTTATCCTAAACTCTGAAGTTGTTACCTAATTTGATGAGAGGTAGAATGTATGATGTTTTTAATTAGTTTCTATTTGATGTGAAAGTGAAACATTTGGTATCTCTTAAGGTAAGACAGTTGTTCTTGTTGAAAGTGATGATTGGAAAGAGCTGTTACCAGAACTCGTAAAAACTCACATTTAATGGATAATACCTGGAGAAAAAGTCTGTTGCTTACTGAAAATCTAGGCCACAAGGAAACTTTATAAAAAAAGAAAGGAAAGGAAAGATTTATTCACAAAGTTTATGAATGAGCATGTCAGAGCAATTAAAGAAATGAGAAGGAGAATCTGGTCTGAAGTAGTGATCTAAAATTGTTCAAGAATCTAGTAATGTTACATAATTGCACTAAAGTATTTTACAGTTAAAAGTTTAAGATTTTTTTCTCTTCAATAAAAAAAAAGAGATTCTTAAATACATTGACACCAAAAATACCTTCAAGATATTTTACAGAATATTTACCTTAAGCAGATTGATATAAAACAATGGTTGCAATAGCCATGAAAAAAAACTTTTGTAAGGAATAAATTTTTAGAAGAAATACAGAGCACTACTTTTTCACTCATGTCAATAAAACAATATGTTCGCATGATCACTATGAAATTTATTATTAACAAGAGCACCGCTAGGCAGTGCATTATATGCCTGAAAGTGTTTTTTTAAGTAAAAATGAAGCATTTATAAATGCTAAGACATGGAAATTAAATAAAATATCAATAGGGGTCTTCTACCCAAAACTAATTGACAATCAACCTATGAAGTTTGAACACTGTGGGCCAAATGGTCCAGAAACCACAATTTTTAGTGTAAAGATCATTGTGACCCTGACCTTTGACCTTTGACCCTAAAATCAATAGGGGT
Organism: Ruditapes philippinarum; assembly: GCF_026571515.1. Lineage (NCBI taxonomy): Eukaryota > Metazoa > Mollusca > Bivalvia > Venerida > Veneridae > Ruditapes > Ruditapes philippinarum. The sequence continues at coordinate 276,937 of NW_026852520.1, forward strand.
CATGTATTGGACATGGCTGTTCATCCCATAAAATTTTACAGCTGTAGGTTGATTAATGCTTAAGTTATTGAGCAGAAACTGTTTACAGTTTTAAGGTAATAGTGACCTTGACCTTGTGACCCCAAACTCAATAGGGGTCTTCTACCTAATATGGACAATCATCCCATGAAGTTTGAATATTGTGGGCCAAATGGAACTTAAGTTATGCTCCAGAAACTGTTTTCAGTTTTAAGGTAATAGTGACATGAAGTTTGAATAGTGTGGGCCAAATGGATTTCAGTTATGCTCCGGAAACCAAATTGCTAACAGCCAGGGGGTATAACATAATATGCCCCAAATTTTTTCGGGCATATAAAAAAGTTAATGAGTTTTTGTGTTATAATTAAATCATAACCTATGAATTTAAAAGTCTTTGGAAAGAAGAAAAGAGAGAGCACAAATGTGAATAAAAAAAATCAAACTTATTTGCCGGCAAATGTTTTGTTCACACGAAAGTGCATAGAATTTGATACCTGCAAAATCAAAACAGTATGTATCTTAAAACAGCCTTACATTATGCCATGAGCTAATAAAGTTAGTTTCGGAAGTGCAAACATGATTTTCATTTAAAGCACCTGTCAGAAATATTAGAAATGATTTAGATATCAAAATGATAATAATCCTGAATATTTCTTCATCAAACATTACAGAGAAATATGATTTCTAATTGAGAAGTTATTGATGAAATGTTTCATTAAATAAATTTCTGCTTTTGTTTTTTCTCATACTCTAAGGTTTCAGGAAGTGATATATCATATTTTATGTCTGTTTTCATCCAATTAATTGCCCGTTACTACAAGACCGATGGGTATATTGACTCTAACGATCCTTAGGTAAACCGTCAATATTACCCATGTTATGACTGATTATATTGACAAAATATACAATTATCCAGATAAAAAAAAACATTCTGCAGAACAAACATTACATATTTTCTTGTCATTGATCAATTAGGAAGAATGAAGGAGAAAATCATTGGTTGTTGACATGGGTTATAATAGTGCAATGACTGAAGGTGTTTTACCAGAACATTGTATTTCCAGCGCGTAAGGTATTGACCGATGATGATACGACTTGAAAAAACTTTATCTTTGCCAAATTGACAAAGACGATTGTTAATTGCTTTGCTAGCACATAATAGAAACTGTCTTGTGATTCAGTATACTGATCTTTTTTTTGTAAGAAATTATGAAAAGTATAAAGTAGCAGAATTATTTTTCAGACAGGTGTTGTAATGATACAAACAAAGATGGTATCTGCTGTCAAATGTTTCACATCAAAGAATTATTTAATATATAACTATGAGGAAAGATAGATTTTGTGTCTAAAATACCTAATGAATTTAATGTAGACTAAAGATGATCCATTAAACTGGAGATAAGAATGTATTGGTGTTTTGCATTTTAGCATTCACTAATTAACAAACAGACTGTGTAATCTAATGTGTAAGCCTCGTTAAATAAAGCTAAATAAAGTGTAACTTACTAACTTACTTACTTAATTTGGCTTGATTAGGAGGCTCAAGCCTTTATAACTCTTATTGTTAATGCCATTTTTGATACCTAATTGATATTTTTAATTTATTAAGCATATCTGATTTTTTGAATGATATCTTAATAAATACATGAATAATAAAATACGAATTTCTGTTCTGATGAAATTTTACATACAATGTACTTTAATATCATTATTAAAGTTTTATTCTTGATAGAATATTCTACACTATACAAATCTATGCTTTAATATTTCTTTTAAGTTGAGACACATAATGATCTTAGTAACAAATACTTAGAAATAAGCCTTTACCAAGTCTTAAAGTGAATCAGTCTTAAAATGGTACAGGTTTAGAGAAGAATGTAAAAAAAGCCAACCTGCTCTTTATTTGTTCTTGAAATTTTGCACATTGACTCAAACAGAAGAAAGTTACATGAAAAATAAGAAAAAAAAGGTATTGTATTGCTTTCCATCATGTTTTATTATCTGCCCTTGAATTATGCAAAAATAACTAAACTCCAGTTATCGGGAAGAATTAACTCAAAAACAAGAAGGGCGGTGAGTGAGTGACCTCAAAATTTCTTTCACTAGAAATGTTTCTGTTACCATATTCTAACAACAAATATGCGAAATTTAAAGAATTTCTTTTGAACCGTTTAAATTTTGCTTATATGTCTAAATGAAAACTCGAAAATGTCTTTAAAACAGTGTTTCACAAATTAATGAATTTGGTTGCACTTGTATGCAGCCATTTTGCTTAGACATGTGATGCCTCATTATAATTTATTTGCAAGCCCTTGTTTTTTGTCATCAAGTAAAATTAAGGTAGGAAAACATTAGATTTATATCATTATCTAAGTGAAACCAGACTTTCAAGGATTATTCCATAAAAAAACTTTATTTGGACTTTGACTGCCAGTCACAATCACATTGAATTAGTGAGAAATTTATCTTTATGTAAGAAATCAGATGGAATGATTACATGGTTTGATCTTAGAGGAAATCAGACAGAAATAAAAAAAAGTAAGTACTCAGTAGAGAACTGTCTAGCTGCGTCATTGACAACAATGTAATCAGGGGACAGTGGTCAGAGGTAATTTGTGAGATACCGTCTGCCACCAGTCAAGGGCCACCAATCACTGCCATGCTAGTACAGTTTCAGACAATAAGTGCTGATTCGGTTATATTTTTTTTTGCTTACATAATTATTCGTTTGCAAGGAAGACTGTAATTTTTCATGTCTGAAGTAGCAACTCCTAATCAATGCTTCCCCGACAAAATGATATTGAATAGAGATAATCTTTTGCAGCATCAGTATTCATTGTTGGCTGTGATCAATAATAATATAAATACATACAAATTACTTGTCTTCGCTTCGGGCTACTATATATTTATCTATTGATATAATCATTTAGTTCTTTCTTGATCTGAAATCTCAAAATAGATCTTGTTTTTTTCCAAATGTTTGTTATGCAGGATACTATTAAATAATTTTGATTATCCAATTTTATGCAATTATTCAAAACACATGATGTTGATGTATAACGAAATACTATTGTAAATGTATATTAAGTTAAATAAAATTTTCTTCTCTTCTCTTCTCATAATCAGCAAGAGGTAGGTATCTATGGCTTTTGTTAAAGACTTTCTCAGAACTGTCAGTGCGAGTTATTTCAGTAGTTAGGTGCTAAAATGAATATTACCAAACCATTGTCAAATGATACATACACTTAACCATGTTATTCATACAAATGAGAACAAGAAAAGCATTGATGCAAAGCATCAAAGGGCGTCCAAGCAAGAAATACAGCAAGTGAAGATGAACTAGTACACATATGATGACAAGATATTCTTATAAACTAAACCAGAAATGTATAAACCACTTATGAATGAGCGGACGAAAAGACATTGTTCATTATGAACTTTGATTGGCATGCCCCTAGAAGATTAGAATATTACTTTTATTTCTTTATGATCGGTGGTTATTAATAGCAACGGATATACAATGTATGGCAATGCCATTTTATAATCCATATTGTTGTAACGGCATGATCAACACGTTACCCACACATTTGTCCCTTATTATGTTACATGTTAATCGGCTATTAAGCGAAGGGACCCCTTAAGGTATCTGTTCAACACTTTAAAGTTAGTAAAAAATATGACACTGGTTTATATTACCATGTTGATCATGTTTTGAAGCATTTAATTGTTTATTATACAATAATTGTAATATCTATTAAATTTAATTTTAAAAAAAAAATAACAAAAATTTTATGAATATTGTTTTCTTTTATTCTTTTTTGTGTTTTATGTGCTATTTTAATACTGAGTTTTTACTACTCTTTTTTATTAAAATTGTAAAATAAATTTTAAGAATTTCAATTGTCATATTGACCGACGATTATAAGTAAAAGCTTAACTAGGAGAAAAGTCAGTAAATTATGGTTTATCTTTCAATATATAATATTGTTTATTCTTAAACCATGTACATGTACATTGTATTTTCTTTATCATTTTTTTAAATTATCGATCAATTGAATAATTCATAAAATCTAATTTGTAACTTTGAATAATTCCTCGGCATCTTTACTAAAACACGGATAACAAATTGAATAATTAAATAAAATGTTTCAAAGTTGATAATGTCATTTTAATAACCATAAAAAATGTACCTTTTTCTCAATTATTGTACATATCACGGATTTATATTACATATAAATCCGTGTACATATTTATTGTTTTTATCTCATATAGATAAAATGAAACATGCTATTGTTGTTTTTTTCCAATTGTAACGATATCAAAACATCTACTCCAAAATCGGGAGAGACCGGACAATAAACGTGTGGTACTATTCGCCGGTCACTAGTAAATCCTGGTCAAAAATAGACCGGGAGAGACCGGCATTTACCGATAGGAATGATAAAAAGATATATCTATAAATAGGTTTTTGGAATATTTAGGTCATCAACTGATCATTCTAGGATACATGTACAACAATAACATACCATGACATGATAACCGACTGTGTACTACAAAATGATAAATAAAAAACCCCGAAGAGCGCGATTTATTGACGGAAAAGGTTATTTCATTTGTAAATGTTTGCATTGCGAAAATTCATTGTAACATATCGCGACATTTCATTCTTATTTAATAATCAAGCACCCTCATACCGATCGGAATTTTCGGCTTTTTATTATGACCGACTAAAAGGCTCGAGAAGTTGCTGTCGCCCTTTCACAAAATCTGATCTCATTCCATAAGAGCGCCGCGCTTCGGCGCGGACGCCAAATACAAGAAAACCAATATTCTATGTCAGAGTATATCAAGAAGTTAGTATGAGTAAATAGACACAATTAACACTTAAGAAATATAAATACATTTTTAATTTTGGGGGAAATTTGAAAAAGAAAAACTTTTAAACAATTTAATTTTAAAAAATAGAAAAAATTTTTTTTAAAAAAGTTTTTGGTTTTTTTTTCAAAAAAAGGGTTGGAAATTAATGCCAATCTTTTTAAAGGGGAAAAAGTCAACGGGAAAAAAGGTTTTTTGAAAAATTTTTTAGAGACCAATATTTCCCAAAAGACATCAAAACAAAACAAAAAAATTTAAAAACCAAAAAATTCTTAAATCATTTTTTTCTGGTTTTAAAAATTCAGAAACCCAAAAGGAAATTTAAAAACCCAAAGAGTTTTAAAAAACCTATTTTAAAAAGGGGCAAAAAAAAATTAAAGAAAAAAAACTTTTTTGAGAAATAAAAACAAAAAAGCAAAAATTTATGGGGAAAAAGGCTTTAATTGAGCCCTTTTTAAAAAACTTGTTTTCCCTTTTTGGAAAAAAAATTGGTTGAAAATTTTTGAAACCCTTCAGCCCTGATTTTTACATTGGGGAAAAAAATTATTTTAATCTTTTTTTAAAGGAAAAATGGTTTTATGGTTTTTAAAAGGGAAGTTTACATTTTTTTTTATTAAAAAGTCTAGACCAGAATGGCTAGATGTGAAAGAGTTACTAGCAAGATGTTTCATTATGTTCAACAAGGCCGTCTAATTAATTATAAGTTAGTTGAGTGTTTGTTACAATCAAAGTGCGATACTTAAGTTTCACAGTAGTAGTTAATGCTTTTATAACTTTTGATGATGAATTGTTTCCTTTTCAGTGTTGATTTTATCTAAAAATATTTCACTTGCTTTCAATTTAGAACAGTTCATAATTAGTCTGAATATTTTTTTTGATATCAAAATTGAACAGTGAGCAGTTACGGATCCTCAGACCAGATTACAAGGTTATAAAACTTTTTTCTGAGTTCTGTTCGAACTCTCTGGACTTTAATTGGTCAGTGTACATCCTGTGGCAGATTCTGACCAATCAAATACATGAGATCTAAGTCTGGTCAAGCTTAAAGAGTTTCTTTATAACCTCGTGGGCCAGATTGCTTGTGAATTTTCCGGCTGGCCTGGCTATATACTATGGTGATGGCAAAGTCATAATACCTTGGGCATTCAAAAGGCTCAAAGCCTCATTAATGATTCTTAATTTGATGTGGTGAACAATCAAATATCAATAATTTGTTTATGAAAAACTACTTCAGTGCATTGAGAATTCCTACTGTGAAACTTTCTGTTTGCATTTATTTTGCAGTGAGTGATCAGAAAAAAAAAGATAATAAATTATTGATTATTGATAATGACTGACTTGCAGTGTTTGTGAGCAATGATTGCTGTGAGAGATAAACAAATTTGATGCATCCATTCAGACAAATGACTGATGAGCCATTAGTAGGCTTTTCAAGATTGGAATATGTGGTTTGGGATAGTAGAATATTTCATGATGAATGGGATGTTTTAGTTGTGCCAGTGTGAAAGTGAATGTGGTTGATTGGATTTATTTCCTATAGGAGTGATGCCTGATAATTGGATGTTAAAATAAAATATTATTGTTGCTTGTATTAATTTTAACAAGAAAATGATGTTTAATCAAGCACAGTTAATATTTGTTTAATAATTTATCTATGATGCTAAAAATTCACAGTGTAAAATTTATAATGTGATTTAAAAGGAATAATTGTGAAAGACAATTTCTTGTAAGATGGAAACAGATTTTAATTATAGAATAAAGTTTTGTTACTGTTTTAAATTGGAACAATTATCACAAGTTTTATTTTGGTTGGCCTTATTGAAAGCTGTTCATCAGCCTCATTATACGGCTGCTATTGAATGATAACACTGGAAAATAATTGGTAGAGTGCCTTTAGACAGGAGAGTACACATGGAAAAAAAAGTAAACATTCGTTTGTAAAAGCTCAGGTGTGCAGTGTATTACCATGTGTTTGGAACATATAACTCTCTCCCTCTCACTTCGGCAAGCAAGTGAAAGAATGAGTGTGGCTGAGAAATAATCATGTTACGAAATAGATGCGTTAAAAAACTTACTTTTGTTGGATTATCGCCCAGAATATGGCGTTTTATGTTAGACGAGGAAGGAAATTATGCATTATGATAGGAATATAGTATTGTGTGTTGTTAAAACAAAATAATTATTTCTATATGCCAGTGTAATATGCGTGTTTTGTGTGTACATTTGATTTGTGAATAGTGTTCAGTTATTTATTTATATAACTATATATAATGGAGGAATATATACGTAAAAATATTGGGGTAAGAAACCTTATTTGTAATAATTTTTGTTATAGTATGAAGGCCGAGTATGGTTTTTCCCACTGTAAACTCGTAATGTGAAAGGTCATTTAGCCAATTCAATGTTTACATTTTGTCACACTCAGTATTTCAATACATTTTCATTTTCCCCTAGAATATGTTACTAAAATGAACATTGAAAGTTGATCAGGTTTAATCAGATCAACTAAAAGTGTGAGCTACATGCATTATTCAATATAAAATGGGTCAAGGGGTATTCAACTTAATTGAAGCCTGTACTCAACCCATGGCAAATCATGTACCAAAGTTAATGTTGACAGATAAATGGTTTTCTCATTTATTAGCTGTTGAAAAACAAACTTTAAAACAGTTTTACATAAGCTATATTATGAGATAATAAAATTTAATTTAGATACTTAATCTATAGCCTTATCATGGAAATATGAGGGAGTCAGTAAATTGTTATAGAGAGTTTCTAAGTTTGAGCATTTTTTCATTTTTAGCTCATTTTTAGAATAATAAATGTAACTATGTTTTAAATTTTGTATTACTGCATAATTTCAATGACTTCTTAAACCAAAATTTTTTCACTGCAACATTTTAATATTTCTGTTTCTTGTCCGACATAATTTGAAAGAATTAATTTTTACTCTATACTGAATAAGCAACTAGATACAATCTTTGTTGTTCTTTAGAAAATATTATGTTATTTTTGGTGTTCATCCCTAACAAGACTGAGAATATGGGGATATTCCTGTATCATATAAATCTGTTCACCAGTGAATGTAATAAACTAAGTTTTTACTGTAATATAAGAGTGGAAAATATAATCTTGTCATTAAAGAAGTCATATACATGAGATTTTACTGTACTTTGATTCTATGAGATCACATGAAACTGTCAAGTTATAGACAAAATGTTTTAGAGATAAAATTAGGTAAAATCTTGTCCACATACAAAGTCATAAACCTGAGGTTTTACTATACTCTGAGAGTAAACTTGTCCACATCTGAGTGAAGATGTCAAATACTATAGATTTTTATTGTTATCAAAGAAAAAATATATGAACCTTTCCATCATTGAAACTGTCATTTACATGCTGTTTAACTGTGAATATAAGAGTGAATATCCCTGAAGCCTTCAAGTGTCATATAAATCGGAGGTTTGACTGTATTATTTGATAGAAATGTAAACTTGTCTACCACTAAGTATGACATTATCTCCAGGTTTTACTGTAATATGAGATATAAATAAATATTTGTCTGCCACTCTCTGCAGTAGCTGTCCGGTTTGCTCAATAGATAGGGCAACCCGGGTGCGATTCCCAGATGGCACAGGTCATTTTTGTAGTGATTGATCATGAAATCCTTTCTACGGTCATTCACACTGTACCTCTGCTCTTGTATGTACAGAAATAATCAGTTCCTTGTGAAAGTGAAGGCAACTAGTTCTGGTAAACTGCTTGACATCCTGCCCAGGAACGATGTGGTGGCTGAACTGTGCTCTGGTAAATTCAATGTGGCTTACTGCCATGAATTCCGCAGCGAAAAAACTACCAAAACACCACCACCACTCTCTGCAAAAAAGGTTTTACTAATATGAGAGTGAATATATTACACCTCACTATGTCAGATTTGTACCTAAAATTTAACTGTAATTTAAGAGAGAGTCAAAACCTGTTTACTGGTGGTGTCATAATTGTACCTTTACCTTAGGTTTAACTGTATGATAAAAAGAAAATATACCCTTTCTTAATATCAGTCTCAACCTTTGACTAGTATTTTGTGTGACACTGAAGATACCATTTGCTTGAGGTTTGACTGTAATATGAATAAGAATATCTTTGTTGTATAAAAGATTAACATTTCCACAGATGTGGAGGTGCCACTAAACTTGAGGTTTAACTGTATACAAAAATAACTTGGTGCTAATGCTATTGCATTTAACAGTATGCAAATCATGTTGATAAAAGTCCTTTGAAATCAGGACCTCTGAGCTCAATAAAAAACACATCAAAAAGCCCAACAGCTGTTAGGGCCGTTAACATTTTACAGTGGCGTACTGCTACCTTTTTACAGTCCAGTGTTTATAATTATTGCATCATCAATTCTTATGACTCCATCTTTTGTTTGATTTTTTTGTGGTACAATTCAATTGATCTGTCTTAAAATATTTGCGTTGCTATGAATTGTTGATGTAAAAATGCTGTCAAATTGCTGTCGTAACAGGGAAAGCTTCTTAAACTAATGTGTCAGTTAACAAAGAATGCTACTGTTATGATTTTTTTTAATGACAAAAGTAATCAATGGTGACAGAATTTTATCTTTTGAAAGGAGATTTAAAGCTTTTTGTCATGATTACGTAATCAATATTTTATGGATTTTGATGTTTAATGTCTTTTATACAGGTTTGCAATTATGTACCTTAGTGTTTTTAATATAATACCATAATCATTAAAAAATGTCAATTTTAAGAGGCCTGAATGAAAATCCCTTGTATGCTCAAAAACATTGCATTTTGACCCAAATTAACCCTTACCAATTGACAATTGTTCAATACATGAAACAAACTTGATTATCTTTCAATCTGGATAAATTTACAACCATTATTTTAGAGGAAAGTTTCAAAATAAGTTATGGCTAATATAATAATAGCCAACACTGCAGACCATGTTCTGAGACAGCACAGACATGGACTTTGCTGTTCAAGGTCTGCACTGGTCACATGGGTGGATTCACGAATTCGAAAACCTAGCTAAACGCCGTTTTCCGGTACTTTCTGTACATAGCTCTGGGGAATTCACCTAATGGAGTGTAATAGCGAACTCGATGTTTTCGGCCTTTTTTTAAATTGAATTGAAATAAAACAGTTATTTCTTTATGAGAAAATAATTAAATATCATTGTATGAATAATTCCATGCAAAAAATAAAGTAAATACACAAGTTTACGCAGAAAATAACCTTATTTATTATGGAAGATTCCACTACGTCTGTTTGAATTTTATTGATTTTCATTATAAATAATTTATTTTTTTGAATAATTTGCAATAGATATTAAAGGAATATTGATAATTTTCAAAAACATCAATTTTTTTCACCTTAAACGGTTAAATAATGATAGAAAAATAGAAATATCACGTAACTGTGTTATGTACTTCATTTGGTGTTATTCCCCAGAGCTAAAACGGTAACGTACCGGAAAACGGTGTTTAGCTAGGTTTTCGAAAAGGTCAATAGCAGGCTAAATGCTAAGGTAACTTTCAAGTTCTATGCCTTCTGTGTCAGTCAGCTGCAAAAAGGTGCAGCACTTAAACTTAGAAACTTTTTTTTCTTTCTTCAAAGTATTTATTGCTATACTTCATTAAACATTCCACAGTGAGTGTTCAATACAACACCTCTTTATTTATTGTATCAATTTGCATTTACAAGATGAAAGTTGTTTTGCAGTAAAAAAAAGATGGGTAACTTTTTGATGGTAAGGAAAAGTAAGAAAGGCAGACTACTTAAATAGAGTTATAGGTTATGTAAAAATCAGCTGTTTTCTAACATACATGTATTATATTCTAACTATATGTTTTTCAAGTGCTCCAAATCTCATAGTTATTCATCCAGAAAATAATAGTTTTTTTGTTACAATTTTCACCTTTTTGATTTCCTAAACTCTCTGTTATGCAGCTGCTTGGCTTAGGTGTAAAGTAGAATTAAGGTAACTAAATGTCTCAGTACCATGCTGTGTTTTTAAACAATCATCCAGGTAATTCCTTTCTTATTTGTATGATTGACTTTTTTCCAATGGTTGAGTAATCAATCAGAGATATGAAAAGTGAAAAATTAAACTTTAGAACTTTTGACAATAGGTGCATTTTATGACAGCTGCCTGAATAATTAGCTAGCTTTCGCTTGGTTACCATGACAAAATTATTATTTAAATTGGACAGATTTTCATGACTTTAAGTGTGTTTTTTTCAAGTTCTTTGTAATTAAATGGCAAGATAAAATTAAACTGAAATTGAAATTTTTATTTAGATGTAATCATAAATCTATGTTCCCATTAAACCATTAAATCCCCAAAAGTATATCCACAAAATTAAACGATTTTACAATATTATCATTACGTAATCTAAATGCATTTTCATAAGCCCAAAGGCAACTTTGGTTATGTCCATCTGCCCACACTACCTGAAATAAATAAAGGGCCATCAAACTGTACACAGAACAAAACAGAACAATAGAGGTCATTCGAAAAAATACAGTGACCCTTTATTAAACAAAAGAAACAAATGCCCCTATACAAATCTGTCTATCCATTACCCACATTTTAGTCTGCTCAGCGTCTATGAGGTGTACTCTCAGAGAGGATGGTAATGGCCAATAGATGACCACTATTGATTTTGAGGTCAAAGGTCAAGGTCACAGTGACAATAAGTGTAAAATCCTTTTCTGCTCAATGACTTGAGAAGAATTTAGCATCTGATTGTGATACTTAGAAGGGTCATTGCCCATGATCAGTAGATGACCATTAGGTTAAAGTTTAAAGTCACACTGACCACATAGTGGAAATCCTTTGTTCACTAAATAATTTTGAAAAAAAAACCCTGGGGTCTGTAAGAACTTGGAAGGAATGCCCACCATTATCTAAAGGTCTTTTTGGAAAAAAGTCAATTTTCCCTTTGTTAAATGGGGACCTTAAAATTGTCTTTTTTGGGAGGCTTTTTGCCGACCCTTTAAATACCACTGTCAAATTTACTCCCGCGGAATCAGGTAAAAAAATAGTACCTTGTTTTTTCAAAGCTGACTGTCACTCATCCAAAAGATTTTTACAATAAAAAATATTTTCATTTTTTTAATTTCATTCAAAAAATTCTCTAAAAATCTTTTTTTGTTTTTTTTTTAAAAATCACTACCCCGTATCTATGCCCCGGTAATCAGTTTAGCAACGTACGTCTTTTAAATAGTTCGGGATAAAAAACCCTTTCTACATAATAATTTTTATCAATAATTTTTTAACAAAAAGCATAAATGAAAATTTATAAGTAAATGCTTTTATTTAGGGTGGCAAATATTCTTTATCATTTTTTGATAACAATTTTTTCAATTACTACGCAGCGACAACTGTTTATGACGGGTCATTAACTAGAACGTAACACCGTACGTAGTCTCAATATCATGCATTTCTTTTGTTTTATAAAACCATTAATAGTCCTTAAATATTTTTTAAAGACAAATAATGGTAAATTGTCGCTTACATCAGAGACATGGATCGTGCTTGCGTGATAACTAAGGAAAACTAACTTATTAGTTACACCCTAGAAGGCTGTACGCGGAAAACGCTCATAAACCGCTATATCATATAGCTGTAAAGTTTGAAGAGTTAAATGACAGAAAATATGTGGTCAAATATGCTTTTAACAAGGGAAATAATTATTTCAGAGAAAGACGCAAAGATCAGTCTTCAATCAAATGAATGATCCCGTATTGTGTAATTAGAAAGTTTATTCAATTCTAGGGCAACGCATTCATTAATTTGCTAGTCCATGTGTAATAAAATTAAAATTTTCAATACAGATTATGAGATACATAAAAAATATTAAAAAATAAGAGGCTTAAAAAAACAACAACAAAAAACGCATATATATATATACGAATGACTTACAGTTTAGCATCGGAAATTCATCAACATATCTTACGAAACTTTAATTTTGAAAACGATATTTGCGGGCGCTGAAGTGATTAATGTTTATTTGAAAATAAATCAAATAAAAAAACTTATATGTTTATGTTCTAAAAATAATCGGCGGCATATGAGGAATTTCGTATTCATTTTACAACACTTGAAAAAATACTACAGAAAATGTGTTGTTTTTTTTGTTTTTTTTTCAACAAAAGTGTGTGTGTTTTAAGTTTATTTATTACTCGTGGCCGGAAAAACCCAAGCCAGTTATAACGAGGACGTTTTTTTTCAAGCCAATTTTTCCTGGTACCATTTTTTTTTCGTGGGGGAAAGGAGACAATAGGGCAAGGCATCAATTTTCCTGATGACGACAAAAAAAAAAGGGCTTCTTACCCCAAAAACCCCCAAGTAATCACAAAGGAAACCCAAACCCTCGGGTACTTGGATGACTTCCCTTACCTGCCTTGCATTCTCCCACGTACCCCCTCTGGGAGGATTTTGGAAATTTCAACAAAAACCCCCAAAACACGCTTTTTAAAAAATTAAAACCCCCATTCTAGCACAAACGTTCGAGTTCTCATTATTTGGGAAAGGGCAGGGAAAACCCTACGAAAAAACCGCCACCCTTTAACAAAAATTTTTTCCGCAGTTATTTTTCAAGTAGTGGGGTTTTAAAAAAACATGTAGAATCTATTCTATTAACACATAAGGGGTTTGAGTGTGGCGGTTTTAAAAAAAAAGATTATAACTTCCTGAAATTTTCACTTAGTTGATTCAACTTTGAATAAGCTTTGCAGATATATTTTTTCAAGAAATATTTATTTTTAAAAAATAGTTCCGAAGCCGTCAAAGTAGCGTACGATAAGTAATTGAAATGGGAATAATTTTCTGAACGTGGATTTTTATTCCAGATTGCTTCGGAAGAAGAATCTTTCTGTCCGTATAGAGATGGATATTAATACTCATCCAAGACCGTATCTTAATGATCTCAATAATGGTACATGACAGTAAATATGTATAATTTTTATGTTCAATACAAAATGTTGCATAAACTTGCAGTTGTTATTATCATTCAATGATTATTTAAATGACTTTAAGTATTTATGATAAACAGTCTAGAAATATTTTATTTAAGACGTTCAGTGTAAAAATGTTATTGTTATATTTAAAAAAATAACGCGTATTTTTCGGGGATGTTTTTTTATACAGTTTAGGTTTTAAAATTTAATTGGTGTGTCCTCAAAAAGTTCAAAATTTTAAAAAAGAAAAATAAATTCCCTTTATTTTTTCAACCCGTATGATAATCAAATGGCTTCTTCTTATTTTTTTCAGATTTAAGAAAAAAAAAAATATTTTTCTCTGTATAATTAGCTTTGATTAAACATGTTTTGGTAAAATAACGAAAAATTGAAGCCTTTAATACAAATGTTTTTTTCATTTTTTAAAAAGTTATCTTTTCAAAATCGTTTGGCAAAAAAAAGGGTAAAAAAAAAAACTTTTTTTTAGCAATGCGTGTCTTTATTTTACCTTTCAAAAAAATTTTTACATTTTCTTTTTTGGGGAAAACCCTTTTGGGTCTACCCCCAAAAATCTTCCAAGTAAATTCATTTTATAATTACACTTTTCTTTGGGAAAAAAATTGGGAATTAAAATTTAGCTTTTATTAAAAAATGCCTTTTTTCCTAACTTTCTTTATTGCCCCTTTTTCTTGGCAAAACAAAATTTTTTTTTTTTTGGAAAACCCCAACTTTTTTTCGTTCTAAAGTAAAAAAAAATTAGCATCATGGAATTCGAAAGGATTAATTTTCCCCCCCGGCCGTAAAAAATAAAATTTATTTTTTAAAAAAAAACCAAACATCAAAATATCCCTTTTTGTTTAAAAAAAACAAAATTTTTTTCCAAACACCCGAGTCTTCGTTTTTCCCGCAAAGGGAACCCCCTTTTAGCAAAATGCCCAAAACAAGTCCCCCTTCGTGATTCAAAAATCCTGGTTTACCCTTTTATTACCAATTTAGAAAAGTTTTTTTTTGTCCCGTTAAAACTGCCCCATTTTAAAGCCATCGCAACCATTCAAAAAACCAACGTGTTCAACCGTTCAAAAATGACTCCAAAATTCCCAATTGAAAAATTAAAAAAAAACATACTGCACATCCATGAATTTAACTCATGGGCCCCCGGCAATGTTTGCTATAAGATGGAAAACATTTTAAATAAAATTTTTAAGGGGTAGGGGTAAAGGAATAAAAATTTGGGGGACTTATAAGCCATCATGAAGCAGATATAAATTTTGTTTTTTTTAAAAGCCCCCATAGTTAATTAGTTTCCTCGAAATTTTCAGACATCCTATTTATCTTTTTTATTACTGTATGGGTTTATTTGATGGATTTTTCATCTAGATACTCTGACAAACTGTTCAGGAACCAAACATGAAATAACAGTTTAATCTTTTGCCAATTTTTATATAAAATCTTTTGGCAGTTAAATATATTTTTCCCAACTTTGTTTTGAGACCAGAAATTTTTATTTAAAAGTTTTTTGTTTCTCCCCGAAAATTTATTAAAAGGGTTTAATCTTTTTAACGTAAATATTATTAATAATAATAATATAAAGGCATGGATGAGTGGTGAGTGGGTGTAGAATAAAAGCAGACTGTATTGAGAATGTCTTCATAAAAAGCCTAAAAAGCATCTGAAACTAACAGTTAAACATTATGTTCTACATTGTATAAAGATTTTTACGATGATTAAACATTGTATTTTTGCTGTACATTTGATACTGAAAATGATAAGTAATAATTGCTGATTCCTGTAGTCTGGAAACAAACAAGAGAAACTTTTTAAATAGATCTTCTTTCAAGATTCTACACTAGACTCTTGTTTCCTGCAATACAATTCTTTCTGAGATCAGATTTAATTGATAACATTTATAGAACTATGGTTAAAAAAATAAAGAAAAGAAAATATATTGATATTTTAGGGACAATCTTTTGAATTATTTCCATGGAATAACCATGGAATCACCTTTTGAATCAGAAAAAAAAAGCCAAAAAAATAGCAAATTGCTGTTGACTCTCTAAAGAACAGTTCTATAATACAAGCATGCAGAGCTATGTGTTATCATGGGAAATAAAACAAAAATAATTTTATAAATTATCCATCTCAGATGATGAAGATAATGTGATAAAATTCAAGTGTTATTAATATCACTTTAATTGGCATGTTTTTATAAGCTGATTGCTGTGATGGTTGTGAAATTAGATGCCAAATGTGTTTGTCTTATTGCTGTGTGTGGCAGAAATTTGTTCCATGCATTTATATGGAATTACATTAGTCTGATGAAATTAATGAAGACAAAGAAATTTTAACTATTAAATTGACCTAAAGAATAATTAATGTCTGAAAGTTTTGTTCTTATTAATCAGTACTTATATGTCTGTTCTTGCTGCTGTATTTATACAATATAGGTAGAGAATATATATTTTAGCCAAAATAAACTGATTTTACTGTTTATATGATTATGATTAATGAATACAAAGACCTTAGAAAGGCATGGATGGATGAGGTAGAGTGTGTCACACTGTCAGAAAGAAGAAATTTGTAGAAATTTGTAGAATTTTGTCATTTCTATATTTAAAACATGATATAATTATATTTTGTATTTGTTTTGTTGGCATATTATATCATGTTATAGAATATGGAAAGTTGAAAAGTTACCAATATTCTTTTAAGCAAAATGTGTAATTTTTCTCCATATGTTGGTCATTATAATGTAGCTTCAGTTCTTTAAAGATTGTTGTCCCTCCTATTTATGTTAAAGTTGTAATAAATGTTCATTATTTATTATTTCTTTATGCTAAACAGATGTCTGGCTGAATTTTCCCATGTTGTTTTTTCTCTGTGTTTCTTGACTTTGTATGCATTACAAATGGTTTGTCAGATTGTCTGATGTTTTGTTAATATGTTAATATGTTTAATAGTTTTCCCTTAGTGTATGGTTAGTGCAGTGTCAAACTTGTTCATATCCAAGTCAAAAGGTCTGGACCTGTTTTCAGTTATTCATCAACATTGTTAGTTTAACTAAGTCTGAAATTTACATACTCTTTTTATACCCATTAGCAAATAGCTTGAGCTTGCAATTGAAATACAAAATTCATGTTTAGTGATAGATATGAAATTCATATATGAAATTGAAATTCATTATCTAATGAACCAATATATGATACATCATCAAACTTGGTCATTACAGTGGTCCATTGATGATCCTTTATCATGTTTGGTTTGGTCCGGTCACTAAATAGTACTGAACCTACAAATACCTTTGAATTACTAGGAGGCGTGGAAGGGAGCTTGCATTAACCAGTATACTGTCCATGAACAGGCTCAATCAAACCAAACCTGCAACATTGAAGTTTTGTCATGATGGATGTTCTTTAGGGGATTCCTTTTTTTCTTTTTTCATTGTAAAGAATTATAGACTAATTATCAACTCTGTAGCATTTGTTTATAGTCCATGTTCAGATTTGGTTTGTCCCTTTCATAGGGCACTCTTGTGAAAAAAAAGAAACTTTTGATGCTTATCTCCCTGAATTTCTAAAATTGACTTCTTACCTGGCTTCCATTTTTGGGACTCTTCTTTCAGCTAATATCCTGGAGTGTGGTCTGTCTGCTTGGATGTACAGGCTGGCCTGGTTCTACACTTGTCAGTGTAAGGTATTAAAACAAGTTTTATTTCTAGATCATTTGATGTATTATGTATCACCAAACATGGTCTGTACAATTCATAGTGAACATTTGAGCTTTAAATAAAATATAAAAAAACACCTTTGAACAACCTTTTTGTGAATAATTCATTACATTTATTCTTGCAAGCATTACAGGCCTGGTCATCTGATGCCAATGCGTTCTTTATTTACTCAGCAGATATGAAAGACACATTTGGCCTCTATGAATGGAACCATGACTTGATAATATCTTTAAATGTGTAAATGATATTTAATTGTCATAACCAAGGCTTGAATATTTGTTCATATTGACTTTATGTTATAACCATTTAATTGAAAACATACTGCTTGCTCTGGTTTTTTTGTCAACAAAACCTATCAGCTCTCTACTCTGAAGGTTTGAAATGAGACAGATACCTTAGCCATTTTTCTTTTAAGCCATTTTTGTATGTCTGGAAATATTATAACTGTTGACATTGAGTTATTGGCGTTGTTTTGTTGCCTGGGAATAGAAAGATGAAGTGATAACATTAGAAACAATTGGTACAATGATGAGAGTTGTACCTGAGTGTTGAGTTCAACCTGATTACAAACAGATAGCAGGGGGGAAAGATGTAGTAGAGATAAGCTGGGACAGCTGGTAACTGTTTCTATATACCAGCTCATTGCCATTTCTAGATCATTTACCTTTGAACATAGGTACACAGTTTTCTGGGGGTACGTGGAGCTGCTGAATGTCTTTAATGGATTTGTCCACTCACTTAACAGCTTCCAATTTTGGAACCGTCTCTTTATCAATTTTAAAGATGCCAAGATGAAAAAATCTAGGTGTAAGTAAGCCAACAATATAGAGCCTGGTCAGACTGCATAGTTGTGTAGGCTGGCTTATCACTTTTGGTCCCAGCTTGAAAAGAGCATTGGAAAAGTTGTAGTAAATTGTTTGGCAGTAGATGACAGGAAAAATAATTTTTGGATTAGTAGTTTTATGGAAGACGGGCCTTGTACTGTTTGTCCTAAAAATGGATGTACCCTTGCAAAGTAAACAATGGCTGTTTAAAATTTACTAATGTGCCGTGAATGGGTGAATAAATAATTATTTTTGATAATGATGGTGCTAACCAGTGGTATTTGTAATTTTTTTAATGAAAGCTTTATAACTTTATTTTGATTAACTTATCAAATTACATGTATATCATACTGACTCTAGATTTAAATAGACTTTCTAAGAATTGTTTTGGTTTTCCCAGCTTATTCGGTACAAACAAACTTTTACAGTTCTAAGTTCGGAAAAAACAGCGCAACAAGTTGACTATTTTTTTGTGAATGAGTGCACCATGAAGTTATAATGATAAAAAGGGATTAGCTTGGAAAAAACCCACATTTGTCGAGTTCTGGATAACAACTATTCCTTCCATCAACTGTGGCTTTCATTGTTTAATAATAGCACTATTCATCTCAGGGCATCATAGAATAATTTAGGATGATGTCAGACTAACAGTACAGTATGATCATGACATTGTCATTATCAATAAAACTTGAGATGTTAAACAAGGGAAACCAACAGTGTACATTATGTTATAATTTACACCCTAGGATCAAGGTTAAAGGCAAATTAGCCCAGGAAAGCTGGTGTTATTTATGTGAAAATAATTGTTCTAAATATCCTTTGAATTATAGATAAAATATGAGAGCCAGATGGAAAATGTCTTAATAATAGATCATGTTTTTCATTTGGAATATGTACACTCCAATGTTGGTTACATGGGTTATTTTTATAAAAATATAATAATGCAGCCAACTTGCCTAGACTTCATTGCATGCATGTTCATATAATGGCTTGGCTGTGGGCAGGTGACATTGGCATGCTAGTTTAGTGCTAATGTTTTATGTAAATCGTTAAAGTCTCATTTCAGCTTCTATTGTTATTGTTTGTTCTAAAAGAGGATATGTGGTAAAGGGTAAAAATATAAAATTGAGGTAAAAGTGATAATGATATATAAAAGCAATAGGTTTAATGGCGTATGTATGGCAGATATGCCAAATTACCTTTCTGAAGTCTCTGAAAACATAGAAAAACAACAGTTAATTCCAGGTGCAAAAATGTATATGTTGGCTGCTTGAACAGTATAACAGAAATTATAGCAAAAACACTCAAAAATATGAGACAAATACAATAATAAGTTCTGTTCATTAACTTTTTGTACAAACAAAGGTTTACATTTTTAGAAACAGAAGTGTAATCTTGGTTTATGATTTCTTTTATTCCAAAATTAAACCTTTTTCTCAATCTTTGGAACTTATAATATTTAATTAAAACATTTATATAGATTGCAATGTTACTTCAATAAATAATAAATAGTATAATAATCTTTGTTTAATGCATTATAGATTAATATATTGATATCAATATTGATGAAATGTCATGGTGAACTATTTTACAACAACATAACTTGTAGAGATGTTACACTGACAGGTGGTCACAGTTGTGGTCATATGATGGTCAGGTAAATCAAATAATTGCTGTTAATATTTTCGTATATTTGCCTTATTGTTCCATAATCAGATATATTGTGACATTCTGTAGATTCTAATTTAGATGCAGAATACTCTATATATAACCTAAAGATTAAATTAGGGGGAAACTCGTTGATGTTAAAAGGCTTTGTTAAAACTGGTACCAGTTGTTGCACAACAGGCCTGTCAGTCCATTGGTAATTTTCCCGTAACTCCTGTACAAAACCCTCTTAAAACGATTAAATTGTACAATTATTTATTTTGCTTTAGAAATTTTCCATGGATTGTAACAACTGTTACCTAAGTTGGTCAGGTAACACCAAATTATTTTTACAAATTATGTCTTGCTTATGAGTTGATTTATTAGGTCAGGTAACCCAAACGGTTTTGTAGTGCTTGCTTATGAGTGTATCATATGTTAAGTAACAGTCATGATCTTGAAAGATAGTACAAATGTACAAATGATACAAGTGAGTCATAGTTTTTATTCTCTGAAAGCACTTAATCCCTGACGTGTCTAAAAAACAGTTCCTAGAGATTTTTGTTAAAATTGATAAAACAAATTGTTTAAAAAAACTACCTTAGGTTTTCTGTATGTTTTTCATTTGAAATTGATTTTTATTCAGAGGTTTACATGTCTAAAACAGTTTTAATGAAAAAACAAAAGTTATTCCAAAATACAAGCGGATGTTAAAGCAGCTCTAAACCTTAGAATAGAGGCTTAACAATTATTTATTTATTTGTTTGTTTAAGTCTCTTTCTTATATGAACAAATATAAAAACAATTCCTTATACATATTTAAAATACAATTGTAGGACTCTTATAATAAATGAGACTGGACATATGTAACCAGTATCACATATAATATGACTATTTACATAATAATACAAGAAAAGCATTGATGCAAAGCATCAAAGGGCGACGCCAAAAGAATTTGATCCAGGTTTGCACCTAAATACTTAACAAAAGATGTGTACTTTATAGCAGTACCATTTCATGTGACCTGGAGGCTTGGCCCAGTTTATGTTGAAACTTAAACCAAAAAGAATAGACTCTGTCTTGCCAAGATGCAAAGACAATTTATAGTCAATGATTTACTTTACCAGATACAAGGATACCTGAGTCATCATCATATAATGACAGGCACAAGTATCACACCTGGGAAGAAAAAATATGACCAGATTAATAAAAAATCTGTGTTCATCTTAAAAGTGTCAAAAACCAAAAAAAAAAAATGTAAATAATGACCCCCTTTAAAAATATACTATTAACTTTAAGTATATTTTTAAAGGGGGTCATCATCAATCTCATTAAAATCATATCCTAACTGTCGCTTCACTACCCTACGCTCGTAGCGAAGAGTAACGGAGCAAAAACGATGATCTGATTTTAATGAGATTGGGGTCATCATTTACATTTTTTTTTTTGGTTTGTGACACTTTTAAGATGAACACAGGTTTTTTTATCAATCTGGTAATATTTTTTCTTCCCAGGTCTGATACTAACATGCCTGTGCATATAATAAAAGCTTATTGCTTAGGGTTGCAGACATGTCATTGACATATATTAGACATAAAGAACCAAAAAATAAAACTAAAGGGGACCCATGGGTTCAGAAAAAGTACCAGCCATCACCAGCTGCTATCAAATAAATTTAAAACCATGCAAAATTTCATTACATAGGGCAGACTTAATTCCAAGAAGAAAAAAAAAAACTTTTTCTGGCGTTATATTTGATCAACTTACAAATGTTTTTTGAAATTTTAAAAAATATCAGCAATATGCTTTGTCCTTTAAAATTTAAATGCATCTATTAAATAATCAAACATTTTCGTTGAAAAACCCCTCTTAACCCGACTGAAAATGCCTACCATACTCAACCCCGGACTTTCAGGGAAAACCCAAATAGCATCGGCCGCTACACTTTTTTCTTTTAAAAATGAAAAAATTCAAACTAAACCCTTTTTTCCCCCCTTTTATTCATGTACTTGAATTTCTGATGTTTACAGAGCATAGTAAATTAAACTAATGGTTATTTGCAGTAACAGGATGAGAAAAACTTTCAGCTTGACCAGAACTCAAACCTGTGACCCACAGAATAATGTACCGCGACTGTAGCGATTGAGCTATCTGGCCGCTTACACATTTTCTCCCTAAATAGTGAACAGTTCTAAATCGTGACAGATATTTAGATTTTTAAATTAACAGATAATTAATTCTTAATTAATAAATAAGAAAAAAAACCTTACATACTCATAGTCTTAATTAAAATAACAATTTATATAATTATTATTGTATAATTATTTTTACTAAAAAGGGCTAAGACAGTTATTGGTTGTGCCATTATTTTATAACAGGTCAATTTTGAAAGTGAATATAACTGTGCTAATACATGTACAATATCTATGATAAGAATTTTATGAGGCTGATTTGTATTTTTACATCAAGGGCACCGGGCGAAAACATGAAAATGCAACAAACGAACCACTTTGTGGTAGATTGTATTTTCATGTTTTCATCTGGCGCCCGGTTACTTTTTGTACTTTGTTGGTTTTCATGTGGCACAAATCACCCACTATAAAATTTAGTGTACAAATTTATTCAAGGACAAGTATCAATCTACTCTATGAAAAGTCTGTTGTCGGTTGACTATGGAGACCTGGAGATTGAGACCGGTGTCCCTCCATAACAAAATAGATAAGGCAGAAGCTGTCCTTTTCAAACTATGCACATGTTAGAAAAAAATTAGAATAACAATTCAGAACATCATTTTTTGAGGCTTTAACAATTATATTGCTTGATCCAAGTTTCAGGACATTTCAATCAATACATGTATTATTTCATTTATAACTTTAATGAAAGTCTCATCCCTTTAATAATAATGACATAACTGCCACTCTTTAAATTCAGAAATATTATAAGTCTCATCATACCAATATACTAAGATATAAATGTATGCACATAACAAGTTTCTATTAAATAAATATGAAATATTGGGTATATAAAGCCAGTAAAAGTATATATATATCAATATTCACTCATCAGGGCCTCTATGCTTTTGATGACCTTACAACTGGTAAATTTTATAAAACAAAAATTGTAAGTAATACCTAAGATAGACAGAAAAGAACAAATAATTTAGTAAACATGAGTTACTTCCCCTTGAAATAAAGAAAACCTGAAACCCAAAAGAACACCCTAAACATCAAAATTAAGAAATGTTGCAGGCTCATTTTAATTATGCCATGCAAATTAATGGTAAAGTATTCATAAAAATGTAGATGGCCATGTGACAGCAGTAATTGCAGAAAATCGGATAGCTGTCAACATCCGGATACTGGTACACTTTGTAAAAAACAACCATTCTGTTCAACAGATAAACGTAATATGGATAAAATCAATAAGGATAATCGTTTACAAACAGTCCATTACCTATCCTAATACTCATTTGCAGGTGAACTTTCTCTTTGTAGGAAAGTTTTGAAAATATATAAATGAATGAGCATCAATGTAGACCACAACGATATTCGAAATCCGGGTTTTAGTATTGTCAATAAAACAAAGGGACAAGCTGTTAATCAGAGCCTGCAATTTCGTGAAAATAATATCACAATGCACATGCTTTTTATATAAAGTTATTAAATACAAATATAACAACATATTTGTTTACTTGATTTTTACGAATCAAAATAAATATAATTAACACAACATGAAATTAACTGCTAATAATAACAGCTCCTTCCATAGGCAAAAATAAAAAGCGTTCCATAAAAGACGACGCCGCTCACCGGCGTCGCCAATAATATTATAACAGTATACAGTCATGTCATGGGTGTTTGTGGAAGTCAGTCAAAACAGTTGAAGGTATCAGGGATGACATTTGGAACTGTTGTAAGAGGCCTTCTGCCTTTAGCCTCTTGCAACCGTTCCAAATGTCATCCCTGATACCGAGGTAAAAAGTGATTGAAAAAAAAAAACATATTTATATTTTATTTGCAAAGACATGTTGAAAAATTTTCTCTGTTCTTGTTGCTTTTATATATGATTTTAACAAAATGCAAGTGCAAAATAATTAAAAGTTCATGCAAAATGCACAGATCTGGTTATTTCTTATCACAGAATGAGCGGATTTCCTCAGTATGTTGAGAGTTTAATCCAGTACATATTGTGCTACAAAATAAACAAATCTGAAACCACTGAGCAGATTTTATTCTTGCTGAGTCAGCATATTTTCTTGAGAGAGGGCTTTTAATCTATGTGTTGATTGAAATGGTGCTGTGTTGAAAGAAATTTTAAGTTGATTTAGGGCCTCAGTGTTGGACTTTGGTATAAATTGTGAATGTATTTCCCTGAGTTTATATTGTACTGGCACTTATTTGCTTAAATCTCCTCCTCCTAAAATACATGTATTGTTGAGCAATGATGTTTAGAAATTAATTCAATAATTGGACTGTTGGCTGAAAAGTCGCCAGTATAAAAGCAATCTTGTTAGCTCAATAGGTAGAGGTAGGTCTCAGCTTTGGACAGTAAATTGGGCAACCTTGTTCAATTCCTGAGTGGTGCAGGTAACTTATATTGTGATTGATCATGAAATCCTTTCTAAGGTCATTAGCAGTCTGTACCTCTACTCTGACAGTAGAGAAGTAAGAGCAGTTATATGCGAAAGTGAAGGCAACTAGAACTGGTAAACTGCTTGACAGCCTGGCCAGGAAAAAAACGGTGTGATCTGGTAAGAAAACTACCAATACCACCACCACCAAAGTCATCAGTGTTATCTAGCTAAATTGAGGAGCAGTCTGATCCGCCAGGTACCATTAAAGCAGGTCATACATTATTAATGGTCATCATTATTAGTGGTCATGGGCCAAAAATGAACATTTTGAAGGGAGATAATGAAGACAAGAGCAAACAATGTAAAATTAATTTAACATGTATTAATGTTATAATGAACATTCAAAATAAAAGGAAATAATAAAATCAATAAATTCAATAAAAAATTTCTCATGTGATCATTTGTGATCATTTTAAATTTTTTTTTATATTAAAATGACTCTTTCAAGGTCAGACCTAACTAAATCATGGTAATTAAAATTTAGATTGTTCACAACACCAGAATTTTTTCTTCTGTGAAAAGTATGATAAGCTAATCATTCTAGAATTTCTAGAATTTAAACTGCCTATTATAACTGTTCCAAATTAAACCCACACACATATTAAAGAATAAACCAAGTGCCTTTCTATCAAATAAAAAAGAACAACCAGGGGAAAAAATATATAAAAAAACACCCTCAAGATCTTGAGATTTGATAAAAATCTAATAATTCATTTTTATTAATTTTTATCAAAATCCAGAGAAAGTGTTTAAAATTAGTGTGCTATGTGTGGGAAGGTATATGAGTTTTGTTAAGTGTTGACTGCTGTGATTAATGAGAATTCTGCCCAGCCTACTTATGGCTTATCAGTCATTTTTGAGATCATAAAATCTGATACTGTTCACAGTTATTCAGTAAAAAAAATGATTTAATGTTGGGACTAGAATATTATATCATGATGAAATTAACATATTATGAAGGGTTTTTAAGTTGCATTATCGCTAGATTGAAGTGTTTCCTTGCCGATTTGTTGTTATCATTCTTTTAGCTCTCTTATTTTTCTAGACATTTCTTCTATATAGTTTATTATATTCCGTAATACCTGTTGTTTAATTCTAGTCCAAGACCATAGTCCTAGTAACAATCCTGCAAAGTAATTTGGTCCTATTGGTGTCCTTCCATTGACTGGAATGCATTTTGAATCCCTGGTCATAAAAATAAATAGCAGTTTTGATGCCCTTTAGAATTTTGTAGCCCTCCTTTCTCTAACAATGCAAAAATCATTATTCTTATATTCTGATTATAGCCATTTCTACATCTTTAAGCAATCCCAGAACCTTTGCACTATAACAATTTTATTTTAAGTTCATTTTTCTAGATTTCTCTTAACAGTTCAGTAACTCATATCTATATCCTCACATAATGTGCCATAAGTGGAAAAGTATTGTCTTGTAATATCTTCAGAAGCGCTGGTAGATCGATCGTCCTTGTTCAAGATGGATCATACTATTGTATATGAGTTATTCCCCTTGCATGGCTAAGTACTCATACATTTACTATGATGGGCTCGGCATTAATAAGAGATTAGCATGAGATATTTGATTCAGTTGCTGAACCTTACTAAGTATTGAACTAGAAAAACAAAACAATGGAAGAGCCAATTTTTGGTTTTTAAATGCGTTTGATAATATCATTAAGTTTGTGATGTGTTCTGTTTTTTACCAATTTGATATCAGTTATCAGAGCAACAGATAAGCTTTAAAAGTGAATTGGGTATTACTCCATCATTATACCCCCACAAACGAAGTTTAGGGGGGGTATATAGGAGTCAGCTTGTCGGTCGGTCGGTCGGTTGGTTGGTCGGTCGGTCGGTCCGTCCGTCGGTCGGTCCACATCATGGTTTCCGGACGATAACTAGAGTTTGGAATGAGGTATTGTAATCAAACTTGGTATATAGCAACCTTATGTGGAAACTCTGGTTGGTATTGCATTTGGACCCCCTGGGGTCAAGGTCAAGGTCACCGTTACTAAAAATAGAAAAATGGTTTCCGGACAATAACTAGAGTTAGGAGTGAGATATTGTAAACAAACTTTGCGTATAGCAATGTTATGTGAAGACCTGGGTTGGTATTGCATTTAGGCCCCCTGGGGTCAAGGTCAAGGTCATGGTTACTAAAAATAGAAAAACGGTTTCCGGACAATAACTTGAGTTAGGAATGAGATATTGTAATCAAACTTGGTGTATAGCAAGCTTATATGAAGACCTGGGTTGGTATTGCATTTGGACCCCCTAGGGTCAAGGTCAAGGTCACGGTTACTAAAAATAGAAAAATGGTTTCTGGACAATAACTAGAGTTAGGAATGAGATATTGTTATCAAACTTGTTGTTTAGCAAGCTTATATGTAGACCTGGGTTGGTATTGCATTTGGACCCCCTGGGGTCAAGGTCAAGATCACCGTTACTAAAAATAGAAAAATGGTTTCCGGACAATAACTTGAGTTAGGAATGAGATATTGTAATCAAACTTGGTGTATAGCAAGCTTATATGAAGACCTTGGTTGGTATTGCATTTGGACCCCCTGAGGTCAAGGTCACCGTTACTAAATATAGAAAAATGGTTTCCGGACAATAACTAGAGTTAGGAATGAGATATTGTAATCAAACTTTGTGAAAAGCAAGCTTATTTGGAGACCCCGGTTGGGATTACAATTAATTGAAATATTTCTTTGTACACAGTTGATAGTATGTGTTGAAATTTTTCTTCAGACTACTTATTTTTCAAAAAGTTGCTGGTGGGGGTATTAATCACCTTCAGTGATAGGTCTAGTTTCCTTTGGAATTGGGTATTGGCTCCATTTAATTGGGTATTCAAAAACTCGATACCCTATGATTTCAAGATTAATTGGGTATTCAATTATGAAGATATGAATTTTATGATTTCAATATCAATAAAATTAAAACTTTTTTAAAAAGAAAATAGGATTAACAATTTACTAGAACTTTTCACAATTTGGGGTCAAGGTCAAGATCACCGTTACTAAAAATAGAAAAATGGTTTCCGGACAATAACTTGAGTTAGGAATGAGATATTGTAATCAAACTTGGTGTATAGCAAGCTTATATGAAGACCTTGGTTGGTATTGCATTTGGACCCCCTGAGGTCAAGGTCACCGTTACTAAATATAGAAAAATGGTTTCCGGACAATAACTAGAGTTAGGAATGAGATATTGTAATCAAACTTTGTGAAAAGCAAGCTTATTTGGAGACCCCGGTTGGGATTACAATTAATTGAAATATTTCTTTGTACACAGTTGATAGTATGTGTTGAAATTTTTCTTCAGACTACTTATTTTTCAAAAAGTTGCTGGTGGGGGTATTAATCACCTTCAGTGATAGGTCTAGTTTCCTTTGGAATTGGGTATTGGCTCCATTTAATTGGGTATTCAAAAACTCGATACCCTATGATTTCAAGATTAATTGGGTATTCAATTATGAAGATATGAATTTTATGATTTCAATATCAATAAAATTAAAACTTTTTTAAAAAGAAAATAGGATTAACAATTTACTAGAACTTTTCACAATTGTTTTATTTTTTATATAAAATGCTCATGTTATATTTCATAATATTTTAACAAGTTCGTTTTCTGACTAATTTTTGATTTACAACTGTTTTGACGCCATATTGCTTTCAAAGCGTCTATTGATACAACTGGGACCTTCTTATTGACGGTCTCCGCAAAATCAACGGTCTCTGCTGGTCTTTAAAGACCGTTGACCTAAGTAGACAAATCGACGGTCTCATGCTTTATTGATATGGCTTAGTCGGTCTTTGGAGACCGGGGACCGTCGAAGACCGTTGATTAGTTAGCATTGATTCGGGAATATTCGGATAGCATGCATATCGATATAATTTGTCCAAAACTTCGAGCGTATGACAGATTAATTTTGCGGTGATGAAAATGACAATACGCACGGGTTTTAAGACAATTGCGTATTTCATTTTTTTTAATGGGTTTTGATACGCATTCTTAAAAAATCAATTGCGTATTTTATAAAATTAATTGCGTAAATACGCAAATACGCACCTTATCTGTTGCTCTGGTTATTGTTCTTGTATGCCAAATAAAAGTTTTGAGTGTAAAATATTAATGTAACACATACATGTATTATAGTGTTACATATTCTCATGAATATGCATCATATACTGTAACAAAGCTTAATGGTTTGTTCCGTTACACATACAGTTGTACTTCATTCACAGAAAAAAGAATAGTTTTTATGAATATATAAGATGAGTGCCTCCAGTTGTTGGGGAAATTATTTATGTGTTCTGTTGTTAATGGGGGGAAATGCAGGTAAACTAATTAGGTTTGCAAGCAGGCTATGTTTAAGATGTTCTGAAGGACTTCAAGGACATTTTGAAGAATCGAAGCAGAAGTGTATTATCTTAATCTGTTTAAAGAATGACTTAGGATGGTGTTGCTTCTATTAAAGATGAATGTTTGATTATAAGTTCAGAAAAAAGTTCCTCATAGACTTCATAATGTTCACTGTTTTTAAAAAGATAATTGCTGGTCTGAAATAATGTTCAGGTGAAGTTTCACCTTTACAAATTTGTTTGAAATTTTCTTAAATATACATTCCGCTGTTTTATTTAAATTGCTCTCATCAACCATCATCATTATTGTGTATGCATCTTCGCAAGATACTATTGTATCAATTTATTTTATATTTAACTTTCCAAATTGTCTGTGCCATTGCATGACAAATTGATATTGATATTCAGATTTTTTCTTGTGAGCACTATAAAAGGAAAGATAAAAAAATCCTTCAATAACATAGATATAGTATATTTCTATAACAGTTCAGTTTAATGCAAGACATTTACGTATCATTCATTTAGTTAAGTGCCTTATAGAGGTTGTAATGTATTGGTTATATTAGATGTGTCAGACCTTGTGGGATTTTAGTAACATTTTCATAAGGACACAGGATGGTGACAGATAGTCTATGTTTGAAAAGTTCTTTCCACCATAATGAAGTGTTCTAGCAAATAGTGTTACACCCTTTCAATAGTAAAAAATAATAATTGTTTCCTGTGAAGTTAGCTGATTTTCGTAAAAAGCTTTCAGCTAACTAAATAATTCTCAATTCTGAAGCCAAGGGATACAACTGTACATATTTTGTATGTGCTTCAGGAGTGAGCTCCCTTAAAAAGAGAATTTAAAACAAAACGCATGCAGATACGGGTATAACAAAGTGTTTCTTATTACTGCTGTGGTGAAAAGTGAATCATTTCATGCAGATTTATGCAGAAGATATGAAACATTGTTAATAAATCATTGGATTTGAATTGTTATAACCAGTTCCTGTTTGCTGATTTTTAAAGTCTGGTTGCTAGGCCGATAAAATTTTACAGAAATTTGCAAATTTTACAAGCTCTTTATGGTATTTGCATCAATAATATTCATAGTTTTCCAGCTTTCTCAAACACATGGCACCCATAATGCATTAGAATTGTAAATATCTTCCCTCATAAATTGAAGAGCTTCAGAAACAAACCTCCTGACAGAAGAGCTTGTACCCATAATGCATCAGAATTGTAAATATCTCTCCTCCTAAATTGAAGAGTTCAAGGAACAAAACTCTAGACTGAAGAGTTTAGGAAAACATAGTTCAAAGAGCAGCAATCTGTTTTAATTATTGTTAGAAGCCTAATGTTATAGTTCTAAAATAAATGGATGACTTTCAAGGGTCTAGCTTTGTCTTTGAGCAACAATCTGCAAACAGAGATTTGTAGAACACCCTTAAATCTCAGTAAACTATTGTGTAATTAATGATTTAAAACAGTCTTAAGGAGTTATTTGTTCAACAAAGAATGGCTAATTGTTCTATGGTAAATGTTTATTGATTCAATATAAATCAACTGATTCCACCAGTAAGACCAGTAAATGATCTGCACTATTCCTTATTTCTGAAAGTCAATACATATTTTGAAATTTTTCCCTCAATTGATGAATAGATTTGTCTAGATTGTAAAAATGACAAGTCTATTTAAAATATTTAGCATTGAAATTGTTAAATATTACACTTTAGTATAAATGGTAAAGTTGTCTTATCTGGAGTGAAAAAGTTTAAAGAGAAAATAGTGTCTCCATGTGTAAATTTCATTTCCTTGATGTATACACCTTTAATAATTACTGTTGAATTTTATTTTTTCAGATCTATACAGATTGGGCGAACCACTATTTGGAAAAAGCCCGAAGTAAACGTTACATCTCAGATCTACAACAAGATGTCACTGATGGTGTTCTGCTTGCTGATGTCATTGAGGCTGTCAGTAAGTATCCGACTTAACTGACTTCTGTACCATCTTACTTGTTTTAGACTTGTTATCATGTTTCTCATGATCACATTTTTCATAGACATGTTATCATGTTTCTTATGGTCACATTGTTTCATAGACATGTTATCATGTTTCTCATGGTCACATTGTTTCATAGACATGTTATCATGTTTCTAATGGTCACATTGTTTCATAGACTTGTTATCATGTTTCTCATGGCCACATTTTCTCATAGACTTGTTATCATGTTTCTCATGGTCACATTTTTTATAGACATGTTATCATGTTTCTTATGGTCACATTGTTTCATAGATTTTTTATCATGTTTCTCATGGTCACATTTTCTCATAGACTTGTTATCATGTTTCTCATTGTCATATTTTTCATAGACATGTTATCATGTTTCTTATGGTGACATTGTTTCATAGACTTTTTATAATGTTTCTCATGGTCACATTTTCTCATAGACTTGTTATTATGTTCATCATGGCCACATTTAACATAGACATGTTACTATGTTTCTCATGGTCACATTTTTCATAGACATGTTATCATGTTTTTTTATGGTCTTATTGTTTCATAGACTTTTTATCATGTTTCTCATGGTCACATTTTCTCATAGACTTGTTATCATGTTTCTTATGGTCACATTTTCTCATAGACTTGTTATTATGTTTCTCATGGTCACATTTATCATAGAGTAAGACATGTTTTTATGTTTCTCATGGTCACATTTTCTCATAGACTTGTTATTATGTTTCTTAAGGTCACATTGTCTCATAGACTTGTATCATGTTTCTCATGGTCACATTTTCTCAAAGTCTTGTTTTCATGGTTTTCTGGTCATATTGTCTCATAGACTTGTTATCATTTTTCTCATGGTCACATTTTCTCATAGACTTGAAGTCTTGTTTTCATGGTTTTCTGGTCACATTGTCTCATAGACATGTTATCATGTTTCTCAAGGTCACATTTCTCATAAATTTTTTATTATGTTTCTCATGGTCACATTTCTCATAGTCTTATTTTCGTGGTTTTCTGGTCACATTGTCTCAAAGACTTGCTATCATATTTTGTCACGTCATGTTTCTCAAGGTCACATTTCTCATAGTCTTGTTATTATGTTTCTCATGGTCACATTTCTCATAGTCTTATTTTCGTGGTTTTCTGGAAACATTGTCTCAAAGACTTGCTATCATATTTGTCACCTCATGTTTCTCAAGGTCACATTTCTCATAGTCGTGTCATCATGTTTCTCATTGTCATATTTCTCAAAGACTTGCTATCATATTTGTCACCTCATGTTTCTCAAGGTCACATTTCTCATAGTCGTGTCATCATGTTTCTCATGGTCATATTTCTCAAAGACTTGCTATCATATTTGTCACATACTTGTTACCACATTTGTTGTACACTTATGTTCCTTACAGACTTCTCATAGACCTAATATACTCAAATTGCCTTAACAAATTTGAAAATTGAGCCTTGCTAGTAATCTGTTGTTCACTGAATTCATTCAAATTCCCAAATAAATTTCTCAACAATGATCGTTCCAAGATATGAGATGAAATGATTTCATATTTCATCATTACCTCAATTTATGAATGTTCTATATAATGTTTTATAAACAGAGAGCATAAGCAAAAAGCTGTTGCCTGGTGTTTACCAAAATAAATGCAGCTGTCTTAATTTATTTTCTTGTTTTTTTTTGTTTTTTTTGCAGTGAAGTAGAAGTTTTATTTGGCTGTTCATATGTATTTTGACTGTTTATTATGATTTACCTAATGGCAAGTCCATCAGAGAGAGAAAAAAATGATGATTGTGATGAAAATACAAATGTTATTATATTTTAAAGATTGTCAAATGACAGGCGCATAAATTTTCAAGTATTCTTGGGGAAGAAAAAATAGTTCCTGATTAGTCGAAGATTTCTAATATTGTGTTATTCTTTATAGATATACATGCTTATATTAACCTGAATGATTATTTACATCAGTGTTAAACAACAGGTTTACCGTGAACAAAATATATCGAAATTAATAAGGGTTACAAACCCTAATTTAGAATAATGTGGTTTTCTTCAGACTGTTATCTTATAACTCCCTGTGGTCGAGGGGTTTACACGCTCGCTTAGGAAGCTTAAGGCAACTCATGTTTTTTTGGTTTTTTTTGTTGTTTTTTTTAAATTGTTTAAACCAAATAAACATTGAATTAATGTCAGTGTTGCAATTAGTCTTATAGCCAATTTACTACAGTTAAAACACTGGAAAGCATTGGTGGCACTATACAAAAAAAAATTGGTTTATAATCTCACAACCTTCACCTTTGTGACATTCTGAGACCCAAACAAACTCAGCACCTTCTGTGCTTTGATTTGTAATTCATTTACATTTTGACTGTATTAGCAGCATCATATACAATGAAATGAACAAGTTTATGGTTATAAAGCTCACATATAATTTTGTCATAGATTTTGTCTGAATTATTTAAATTTTCACTCTTGAATTTTTGTTTTGTTTTATTTTTAGCTAATGAGAAACTTCAGGATATAAAGACCAAGCCAAAAAACAGTGCACAAATGGTAAGTCATGACTTCTATTTTTACAAGGGGAATAACTCTTATTAGCCAGTATTTTATGTTGTTTTGCAGTTGTGTCCCATTTTGAAAACAGTAACCCTTGATTCATTTTATACACAGTTAATTCTGTGTTACCTCCCTTAGATACAATATTGAGAAATTTCGATTGATTTAGTTTTTGAGATATTATATTGTTTCAAACATATTTCAAATTGTAAAGCACATAGAAAAGCCTGTTTTAAGGTTCCCTAACATTGTATAGTAACTTATTCTTTATGTTCATTGACTTATGAAAGATCTCTTTTCCCTGAACTTGTTTTTAAAGAGAAAATGAATATTTTGGCCATTAGTTTTGCCATATGTTTATTGTAGATGTCAGTTAAATGGAACCCAAGGGACTTTGGAGTTGATATTCCAAAAGATAGCAGAACTACCACTACTTTTGACAAAGTACTTAGTTGTTAACATGTCATATTTAATTTGTATCAAAATGTTTATTCTGTTATATATTATGATTGATGTAGATATTTTGCATATGATTGTTAAAGAATGATGAATATAATATTCCAGAATTATTGAATTTAGGAAGAAGTTGTTGTAATTACAGAGATGTGTTTTTTAAAGTGAAGAATTTTGACGATCTGTCAATAGGATTATTGAGTCACTGAAGGATATTTAAGTTCTGGTTATTGATCCTAAAATAATTTATTATTTAGAGAATAATGTGGAGAAGTTGACATTTACAAAACTTTTAAATTTGACATGCTGAATCTATATGTGATATATAAATAAAATTCACCTTATTCACATCTGAATTTTAAAAAATCTGACTTTTAACATTCTTCAGAGCTAAAACTGGTATGTTAATTGCACTC
Source organism: Ruditapes philippinarum (assembly GCF_026571515.1). Taxonomy (NCBI): domain Eukaryota; kingdom Metazoa; phylum Mollusca; class Bivalvia; order Venerida; family Veneridae; genus Ruditapes; species Ruditapes philippinarum. The sequence continues at coordinate 311,432 of NW_026852520.1, forward strand.
GGGTTATTTAGATACTGAATCTGAGGCTGAGCCTTGTCATTGGTCAATTTAAGTTTTTGTTCAAAAACAACCAATCAGATGCTTCTTTTTTCAGACTGGTCCTGATTTATTGCATACTTATTGTTGTTATTTATTCTGTTTCACCAACCAGTCTATTATATACATACACTATCATTATTTTGGGTAAGTTTTATTATGGGTCGCAGTGTTTGATTGCATGTCCTGGGGATATTTGTATAACATTGAACATAAAATATACAATCATTACATTACAGGACATAGATAATGTGTTCCATCTCTCTCTAACCAATCAATTTAATGCTTGGTTTACCAAAACATACATCATATTTCTGATCAAAACTGATGAGGTCCAAAGAAATTTTCTATTTTCATGGTTACGGAACAGGATTTTTTTTATTTTTAGTGAGTAATATTCTAGCAATATCAAGCACACCATGCCATATGTCAAATAATTTCCAATTTAATAGACTTTTATGTGTTTTCCAGACATTTAAGGACATTCTTTTTGGTGGAAAGGAATTCTTTTGAAACGTTCCTCTGAGTACATGAAGTTGACAATATCTTTTATCTGGATTAGAGTTTACTTAAACCAAAAGTGTGATTTAACTCTGTTGAAAAACTTGGGATTTTTTTTTTATTTTATCTTACAAATATCATTAACTTTGTGATTATACTCAAAGACAGAAAATTTGTTTGGATGTTGGATTTTATTCTAAGAGTTTATCTTCCATAAGGTTTGTTTAAAAGATGTTTTAGTTTATTGATTTAGAATTTTAAACTTTCTCTTTCCTCTCTATGTAATGTCTGTAATCAATTTAAATGATTACAGTTTTAGTTGTATGTAATTTGTAGAGTGCTATGTCATGCAAAGGGGAAATACATTATATGAACATTTTAATTGATGACATTCCATTTTTCCCTGAAACTCTACTGTTTGATGTAGGATAAATGTTTGGTAAATCTTTGATAAAGACTTAAGCAGATTAAAAAACCTTTTGATACTAAATTTATGGCACCTGGTAAAAAAAGTTTTTAATAGACATGTATTTATGCAGTTGTCAGCATTTAAAACACCTGGAATTTATGCTTTTCTTTTTAAAGGAAATGCATTTTTGTTAAGCAAGAAGGCGTATGAAATATTATGATGAAAGTGATGACTTCCCATCAGTTTTCCTCACTCAGTAAATAAGTTGGTCCATCGTCAGTTGGTCAGTCAGTTGGTAGATGGTTGATTGATTGGTCCGTCAGTCAGTAAGTCAAGTCTGTTAGTGGATGTTTGATGGTCCATCAGTCAGTCAATAGGTCCATCGGTTGGTGGATGGTTAATTGGTCAGTCAGTCGGTCAATAAGTCAGTTGGTCAGTCAGTTGGTGGATTGTTGATTTGGTCAGTCAGTCAATCAATGATTCAGTTGATTGTAGGAATTGGTTGATTAATTGGTCAGTACTTGTCAATTATGTCGTTGGTTCAGGTCTTTGATTATGTTGTTTTAAAATTATTTGCATATTTCAAGGATTTTAGTATCAATAACTTTGTTTTAGGCAGAGCTCAGTGGTATGGGGCTATAAGGTCCAGCCTTAACAATACTGATCTGATTACTAGATGATTACTTATAAGTTACAAAGTTAAAAAGCATTAATGGAAGGTGAGGCATGCATTTATGACCTATTCCTATTTTGACAAAAGCTTCTCTGTTGGCATTGATGGTGAATTATGGCACATATAATACAATCAAATTGTACAATTTTGTTGCTTACTTGCATAAAGGGGCATGAAAATTTCTTATTACTCTCTCCTCAGCATTTATGCCATGTCAGCCGAGTATTTATATATGACTTAAATACCAAATAGGGATAATGCTATAAAATCTTATATTTCATCTTTGACTTTGTTAAATTTTTGATATCCCAATTTCCGGATATATTTAATGTCACTAAATCCCCAGTGTGAAACATAAAATTGCCTTATAGACATAGACATAAAACAGGTCCCACAGAAATTCTTAGGGAGTAACGATTTAATGATTAAGAAAAAATCAATTTCAAAAGAAAGAACTAGACTTTTATGGCAAAATTTTAGAAAAGTAAAAAAAAAAACACCCTGATTATCATTATATAACCATATACTCATATCCAATTAAGCAGGATGCAGGAATAATGCAATAATAATACTTAATTTTGCAAATCTAATGGCCAAAAGATCACCTTGTGAAGTAAATGGACCAAATCAAACTCAAAGAAATTGATTAGTGCATACAGGTGCTAAAACATTTTATTGCCTCAACTATATTATAGCCAGAAAGTTTTTACTTTTCAACATATAATTTGTATGAATGATGGCCTGGCTTTCATATTGAATTCCTGTATTATTTTTACATTCTTGGGTAACAGGATGTACATGTACAGGGTATATATGTGTATTCCTCTCTCTTGTTTGCCATACTTTAGATAATGTCTTACATATACTTTATATGCATGCTTATTCTCAATTTTAATTAGAGATTTATTTATTTTTTTGAAAAAGGTGTGTTTTACTATGAAACGGACATAATTCCAATTATCAAAATTGGTTAATAATTATTATACATTTGTATCAAGAATACCTATACATGTATATATCAACAGTTCCTTAATGGATTATTAAAAATATGAAAATAATGGAGAACAAAGTTGATTTGTTTTAGTAAACTTACATTAATCTAATAGAATAAAATACAATCCCATGATAAATATGGTTTCATTTTAAAACAATTTCCTTCATGGTAATCTTGTTATAGACCCAAATTCTCGAAATGATAAAAAAACTCGGCTTAATAGCTTCCGAGCTTACAATTTTTATTCTCAGAGCAGCGGAATAATTATGAGTAATGAAGTCGAGGATTTGTTCTCTATGAGTAATATACGATAAATATTGCTGGGAGGACTCGTGCATTAGTTCGCAGCTTGTTTACTTTCAAGGTCTTTCCTCTGCGAAAGTTTTAATGAACTAATTGGAACAATATTTAAGGAACTGTCTTTTCTTAATGCCAAGCGAAGGAAATCAAATGGCTTATTGTAAGGTTTGTGTGTCAAATATGACCCCTGCTAATATTGTACATCTGCATCGTTTATTAATCATAGTGAAAATCTATAAGTTGTATTGTTCACAATGTTCAAAGAAGTTTCCAAGAAGTGTGATACCTGCAATGCTGATATTTTAGTATTTTTCTTAGTCAAGAGTAATTTATTTGAAGAATGATATTAACACATAATTGATTTAAAAGAAAAAAAATACTTTTTCAGACCTTTTTGTAAATGATGATGTTTTACTAAAAAAATAAATAAATGAATATTAATAATGTCACTGATCTGGTTCAAAGAAATGACTGTTACAATTTGTCCTGAAGTGTTCTCAGTCTGTCTTGCACTGTAATTTACAAAGGTGCATTAGAGCATCTGTTAAAATATTTTACTTGAAAAGTAGCCCAAATACTTAAATTCGTAATCAAAGCACATAAATAAATACAAGTTAAAATAAACCTATACATATATTCGGGTTGGCCATTAAACTTTTCCTGGATATTCTTAATGATAATTTTCATTTACCTGGCTACTGTACTTTCTGATTAAGAAAAAGGAAGGGGGATTTTCTGAGCAAAATATACATGTTGTTTTAATGAACATAATAAGTGAGTAGGTAATAAACTCTAATATTGTCAGGTAATGAGAGTGGCTGACTCATTTCTAATTAACAACCATCAAGTTAGCAGTTTTCTCATGGAGAGAGTACATTACAACATGACTTAATCATGTCACACCTGGGGTATATTTTGTACCCAAAAATTATTGCTATTTTATATATTTTTCAGAAAAATTTGTACTTTTTAAGCAACTAAATTATGAGTTTTATATCACATAGACAGTTGTCTTTAGCTTTCAAAATAAGTTATTGCATTGCAGAAAACATTGTTTTATGTGAAAATAATATAGAGTGCACATTATAAAGGTGTGTTCCATACCCATTTACACCAAACTAATTCAACCAAACTTTTGAAACAATACTAT